>NC_135759.1:24100134-24665134 GCF_052425735.1 Oculina patagonica
GGATTTACGCATGAGTTGGTCCGTGACGTCATATGCGCATCGTCGCTTCGAGCCTCGAGTGTTCCAAGAGAGAATATACTAAGAATTACAGGGTTATAAAAGATATTTCTTCGACAAATTCTTCGTCTAGTTTGCCCGGTGGCGAAACCCAAGAGAGCCGCAACGAAGAGATGTTGCAATTTAGCGGTATCGTTTCTTATAATGAGAATTTAAAGCCGTTTGACGTCGGTCTAAAGGGCAATGTTTGTATGCAAATACTTTATTCGATCGATGAGGTTTTGGCGCTGTATGACTACAACGAAGCTGCCGTCTTCTTGTCCAATCGAAGAAGCCTCGAAGAACGAAGAGGAACGGCGATTCATGGACTACATTCGTTTGAATACATGGTATGATGAGAACGACATTGAATAGTTAGGATAAAATGTCTGCAATGTTTGAATTAATAGAGCTCTCTGCATATATATACATGTAGGTTGCTTTTGCCGTTTGCGAAGGATTGAAATGATCTTTACTGTTGTTTTCATTCTTGTAATCTATCATACACGCCATGGGCATAAAATCTATCTCAGCTGTTTATTCCGAAAAAAAGCTTTATAAACATGAAATAATGTAAAATTTATACAGAAAAATTAAAGTCAACAAGATGGTGCAGGTGATCAAGGGATTTAGCTCCTTGAGTTTTATACAGTTTTACCTTCCTTGACTACAATACAGGTAATAAACCTTTTTAAAACTAAGTGTTTTAATGGGTAATAACACTTCAGACATCCAGCTTCAGCCAGCATTCAGTATTCCTGTTTCTTAAAATAAGAAAACCATTTGAATGCTGTATAGAGTCCTTCACTCTATTTTACTGATTATGTTATGAAACTGTCCCACAAGTAGCAGCAAAACTGGGTAGGAGTAGTTTTTCTTATTCATTTCACCCATTTGTTTTCCTCTTGGCCCCGTGATTTTTTGATGATAAAAATAACTCGAACAATATATGCACAACATGGGAACAAGTAAAATAATATTAAGGGTATAAAGTTTTAAGTTCATAAACAGGAACACCTGGACCTCAAACAAACACTGGGACCTTGATCAAATGTTTCCAGTTTTGAACCGGCATTTAAATGAAACCTGCGTTGAGTCGGGGTCTGGCATCTACTCAAGAAAATATTTTTTTATGGTATCATATGCAATATGACAGTGGCTCTTTCTAGAGAATATCACTGGCAGTACATTGTGCATCTGCAGTATGTGTATGTAATTGAGAGTTCAATTTTGGGACTAATCTTGTGTCAACTTAACGTGACTGTAAACAAGCCAGCTCCGTATACCACCCTAAATAAATTGCTCCCTTGATGCAAAAAGGCAAAGTCTGCATGCAAGCCTGCTTGCCCATCAGGCCAAAGCATATCTTAGTTTAAGTAGGATTAAGCAACCTGGATGAGATGGAAGTACAATTGCATCACAGGTTTAACCTCCCCCACTCCCCCCACAAACATGTAATGACACTGGTCTGGGCTCACACCTGAACAGCTTGATTAAGAGTCTTGCGCACTGACCATTAGGTCACCGCACCTAAATCAAAACAACTACCCCATTGCTATGCAACATTTTTTTTATGGTACAGGTTTGACTGTATTTGTTGTCGGCTTCGCAGTTCGTGTATACTCTTTAAATAAATACATATATAATGGTTGCAAGGGTCCTGTGTTACCTCAAAATTGCCCCCTTGTTACAAAAAGGCAAGGTCTGCATGCAAGTCTAGTTGCCCACCAAGCAACTAGACTTGCATGCCCTCGTCACACCATCAATTTGCATGTTCCCATTCTACACTTGGAGAGGAGGCAACATGAGAGTAGTCTTGCCCAAGAACAGAGCACAATGACATTCACATGATTTATTGTTGGCTACTACATTCTCAACTTATGAACAAAAAGAGCATGCCAAAAATAAATATATTGCAAACTTAAAATAAAGAGTAGCTAGGATTTCAACAGTGCTCTGTTGCACACAGCATGACTGATTGGCACAGGTCATAATTATAGCTCATGGCCCCTGTTGTACTTAAATATAATAAAGATATACTGAGTAAAATCCGGATAGCATTTATGTCTCTGAGACAGGCTAACACTGTTCTATCCTGAGATTACTTCTCAAAAAATGTTAATGAATACTATAAGTGCACAATGAAGTACAGTCCTACTGTAGTGTTTTATATTGCATGGCAGAAATAAACAAGTGACCAACACTGAAGACGTGCTGGTGAGTTTATTAAGACTACAGTGTATACAGAGGACTACAATGGAAACATTTTCAGTACATTTAATCAGTAATTTAAAGATATATATTGCTAAGCTTTGCATCCTCTGTATGTACTTTCACATAAATTATCTGCATAATGTATCGCCTCGTGCGAATTTATTTAAGTTTATTTGTACAATAGAGGATATAATTCAGGAACATACAGGCCGATTTGCCCAAAAATTACCTTTTTGACATGAAGTATTTACAATAAATTTAAAAATGACTTTTCTAGAACACGAGAGCTTGAGCAACAGAAGTAAATTACGCCACTCACCCAATGTTTTGCTTCTAAAAAGGAGCAAATACAGTAAACTCACTGTAGATAATTCGAAGCGTTCTATTCTATTCACTTCCCTTGGATAGTTGAAGAATTTAACCTCACAATGGTTGCAGGGAGAAATATCTATAAAGCATTTCCAAGAGTACAAGTTTCCCTCAAAGTTATCAGACGATCTATTATTCATCTTGCGTGGTTCGGGCGAGTTAAGATGTCACGAAATTTCGCCTCTTGAAATGTTTTTTGCCACTATGTTGTGCAAAAGTGACCTGGAGATGCCTTGAAGTATGTTTAAAAAACATTTGCGCAGTAGATACGGCTTCTACATCACTACAGATTAAAAAGAAAACCAATGTTTTTCCAGATCGGTCACTCCAGCCTTCGAAGAAGCCATTTTGTTGATGCGCATATGACGTCAGCATGCTCTCGCCCCAACTAGTTCCAGATCTCTATTTGGTCCTCGGACATTTTTGAATCTAGTAATGGCGGCAAGCCAAAGCCGAAGTTTACGCGTGAAATAAGTGGTCTTCCAATTCGAATTTGAACTTAAAATTTGGCAAGGTTACTATTTAATGTAAGTACTTTCAAAAACCGAAGAGAAAAGGGAAGGTAAAATTTCGATCATAGTACCACTTTAAGCGAAAACTAAGCGCGCGCTCCGAGAGCCTTCTACGGATCAATAGTAGGCACCTGTGTAGCCAATCAGATTGCGCGATTACCAATAGTAGGTCAGTGTGGTTATGCTAATTGCTCATAGAAAACTCGGGCTCGTAGTCTAATTGTTAAATATACACGTATACATGTACAAAGGAGTACATTGCCTTGTCTCCACAACCCTCTCTTACACCCTCTTACTCTCTTAATCTCTTACTCTTTATAACTCTTTTGCACTCTCTCTTACTCCCCCATACTCTTTTACGCTCTCTTTCTCTCTCATACTTTCTCTAATTCAGCTTTCTTACTCTGCTCTCTCTTACTCTCTTATACTGTCTCTTACTCAGGACGTAACAAGTCGATAATTTCGATAGTCGATAAAATTCGATCGTTGTCGATCGAATTCGATACTAATCAATCGACAAATATTGGAAGCCGATAAAAGTCGATCACACAATTCCTTGTGATTATCGACTTGTTCGATTTTGATCGATTTTGATCGGAAATACAAAAAACGTCATATGGCGGGAGTCAAGACTACAGTTGCCGCGCACACTTACTTGAATTTCGTGGCCGATTGAAAATTTGTCGATAATTGTCAATCGACAAGTTTAATTTGTCGATAAAAGTCGATAATCAGTTGAAAATCTTGTGATTATCGACAAATATCGAGCACTATCGACTTATCGACTACGTTTCCGATGATCGACTTTGATCGACTTGGTACGTCCTGCTTACTCAATAATCGAGCAGCTCAGGGCCCAATTGTTCAAAGGATGGTTAACACTATCCACCGGATAAATCCCTATGAGCTATCTACTGGATAGTGACTTATCCGGTGTATAGCATTATCCATTTTTTGAACAACTGGGGCCTGATCATCACTCAAACTGGGACATGGCTGACATTGTAAGGATGCTTCAGCGGGACACTCTTGGGGTTCTATGTGAAACAACACACTGCAACTATGATGCATAAAATTATGCATCAGAAGTGAGTTACCTTATTGTTACTTATTTTCGCGGGAACTTAGTTTCGCGAAAATGGAACGGGAATATTTCGCGGGACATAATTTTCGCGATTTGACCAAAAATACGTAATTAACATAAAAAAATACGATAGAAAACGTTTGAAATAAATTTTCGCGGGTCTTTAATCAAAAAATCGCGAAAAATCGCGAAAATTAAGTCCCGCGAAAATAAGTAACAATAAGGTATAAAAACGACTAGATTTCACGCAAGGAAACTAAATCATGAGAAGAAGTCGAGCTGACGTATCCGTACCCCGGAAGGAAAGAGAGACCTGGCACAGGAAGGAAAAGGGAAGACATCAACGTGCATGGTGGTCACGTGACCTAATAATAATAATAATAATAATAATAATAATAATAATAATAATAATAATAATAATAAGAAGAAGAAGAAGAAGAAGAAGAAGAAGGATGATGATGATGATGATGATTTGCCGTGGCATTTCCACAAAGTGGCTCTTGATCCACTGTTCCCTGACTGAATTGGAATTTGGAAGATCATGACATGCCGGACGTGACCTGCCTGCTTCCGTTGCCTTGGCAACTGAATAACCTTAACGCTTGAGTATCGTGTAATTCAATTCTTGACTTTCAAGACTCGAATGCTTTGCAAAGGTCCACTTGTGGCAAGTGCAGTCGGTCGTCAACTCTCTGAAATAAAATTTTTTACGCACATCCTGAATAGACGGAATTTCTAGAATAAGCTGAATGCTCACCGGTGTTTTCGTGTCCTTCGCATTAAAAGTCATTAAACAGTTTTTGTTTATCATTCTGGTGAAAAGTGTGCTTGATCTGTTAAGTTTATCAAATCCTCGCGTGGAGAATGGTGAAGAAATTTAGAATTCCTATTCAACACTTCGAACATATTACGTTTTCGGCTTTGATATTAATTTATATTTATATATTTCTTTTTCTTTCATATTTACATTGATATTTCCATTTCAAGTATCCGAGCATTGAGTGGTATTTTGATGTATCATTGGTATAATTAGACCAGGTTCAAATCCTTCCGACTTTAGTCACGAAACAAAGAATTCCTTAGTGAATGCGGACTTTTAAACCTCACAAAATTACACGTCACAATGACGAATTCTGTGTGAATGGTTCCTTTGTCAAACCTCTAAAGGTCTTGTCACGGTTTTACCGCAATCCATTCCTGATCATTCCACCGAAACTATTACCGAAACTTTCATGTTGGGATACACGACTTCAATTAATCAAATGCGTGACAGAGAGAGACTGTGACCAGGGACTGGGAACGACATCAGGATGTGACGTCATTTTGTGGAATGGCCGGGAGGAGGAAAGAGTTTGCGAGGGAAAGCAATGTTGTTATAGTCAGAGACTGTTTGTAAACGAAAGCTGGTTTAATATATATGCTTGGTTTAAAGCAGTACAGAACGAAAAAAGGGACGTTCTTCGGCTGCGTAGCTGTGAAGGTCTGTCTAGCTTGATGCAAGCCGTGTAAAATTCTGTACAAGTTCGCGATAGCTGCATATGTTACGGATTCAAGATGTCTTCGTTCTTCAAACAACTATTCCCGTTCATGAAAGTCAAGAAAAAGAAGGAATTTTCTTATATTATTCGTGGAGTGGACCCTTACACTATCTGGAATCTTGTTGGCGAATTAGGAGATGGTAGTTTTGGGAAGGTTTATAAGGTGAGATTAAAATATATATTAAGTATTAATTTTAAGCTCGCTGAGCTTTCGGTGCCGGCTAAACTCCATGTTGAAATCCGCTTGATACAGGTTTTAGCTTCCAGTTAGCAATATTGCGATACAGCACACTAGATTGTTGATGAAATATTTCCGTTGTTAATTCCGATCGCGATGCAATAGGGAATAATGCGTCGAAAAACGTTTGTAAATTTCCTCAATTGTTTCTAAGTTGTGTACATGTGCCAGTTTTTGTGGAAAATATCTTTGGTTCTCGTATCAGTATTGATACCTGTTATATCCTGACGGCGTTAGAAATATGTCACGACAAAGCCAGGCATTTTGTGTATCTTGATCGTGTTTTATGCAAAGTTGTTCAAACATATACATGATGTACAAGTTATGTTTTAAGTTGCTGACTGCAGTCAAATCTATAAGTTAAACAGATCTTTAATTTTTTAGTTGTTGGGCTGCAGGGTTTAAATCAAGTTTTACAAAGCAACTCACACCTTCGTACAGAATGGTTTCCATTCCTGAATTGAATTGCAACAGACGTTGTGGAGTATTTACATAAGCTAACAACACAAATAATTACTACATTCAACTGGGAATTCAACGAAGTGTGACATCAAAAAAATGTACCTCTGACGGTAATATTTAAATATTCATGGCTTAAATGATATTTGAGGGCAAAACTGAAGTGCTGCATGAGTAGAACACTTGACTAAACAACAAAAATAAAATATGAAACAAACAGGAACATTTTGTGGGAGCATTGTTGTTTTTTTGGGTATTATTTCCTCCTATGGGGAAATGAATTAGTTTGAAATTTGCACTGCCTAGCTTCAAGGTGCAAATTTTTGTCACAACATGAAATCTCAATATATCTTGGAATCAAAACATTGTATGCAGTGCTTGTAGTCAATGATCGGTCAGCGTTTTCTTGAATAAACCATATCGGGTCAGAGAATAGAAGCACCTGTCCTTCATGATTTTTTTTTGTCCTAGCTAGAAAAAGGAAATTCTGTCATAATTGTTTGTTAAAGGTAAACTGAATTAGAAGTTAATGGGGAAGAATAAATTTATGTTGGTTAACTTACTAAAGGAAAAAGAATCAAAATAAGCATCAGATGGTACTCTATTGTGTATATGCAAAACGGAATCAACTTTAAAAATGTGAGGGCCTAAAACATAAATATTATTATTAGGAAAATGTGAAATATAAATTGCTTGCCTTTTCCCTGCCATATGTTTGCATTTTAAATCTAAAACGTCTACTGCCTTGGCAATTATATGTAAATGTTTTCAGAAATGGTCTTTTGCATATTTATTTTTCAAAATATGGTTTATTTAAAGGTATGGTCCTTTACCCCAGAATAAAATTCATGCTCTGTTTTAAAAGTCTTGTTATTTGTCAGCTTAATTTCTGCCTTCATTACAGCATTTGACATCTCTGGTCAGGGTGAAAAAAAAACCCTGATTTTTCAGCTTGCCTTTCGGCAAATTGGAACCATTGTATGCTAGCCCAAAAGGCTTTTCTTAGTGATCTTACCTTATTACATGAAATTTTCGCGACACTTTAATTTCGCGAATTTCGCGATTCCAAAAAAATCGCGAAATTAAAGTGACGCGAACAATAAGTGTTGCGAACATAACATGCCACGAAAATTAAGTGACTCACATTATACCAACAATAAAAAAAAAAAATTTAGTACCACTGAAGGAAGGATTTTCAGTGTAAATGGATGTTCTCGTTAATTGACTCAAGAACGATAACTCATGCACGTACAAACATGACCTACTTGTAGACATTGTAAGAAGTCTAAGAAGTGCTCTGTTGTTGCTATTGCCGAGAATTAGTCCCTCCCTTGCGTTTTTGTTAATTTTAACGTTATTGTTCCTTTGATGAAGTCGTTTTATTTAATTTAAGGGCATGTTATATAATATTGGCAAGGAAATGTCAATTGTGTCTTACTGAAAACGCGAATTTAAAGTGATTCAAAATACAAAATTTTTGTAAAATCGCGAAATTGAAGTGTCGCGAAATATGCGCACCTCAAAATCGCGAAATATACGTTTCGCGAAATTTCATGTAATAAGGTACTTCATCTGCCAAGGAAAAAGTCCAAAAATGTTACTTGCTCATTGGATAAGTGGTGGATAACATCCACTAGCCCTGGGCTATCATGTAGGATTTTCTTTGCACAGTGCTCCAACTGGAGTCGAACAATGCTATGAATACTGATGAAGTAGCATCACTTAGATCTGAGTGGCATCTGTGTGATATCATTGTGTAGATCCAGGAAATATCCATATGCACCCCAAGGACATTCATTTGAAATTCCAAGAGACCAAGAGATTAAGGTTGGAGAAGCCAATTTTTTAAAAGGATTAAAGTTTGAAACTCAAGTGAAATTTCCAGGGGGTGAAAGAAAGGTGTTTCAATCCATACCAAACCTTCTGTAAGTAGGGGAGGGTTTGTGGATATTTTGATTATGGAACAACACATTATTGACCATGAAGTAAAAACCAATCACTCAAAACAAGGGTCACATTTAGGTACAATCATATAAGTTTGCATGAATGCATGAATATGTGTTGCGATATGCAAATGTAAGGCAGCTGGTATCCTCAGGAGGAGGGAGTGTGTGTGTGTGTGTGTGTGTGGGGGGGGGGGGTTGAAGTTCTAGAGCTTATCACTAATAAGAGAAGAAGGTGTACATGTCAAAGAAAGGTGATGCCTTGCGTACCCACGCAATGCATAAAAGAACTTATATGGTACTTGCAAGTGCTTTGAATTTGTAAGTTTTTTATGGGTGATTAAGAACCAAAGCCAGTTTGAGTGCATGCCTTCACTCCTTTTTAAAATATTACTGGACTCCTAACAGAAATGTTAAAACATGTGCAGTGTTCAGGTGGTCCACCATGACAGTTTACAGTACAGGCTTTAACCTGAGTTGTTTTGCATTAAATACATGTCTTTAGGCTGAACGCAAGACAGATGGTATTCTGGCAGCTGCTAAAATCATTGATGTTAAAGATGAAAGTGAGCTGGATGATTTTATGGTAGAAATAGACATTCTGAGTGAGTGTAAACACAAACATGTTGTGGGAATGTACGAAGCTTACTACCATGACAATAAATTATGGGTAAGTAGTCAAGATTTATGTCATTTATCAATTGAAATGAGTTTCTGTCTAAATCGTTTATAAATGTTTTCTGGATGTTAACTGGAGTTACACTGGTATTGCTACATGTAGTTGTTTAATAGACAGTATTTAAAGTGTATATGACACGAAATCTTTTTATAATTATTGTCTTTTTTCTTTCGTTGATATGCTTAGATAAAGGATTCATAGTTAAAATTTGTCCAAAATTTTTTTTCCGTCTCTTTTCTCCCTAAATTCCCACCTCACATCATAAATCAAAAAAAAGCGAAACGCTTTTGGCCGCACGCCGGTATGACAAAAGGTACGTCACATCACCTTTGTGACGTCTACTTGTTTGATGAATTTTCAAGATGGCTGAGAGTGCGATATTTCGGAGGCAAAAAATGACGGGAAAAATTTTTGGACAAATTTTAACTATCAATCCTTTATTTAAGCATATCAACGAAAGAAAAAAGCCAATAAAGATTTCGTGTCATAAACACTTTATAATAATATATGATTCTGCATATTTGCAAGAACAAAATGTCGAGTATAACATTACGCAAATTTTTTTGCAACATCAAACTTTCCCTTTTTAAAAGATTTTTCTTACCGGTAAATCGCAAGAGTTTGTTTTCAAAAAAAGAGTGGATCATTCCATTAATGAAAATGTTCATTTACTAAATGAATTCCCCAACTTTATGAAAAGGTTATTGTAAGTGTTGCAAAATATAACTCTTCCAAATTTGCAAAATGAAGATGTCAAGAAAAACTTAGTGTTAAAAAAGTATCATAAAATTGACTATAGAAACTAATGGTACCATTGCATTAAATAATAGTTAATAAGTAGTTTATAAACAGTCAATGCTCAATGCTTACAGTATGCCCCTCCATGCAGGCATATTTTTTTAAAAATAAGTACCGTAGTGGTGACATGTTAGGGCAACATGGCAAAATACAGGAGAGATAACCTGTGATGGACTAGTATTCCATCCTGGTCATTTCATAGTACATGGTACTACTGGCTGTGTATACCACTCCCATGGGAAGGTGTGGGGGTGTTCCCATGATGGGCGCCACATCAAAATCCAGGACCGGTTCACAATTTGAAGGTCAGCTTCGAGCCAAAGTGGCGCATACTGCCGGAGCTTATCCCGGTTTCCTTAGCATTAAGCAGCTAGGAGTATTTCTACTCCCCCCTGGATGGGATGCTAGTCCATCGCAGGGAACCCCCCAGCATTATTTCGCCGGTACCCATTTATACACCTGGGTGTAGAGAGGTACTATGAGAGTAAAGTGTCTTGCCCAAGAACACAACACAGTCACCCCGGCCAGGGCTCGAACCCGGAACGCTCGCTCCGGAGTCCGGCGTGCTAACCATTAGGCCACCGCGCCTCCCGGCTCACAATTTGAATAAACGTTAATCTGAAGAGTGATGGTGATGGTTAATTAAAGTCAAGATATTACCTAAAGTTGATCATACTAACTCTTGTGAATATCACCATGAAGTTACCACCCCAGAAGGGTACCTTTTCTTAGGCTAGAGATAATAGAGGTAGAGATTTTAAAAGGGTAACGAAATCTGTCACAAGTTAATTAATAGCTAAGGCCTTTTTAAAATATCTCAAACAGACGTATAGAAAGGGATGCAATGTTACTACTGCAGAGAGGTGTGTGAAACTTGGGGTACCATTTAGTGTAGAAAAACAGTTTTCTTATCTGTCAAGGGTCCTTGGGGGCAGGCATCATCGTAACACTTTGTCGAGTGCAATGAGATTCTTGACACTAGCCTGCCAGCGATGCTTGCAAACTGAAACCAACAACAAAATTTTATGCAAATCTGCTCTGACAGTACAGTTGTCCACCATGTTGAATTTTTTTTAATGTTGCTGGCTGTAGCGTTTCAAATCTAATTCCGCCAGAAAAAATAATCCGGATATCAATAACTATTAATATTAGTTATCCATAACTATGATAGTTATTTAATCATAGGTTGCTTATGTTTGCAATTATAGTAATTTTTTTATTTCTCATAAATCTAATTGAGTTAAGAAAGCTGATTCAATTTTGTGTTTTAGATGATGTTGGAGTTTTGTTCTGGTGGAGCTTTAGACGACTTAATATTAGGTAAGCCTTGCTTAAGGACGTTCGCGCTAATTTTTTATGCGCATCCCTACTGCGCATGTTATTCATGTCGCAACGCCATGCCACGCCATACTTTGAGCGCACGCGCTGAGTAAAATTTCTAAGAAACATATAGGGTGAGTTGCCGTTCCGCTTGCTTCACTTGCAATTTGCTCTCTTAAGGTATCAGCCACCGTTAAAAGGTGCAGTTTTTCTAAATTTGAGATTTTGTGATGTTCAGATAAAGCTCTTCAAGGGCGTTCTTTTACAAAAAAGTTCACAAAAAAATCTTATTTCTGCGCGAAGTTATTGCGCGATAAAGTTTTTGCAAGGTTAATTATTTTAATTGCCCGTTGAGATGTCCTGTCAACGCGTCACGAAATCCCAGATCCATTGTTCACGCAAGAACATATTTGCAAGAACAAGCGGTAAAGCGCCGAATGCGGGCAGTCGGTTTCCGCGCCAACAAATGAAAGCCGATCGTAAATTCATGTTGAAGAACCGGTTGAAGATCAAGAAAATGGTCACACTGAATAGAAGACGCGCTACTGTTCAATGGAAACAGACACGCATACCGGTAAATATTGAAATAAAACGACAGTGACGGTGGATACGGCCTGCCTTGTGAAACATTTAGGGTTTACAATCGACGATATTTGTTGTCTGAAAATATGTAAGCCTTAAATCAAATTTATTCTTACCCAGCTAGAACTACTAGACAAGTCTCATTTCGGCAAGCCTGTTTTCTTTTGTGTTGACCGAACGTTATTTCGAGGCTTCACCTTCACTTTCAGCAGCAATCGCCGTTTGTTAGCGGCTTTGTCGCGCTTTCGATGAATCAGCACACAACCAAACTCGAAGCATGTCAAATTATATAACATAAATGCGGCTCCGTATGTGGAGCGAAAATTTTCTATAAACTGTATAAACCTCGATTTGTATCCGGTCAGAAGATAAAAATATATCGCCACGTTCCGCGTAAATGTTTTGCCTGTTGAATGTAACCTGTCAAGCATCTATTGTTAGAGAAGGATGACCCTTCCTGGTAAGCATCAACCTTGACGTTCCAGGCGTTATAATCCCATTATGGGTAAGACTCCGCAAAAAATATATTTCGCTTTTTTCTCGGAAAGAAAATTTCGACAAGTTGAACGTACGTTTTTAACTCCAAGTCGGCAGCCCCTGAACCGATTTGGCTGAAATTTGGCCAGCTTATTGCCAGATAGTTTTTCTCCAAAACCATGTCTGCGATTTTTGTTTTCTTTTCTCGTTTTCGAATAATTTATATTTTTCCACAGGAAGTGGCGATGATTCGTCTCCCCTAACTTCATCTGCGCATTACAAAAGAACAAACGCACTTGTCAAAAATCTGAGACACGGTTTTTTAGAGAAAGGTGTTAAGAGGCAACACGATGTTTATCGTTTTCTTCCGCTTATTTTCGGCGGGCCTGGAGCTTGATTTACACAGACATATACTTTCGCAAAAACGTCTCAATTTTGCGTTTATTTTAAGTTTTCGTCATTTTTAAAGGAATAATTCATAATCTGGAACTATTAAGCTTTCAGAAAATGTGTGGTTTGTAGGGGTTTGTATTAAAAACAAAAGCGCTGGAGCGATCCGGGCGCGGACGGTCCTGAAGGGTGGCTGATACCTTAATGGACTACCGGTACTTTTGTTAATTGATATCTACGTTTTGTGAGAAAATAAAAAATATCTATCAAGTGGAAGTTTGATTTTTTTGTCACAAACGAAACGAAGTCAGTGACCCCAACTTCTTTTTGCATTTCTGACACAAGTAACTCATCTGACCGCAGCAAAAAAATTAAAGAAATCTATCAAGTAGAAAATTTTGGCGCGAACGTCCTTAAGTTTAGCATGCAAAAAAAAAAATGCCTTTTCCACCCTATTCCCCATGTGGGGAGATGGATCTGATGATGGTGATAGACAAGCGTATGCCATTAATTTGATCTGTGGCAATGTTAATCAGACCCCAAATAACATTGCACTAGCTACCGCTTTATGTTTGTTTTCTCAATATGTAAAAACTACTTCATGCATTAAACTGATTTCTTTTCTTCTTTAACAGAACTTGAGAGAGGTCTTACTGAAGAACAGATCAAAATAGTCTGTAAACAAATGTTTGAGGTAATCACGTCTGTATGTTTTTATTTTGTTTCTCTGACATATGCCTGTTTAAGTCCTTCTCTTGTTGAAGTGAGGTTCCTCATTGCAGGCCCAAAAGAGGCCCACTGAATCAACCAGCAGATTGCGTACTACGCAATTGTTTAATTTGTTTCTCCTCTCCATTATAGTGCCTCCACTTTCTTCATACGCACAAGGTGATCCACAGAGATTTAAAAGCTGGAAACTTGCTGCTAACAAATGATGGGAACATTAAACTTGGTAGAGTATCAAAATATTTGAATATTACTGAGTATCCATAACAAAAAGATAGTCTGTACTGATAAATGAGAGTCTGACTAGCACTCAGCTTAATTTGCAAATCGAAGTCTGTAACCAGCATAAAATATTATGTTTTCCCCATGGGGGGGGGGGGGGGTAATCCTATATAAAAGGGTCAGGGATACTCATCATCTCTCTTAGGGATATAAATTGTGGATTTTTAGTCATGAAGGTCTCGTTTAGGGCTGTACACGAAGAAATATAGAAATATAATTTCTATTCCTAGATTTGGTATCTTTTAGGGGTCAAGAAAAGGTTGAGCCACACCCAGAGTGATCTCTTTTAGGGTTCTTTTCAAAATTTCTGACAAGCATCCCCGCCCCTATGATATAGGAGCCCCCCCTGGGTGTTTTACTTTCTTACCATACAATGTACCTTGGATGATAGGATAATATGCTGGAATGTAATGTTATACCCGTGTAAAAAAGAGACCGGGATCCCGGCAGGATCCCGGCACGTCGGGATCCCGCCAAGAATCTTGCCGAGACCAGGATCCCGGCAAGATAGCAGACTTCCCGCCAGGTTCCCGCCTGGATAAATTTCCCGCCACGGATCCCGGCAAGAATCTTACTGGGAATTATATTCTCGCCAAGATCCCGCCAAGAAAAAAAAAAATTTCTGGCAAATTATTATTTTACAGCGTGAATAAATCTCGGTAGTGTTCTCGGCAAGAACTCACTTCTCAGAACTCACCGGGAGAAAGTCGATGCTTTGAAATTTTCACAAATAATATTATGCTGTGGTCGGAACACAAGTCATGGCGTGTATTGATGAAATAAACTTAAAGTACTGAAAGTAGTACTTTATAAACCAGTTTGATTTTTAAAATGTCGAAAAATATTTAATACGTGACGGTGAGCAGCGTACGTGGTTCCCACGAGGAAAGTTTTATCAGTCTAGATGAACTGGCACGACAAAGAGGCCATGATAATAATTAATAAGTGAAGATAAATTAAAAGATAAGAATTTTTATTGATTTGCGGTCTGTTTTTCAAGCTTTTTTAACTCTTTCTTACCTTTGAGGAACCTTAATACCTTTGAACAATCCAATGACAAACGTCTATGACAAATTTCTGTCGGCCTTTTTCTTCCAGTTGCAAATACAATCAGGAATTCGCTGTAATTGCGCTTTTTGCATTACAAAAATCATCTAGATGCTATTTTTATTGTGGCTCCGAAGAGGTTATCAGACTGAGCTTTATATTTTTAGAGTTTATTTACCTTCCCGTAGACCACGCACAGCACTTCCCACGGCGAAGATGTTCCCAGAATATTCCCGCCTTTTCCCGCAAGGTGTCGTGAACTGAGCATTTCGATTGGCTGTCTTAGGTCACGTGGGCAATTGTACACGCCACCCGCGGGCAGAGAAAAAAATCATTTTGAGTTGGAGGAGAGTTGGAGTGTTTTCTCTTCACAATCAGGGCTGGAAAATGTGTTTTTTTGGCTGCTTTTGTTATTAACTCGAGTTAAGAATCGACCTTACTTCAGGGAAAAGCTCCTCTGTGGAAACTGCTGGAATTTGCTGTTAATTCAAGCGACAGCTTGTTAGTGTATTCGACAGCACTATCTTGTGGGATTGGTCGACGGAATAATTTGTTGACTGAGCTACAGCTGAACTGTGTTTTTTAAAAAACTACAAAATTCCAAAAGTGGAAGGAGATAGACATTTTGAATAAGGACCATTCAATGCGAAGTTGTACCTGTTGATGCTTGAGACGTAAACTTAATGCTTAATATTGTATTGTTATTTAAAAAGCTTCGGGAAGGAATGCTTCTTCGTCTCCTCTGGTCTCCTTCGGCGATTTGTTCGCAGATGATCAAAAGATAGTTCGCTCGTTTGGTAGATCACATCATTGCATCTTCCTTCACTTGAGCAAGAGGAAAAGGTTAGTTGCCTTTATGTATTCGTTGTTTCGTTTAAAACATTTCACAGAAGAATATTCACTTTTTTGCTTGTGAACTAAAGCTCACGCTCTCTCTCTCTCTTGTTTGCGAAATATATGTGTTTGGTGCCAAAAATGTGGCCATCTTTTGCTGTAAGCTTCAGAAAATAAATGATGTTGTTTTGATACAGAACCAGTGTTTGTTTTGTCGGTATGCGAAACGCCAAGATCTGTTTACTATGTTTTTACTTAGTTTGTCAGTATTTGATTTACGCTGTAAATAAATGCCAGAATTCCTGCCATGAATCTCTTCGAGAAAAGAAATTGTCGGTAACCAAAAGTATTGCTGGGATTCTTGCCATGAATCTTGTCAAGATGTTGGCTGCCGGGAAGTTCTCTTCAAGCCAAGATTATGGCCGGCGGGAAGTTTGCTCCCGCCGCGAATCTTGGCGAGATTTTCGGCAAGATTATGTCCGCCGTGAATCTTGGCAAGATTTCAAGATTCCCGACGGGATTATGGCCGCTGGGAATTTCGTTTCCCGCCAGGAATCCCGGTCGGAATCCCGCCTGGATCTTGCCGGGATTATGGCTGCCGGGATTTTTATTCCCACCAAGAATCCCGCCGGGATTGCTACCGGGATTCCTGCCAGGAGGCGGGATCCTGCCGGCCATAATCCCGCCAAGATTCCCGCCGCGATCGCTACCGGGATCCCGCCAAGATCCCACCAAGATCCCGGTTGGTTTTTTTACACGGGTATGACATGTAACTATTTGAAAAGTATCATTTTTGAGGCAATGACAAAAACAACAGCAGCACACTTTATTGTACCCATGACAAAATATTTAAAATTTACTTTATTTTCCAGCTGACTTTGGTGTTTCTGCCAAGAACAAGAAAACAATACAAAGAAGAACAACTTTCATTGGAACACCTTACTGGTGAGTTTCACCACCCACTTACTCAGAGCCCTTAGAATTATTGCAAGTTTATATTATTTTATGTTTTTAGGGAATTTCCTTGTTTTAGCAGAGATCCCTGGTTTGTGTTGAAAATGTCTATATAGATTTCCAAAAAAATTGTTGTGTACATTGTTCTATAGGATGGCTCCAGAGGTTATTGTTACAGAGACTTGCAAAGATGATCCATACGATTACAAGGTAATATTAAGCTTACAATTTTGCAATGTGTCTCGCATATGCAACCAACTCTTTGTGTTGTTGGCCAAACCTGGCCTTGTCCAGCACGCAGGCTCAAAATATGAGCCAAACAGGAGGTTGGACTAGGTAGGACACTTAAATGCACAGGCACCAAATGTGTAACCACTTTTAATTTATTCACATTCTTCATGCAGATTTCATCCAATCAGAAGTCAACTGCAAGCTATTCCACGGCTTTTGATTGGATTAAATCTCACGAAAGAATGTGAATAAATTAAAAGTGGTAGATTTGGGGCGCGTAATTGCACAGGCCAGATGTGCAAAGTACTATGACACCTGATATTTGCCAGTGATTCTCAATATCATGATAAATGATCAAAATAGCTGATATCTGGAGTGCCAGATATCAAGTTTAAGTTTGCCTCTTATTCCACAGCATCAGCTAGTGTGCCTGCTCCAGCAATTTGAAATCAAGAAATCATGCATACCCAGAGCAGGCAGCAATGAAAATTACTTGTGATCTTGAAAGTTAACAGTAACAATACAACTGGGTTTTGCATTTTGCTTGCCTGCGAGAAGGCTCTCCAAGGTGTAGGAAAGAAAGAAAGAAGAATCGGGGCAGCTGGCATTTTGCATTTCATAACAAGAACATAATGATGCACCTCTTGCTAATGGTGAATTTTTTACTTCATTGTTAGGCTGATATCTGGTCTGCTGGCATAACACTCATAGAGTTGGCGGAGATGCAGCCCCCTTACCACGACATGCACCCCATGAGAGTGCTGTTCAAAATACCTAAAGCTGACCCTCCTCTGCTCCAGTTTAAAAATAGATGGTAAGTTTGTTGGTGAAGAGAGAGGGAACTGTTTTTTTATTCAAACGGCCAGTAAATTGACAATGTTAAGGTGAAAGCCAAATTGATGACATTTTTTCAGATTGGTAATGGCACTAATTTTGGTCATATCAGGGGGTCCTCACTGTGTCTTGTTTACTGTCAGTGTTTCTTATGCTATTGATTGTTTCCAGGTCCAAGGACTTCCATGATTTTCTTTCTCTTTGTGTTGTGAAGTCTGCGGAAATGCGATCTTCTGCAGCTGATTTACTTACAGTAAGTAGATGCATATGGTTCATTTTTAGGTGACCACCTATGTGTGATATTTTTTCATATGGTACATGCTACTAGTTATGTTTGAACTGTATTTGTATGCAAAAATGATGCCAGGCATTTAGCAAACTTGTACAAACCTAATGGCTAAGGAGAGTTTACTTTCGTGAATTCATTATGCTCATTGTGCTGAATAACACTTACTTCTTTCTTTGGGCAAATTGTTAGGTTTGGGGGGGGGTGGGTGGGCGGTTTCCCAAAACTTCTTTTTCTTATTTTTGTCGTTCTAAACCCCCCCCCCCCCCCCCCCAAGAAGACAATAGTTTCTTTTGTTAAGTTAAGGCAAGCATTTAAATTTAAACCACAATATATACAGTTTCCATATATATACACCTTATTCGATGGTTTAGGTTAAACATATAATACGCGCGGATATTTTGCGAGTTGCATAGTATTTTTCCGAGCCCCGTAGGGGCGAGGAAAAATAAGAGCAATGAGCAAAATGACCGCACGTATAATATGTTAAACCATCGAATAAGGGATTTATTATTCCACTAATTATTCCACTTTGTTTGGGCCAGAACTCCGTAAGTTTGTCAGCCCGTATTTTTGCCCTGTTCTACTGTGTAATAACGTGGCATATTTTGCGCGTTCTTTTGCCCTAATATGGTAAAATGGCGCAATAGTGGAATAATAATGTGACTTACAAGCCCTTTGTTCTCTTCCTTGTTTATCAGCATCCTTTTATTGCTGACGTTGTTGACCATAAGCCTCTAAAAGAACTTTACAATGAAGCAAAAGCTGTTGTGATTGAGGAATTCGAAGATCTCCCTGAAGATAAAGAGGTTTGTGTTTGTTTTAGCTTTAATGCGCTGTTGAATAAAAAGAGTGCAGCTTTACAAATCAGAGACTCCATACTGTATGGCAGCATTCAACCTAATTTTTAATTATATACGGAAACACAAAACAATGTCGAATCTACTTTCTTGGAGCCCTGCATCCTTTACAAAGGATCTGTGGAGGAATGTGCAGTGACCTTATGGTTATTAGATTGGACTCCAGATCAAAAGGTCAGGGTGTAGTCCTAGCCTGTCCTTGTGTTGTGTTCTTAGGCAAGACACGTGACTCTCACAGTGTCTCTCTCCACCCAGTAGTATGTAAAATGAGTATGGCCAGAGTATGGCAAATTGTCGGGGCAAGCTGACAAAAATGCTGGTGTTATCAGCGATAGACCTGAGCATCGCATACACAAGTTGATTAATACTCCTAGTCACCTTATGCTACAGAAATGTTAATTTATCATAACTTGAAATTAGCATCATCACTATTGAGCCAGCAGGCTCCTCTGAAATCATACAAAAATGGTGTTTGGCATTTGCAGACTGCAGACTAAAAGTATATATCATGTTATCATTACCATTATTGAGAGCTAACCATAAACAGGCTAACCAGAGAGTTTTCAGGCTAACTGGAGCACTATTCAGGCTAACCGGAGAGTTATTCAGGCAAACCGGAGCGCTATTCAGGCAAACCTGAGTGTTATTCAGGCAAACTGAAGCGCTATTCAGGCAAACCGGAGTGTTATTCAGGCAAACTGGAGCGCTATTCAGGCAAACCGGAGTGTTTTTTAGGCTAACCAGAGCGCTATTCAGGCTAACCAGAGTGAAAGTCTGCAAATCTACATTCTGCATTTGTCAGAGGCAGCCTGAAAAGGGTCTTTGATATAATTTATGACAAATTTACATGCCCCTAGTTGAAGAAAATAACCTTTGCCAAAGAACTTTCGACCGGTAATAGGCACTGTTATGATTTTCTTTATTATCTGAATCTTTTTAGAAAAAAGGTAAAGAAGGGCTTAAGGCTGCAGAGTCTACTGAGTCTTTGGACGAGAGTGAAGAACTGAGCAGCGAGACAGGCTCAAAGGACTTTGACAAAGAGGGAGAAGGCAGAGAGAAAGAGCTTGAAGAATCTACTGAGAATGAAAAAGAAGTAGAAACAAAGGAGCAGGACGAAGAAATCAAGGAGCTTGTAGACGAGAAGAAGGAAGAGATGGAGGAAAAGAAGGAAGAGGTAGAAGAAAAAGCTGCAGATGCAGAGGAAAAGAAAGAAGATGAAAAACAGGCAGAAGAAATTGTGAAGGAAGGTGAGCCGGAGGAGAAGAAAGGGGATTCAGAAGAAGCAAAGGAGGATGAAGTACAGCAAAAGAAAGAGCATGTAGAAGATGAAAAGGAGAGTGTAGAAGAGGAGAAAGGGGAAGCTGAGAAGAAGAAGGAGGTGGCTGAAGAAGAGAAGGATGAAGTGGAAGAAAAGAAGGAAGAAGCCCAAGAAAGGATAGAGAAAGCTGAAGAGAAAGAGGAGGAAGCTGAAGAAAAGAAAGAGGAAGTGGAAGAGAAGAAAGAAGAAGTGGAAGAAGTGGAAGAAAAGAAGGACGAAGCTGAAGAAAAACGTGAGGAAACTGAAAAGCCTAAAGAGGAAGCTGAGAGTGAAAAGGAAGTGCCGGAAGATACGCCAAAGGACGCCGAAGAAAACAAGGAAGACGCTAAAGAGCAAGTGGAAGAAGTGGAGGATGAAAAAGATGGCGAGGGTGAGGGTGAGGAGACTGCAAAGAAGGAGCCACAACCAGGGGAAGGTGTACCTGAGGTAGTAGTAACAGAGAACGATGTACCGGCAGCAGAACAAGAAAAGGAAACACAGGAAGTGCGAGATAAATACTCAGCACGTTTAGATAACATCTTAGACAGTCTAGAGGAAGATGAACAAGCACAGCCCACAGGCGGAGGCGAAGAAGCTTCGGTTACTCAAGAGAACGAAAAAACTGAAGATGGCGAGAAACAGGAGGAGCAAGAAGAAACAACTACAGTTCAAGAAAAGGAGGAGGAAAAGAAAGAAGAAGAGAAATCTGGTGAAACTGAAGAATTAGCCAAAGAGAAAGAGACCGAAGATACAGAGGATAAGATCAAGGAGAATAAGGAGGTGAATGAGGATGAAAACAAGACTGAAGATAAAGAAGATGAGGTGTTTGATGATAAAGAGAAGGCTGCAATACCAAATGGTGATGTGTTGATAGAGCCAATTAGCAAGAAGAAAAAACCATCCAGTAGTAATGAAGAGAAATCAGAAGCTACTGATGTAAGTAGAATTTTAAAGTTCTCCAGTTTTCTCTTTTACTGTCAAAAATAAGCGACGGACATAAACCTTTCCCTACCATCCTTAGAAACGTCATAGCTCAGTGAATCTTTTCTTCTACCCGTTTTGCAGCAAGCGTTGAAAGCGTGGGTTACAGGGTATTATTTCTAGGCAAGGTGCTACGAAGGTTTTTAAAGTTTCAGTGGGTTTTTGACATCCTTGATATCTACCAGTCATTAAACAACGCTGACTTCATAAAGGCGGGGGAATGTTATGGGATTTCGACAGTTACATTTGTCTTATGTTGGGAAGGCGCCGTTGTCCCATTCAGGGAACAAGTGCTGTTTTAGCAAATCTTCGTTGACGTTTCCGATTTTTATTGTCCAACCAAAGAACAGTGCGAACCTTTACGAGTGCTCTGAAAGTTGCCTTCATGGCGCAAACAGTTGCTTATCACCATCTAGGTGAAAACTGTGGGATCAGTCCGGTCTCAGATACCTGAGCTCGTTATCAACTGGTACTATGTCCTCTGACTGGTCTTAGGGTTAGCGTCGTGGGGCTTAGATGTAATTGGCGAGAGGTCTTGTCCTGTTTGTGTAATGTGTTGTTCAGTGCATAGGTTCATGTTATTGAGTGTGACACATACTGTGGCAATATATACCAAGGTAGCCCGCAACAGACTAGCACCGTTTCCAGGGAGAGTAGTAAAACACCTAGACGCTTTTTGCTTGTACAGATATCAGTATCATTGAAGGTCTGGTCTGTGTAACCCTCCAGGCTTGCTTAATGGCAGACGCTACCATTTCTCTTACACACTCTTTCTGGTTTATAACTTGCCAGGGCTCGGAGGAGAAAAATTTCAAGACACTGAAAAGGATCCGTAAGTATGAAAAAGATGGCAAGATAGTGACGGAGACAACATCACGAGTAGTAGACGTGAGCCAGGAGGACTACAGGAATGCTCTGATGAAAGAACAGCAACAGAGGTACTAGTAACTTATCCTGTGCTCTTACATCAAGAGACGGTTAGTACGACATCCTCTTCCGCACTGAACTCCCCTGTGGACGGCCATGCAAGCCCCCGCCCAGCGCACCCCGCCTGGGGGGGGAGGAAGAGCAGCGCGCTCGAGGGTGGCCGGCCCAGGATGCATGGACGGAGACGTCACCACCCGGGAGACGCCAGGGGGGAGGGAGCACCCGAGAAAGTCCCCACTCACGCAACAGGGAGTGGCAGGCCAGCAAGCGACGGTTAATGTCGCAATACAAAAATCCCAGTTGTGTTGCAGGAATCTAGGTGTCGAGTAACCTGTGTGTAGTACTCGCGATCGACTTGCAGGCTAGGGGACCGACTTAGAGCGCGCGTTGAGGAGTTTTCTTCGTTGTTTTTACAGACGTCTGTATAAATGTTAGTTGTAGGTAACTCGTGTATTCTGTATTGTAGAAAAGTCAATTTACGTGAGATGAAGGTTCTCCAGCGTGAGGAACAGAAACAAGGAATGCTGCTTATGGCCAAAATTCGTCGTCAGTGGGAAGCTCAGGAGCAACGATTTGAACAGGAGTTGCAGGTATAAACTACTGCACTTCACAATACGAGTAGTGTATGGTGATACATCACCATACACTATTATCATCGTAATTTTACAGGATGCATTCAGGTGTTCTGAATATTTATCGCAAAGAGATCCTTACTAAGTGATCCCCAGAAACACGCATACAGACACATTTAGGTTAGGCCATGAACAATGGTGCTACGTATACGTCCCCAACTCTTTTCGAACATTTTTGTTGAATTTATTTGTCCCCACATTTATAAATAGTGAAGTTGTAGGAGACAGGACTAACGCTTGACAAAACGTTCCCGCCAACTTTAGTGCAGGGACGCAATCAACGGAGCGATGATAAATTCTGCTATCATCACTTATTATTTTAAGAATTTATCATTTTACACTTAAGTGTGGCTGTACACTAAAATGTGCAGCCAGTGTAACAGCCTTCTACGCAGACGTTCTTTTAGCTGTCACGCAATTTTCGCGTGACGAGCAAACGTCTGCGTAAGAGGCTACCAGTATCATCTTTCCAGACATTTTTTAGGCAATAGTACTATAATTTCAGTTTTGTTGTGTTTCTTTTCTTTATGAAGTAACATATATATTGCAGTGCAATCTTGAAGCAAAACAGTGGTAACTTGAGTTGTCTTTTGTAGGATTTGGAGAAGAAATACGAGTTAGATTTGGATACGTCTAGTAGGAATCAGAAGAAGGAAATAGAAAAACTTGAACTGGCGCAGAATGCTGACCTGCGTACTTCATCACGCAAGATGAAACAAGACCAGGTAACATCAACAAACTTGGGTCAGTTTTTTAATAATTTTTCCCCCGCATTGATATCCTCTTGGTGTTTTGGAGGCGGGAAAGAATTTCTGTAACCAGCGTTATTTGTTAACGCCTGTGGAGCAGCATTAACCAATTCAACGACAACAAAATAAACCATTTTTTACGGTTATAGCAGGTCTCCTCGCAGCCGCTATTTGAGCGTCCCTCAACACTTCTGAAAAGCGTTGTGTGACGAACGGTACCTAGGCGCTATTAGCGGAAATAACAGTGTAACTGATTGACTAAACATTTATTCTTTTCCACAGGAGAAAGAACTGAGACGATTCAGAGACAGCCTGAAAGAAGAGCAGAAGTCTTCTAAAAAAGAGGTTTGGAAAATAATGCTAAGTTTAATAACTTTCTTGACTAAACTCGTACGGCTGCAGAAAGTGATAATCGCCCTGCGCAGGAGGTGCTGATGTAAATGAATGAACGGCACAGGCCCCAGGGGGACACTGGCCCCCGAGAGGAGCAGCGGGAAGTGACCAGCGTAGTACATTTTTTATTTATACATTCGGCTGCAGAAAGTGTTTACTAACTGATTCAGTAGACGGAATGAGCGTATTGTTAAACCCCATACCAAAAATAGCATTAGAAGATTTGAAAAGTCAGTTGTGCGATGTCGTCAGCGCCTGTTCAGAGTGAACATTTATAATGATTTATAGGATTTGCTGGCTGTAGGAAGAATTTCTGTGTTATCTGCCTCGTTTGTAGGTTTAGTTTACTTCTAATTTAATGCATCGTTTCCAGACTGTGACTCACTTAATGGCTCTGTTGAAGGTCGATCAACTACCAAGAAATCAGAGGAAGGAAAGTTGGAGAAAGAAAAAAGAAGAAATGGAAGTTTCACAACGGCAAGCTGTGAGTACATTGTGCAGAGATTTTTCCAAATCAGGTTCTTGTATTATGGGATACTTATTGACAGTTTAGGCTAAGTCGGTTCTTAATTAGGTTCTTTATTTCTACAGAGTAGACATCGTTATTAAGTGTCTGAAAATAGTGTAAAATCTGGTCTGTTCTTCATTAGAAATATTTATTAAGGTACCCATGTTGCCAAAAGTCCAACAACATTAATTGATCAATGATACAGTAAAAAAAATATAAAAAATATTTAAGACCCTTCGTGAAACGGCATCGCTTCTGCATGCATTGCGTGCCATTTATTACTGTAATGGGAGAAATTGAATTGACATCCTTTTCTTCTTGCGCTGCAAAAGCCATTTCTGGGTGACTGTTTTCTGTAAGGTCTATCGAGGTCATTGTTTAGGATAACTCTTTTCTCGTTTGTACAGTTGAGTACAAAGACAAAAGTTGCTGCTTTTCATTTGATTAACTTATTCTAACTTGTTCTAAATTTATGTCAAATTTTTCGTAGGAACACGAGTTTTTAGCCATGCAACGGGTGGAGTTTGAGAAATTTTGTAAAGAGCTGATTGAGCTGCACCGTGAACGGATGTACAATTTGGAAATGCAGTTCCTTCAGGCCAAACACGGACTCAAGAGAGGTACGGCTTTCTTCTGAAACGCGAGTAGTCCTCTTTCAGATCTACAGTGTCGTTGTTCATAATTCGTCTCATCTGATCGCCCCCAATCTTAACCATTCTTGTTTCTGTTTGATATATTATTACCCCTTTTCGTGTCTTCTACCTTACTAACCTATTGGTGAACGCTTCCTTCTATCGTTAGGATACGTGGCGGCCTAATCGTTAGTGCACTAATCCCCGGGTCGACGTGGTCCGGATTTGAGTACTACGTGGGGTCATTGCGTTGTGTCTCTCCACCCAGGGGTATAATTGGGTACCAATGATCGGTTATTTAACCTGGCAAAATGCTGAGTGGTAACTTGCCATGGACTAGCATCCTATCCAGGAGGGATTTGCAATACTTTTAGTCGCTTCGTGTTACGAAAACCAGAATAAGTTCCGCAGCTGTAGGCAGTTGGCCGACTTTTACTCACTGACCTCACACGAAAATGACTGTTTATTGAGATCGTGGCTAATGACTGGGAATGTTATTGTTTGTTTGCAGGTCATGAGGCAGAATTGTGGGAGATAGAACAGCGGCAACTGCACGAGAGACATCAGTTGGCGAGAACACAACTAAAGGAGACTTTCTTTTTACAAAGATCACAGATGCTGAACAGACATCAAAAGGTCAGTGTTGGCGGCGCGCCAACATCAGGGACTCTTGGTCTGTAAAAGTGCAAAATTAAGTTACTTTCAAAAGTGGTACTTTAGTTGTGCGTTTTTTCGGATAAAAAAACCGAACAATTGAAAGGAAGATGTTGTTTTTTGATGATCCAGCTGGCCAGTCGAACAGCCAATAGTAATCATCAGCTCTAGACAGTATTGATATGGGTGGAAGCTCCGGAGTAAAACCAAAACCAATCTAACCCTTATTTGTTAATATGCTAAGTGCGGATTTTAGACGGGGTTTGGAGGAAAGGCCATTCAACCACTTATGACGTCACCAATTTAACCTCAGCAGATTTTTGTGACGTGCAGCTATTGACCTCTTTCTGACAGAGCTAATCGAAAAATACGTGGTCAGTTTTTGGGTAAAATTGGTGCTAAAACAGCGCCAATATACCCGTACTTGAACATGGTCTCCTTTCCAGGGTTCTCTATTGATTAAGATCAACACCTTCCCGGCCAGTAGAAGGGATGACCTCTGAGTAAAAGATAGAGAGAATAAGAAAGTAGAGAAAAACGTAAAGGAAAGGAGCAAGGAAAAAAAATCGGAACGGTTCAGCATAAAAAAGTCCAAAGTTTGGCTTATGCGCATGCGCCAAGTAAAATGTTGTACATGTTTTACATGCGACATTGCATCTGAAACTTACATGTTGTGTCCAGAGCTTGGTATTTCTTGCATAGTTTTAGCGCACTTGGACCGTGTTCCAAGATTTTCGAGTAACGGTTAAAGAACACCTGTTTTTGGAGATATTTCCAGCATATTAAGGGTTAACTCGGTTGAATCATGTTTTCCCGCGCTTGGCGCCGGTTGCAAGTTTTTTGCTTCGAGTTCTGATAAGATCTTTGCATATTTTGCTTCTGTTGTGATTGGCTGTGATTGACTAGAAAAACGCTCCAAAAAATAATGCCACTTGTTGGCCTTGAACCATTTCATGTTTAGTTGATTACATTTGCTGCGGTCTTTGCACTATTGGTAAAATTGTGTCATGGTATTTTCTGTCAGGAATGTGAACAGCACACTCGTCTAACCAAACTAAAGGAGGAGGAAATGAAAAGACGTCACGAGATCGAGAAAAAACGGCTTCCCAAGATACAACGAGACGAAATCAAGTCCAAAACACAGCAGTACCGCAAATCTTTAAGGATAGAGAAGAGAGTGTCGGTGGATATGGAACGAGAATTAATGAAAGAGGTAACATGCAAACAAAATTGTTGTTATTGCTTTCAATGGGGGAGTAACTGGCTTGAGATAACACTTTATACAACTGCAATTAGAACTAAATTACTAAAAGAGACAAATCCAGTTGGTGCACACAGGACTCAACAACGATGAGATAGCTGACAGTGGTTTCATTCAATTCAGGGAGCAATCGCATGTTTTTAACTAATGTTTCGTAGGCAGATATAGATTTCGTCAACCTTCTACAACACATTTTGCGTATATAGAGTCAGGATACTTGGCTTTCCTTGTTAATGTCTTAAGTGTAATTAAAGACGAACCAAGCGGTAGACAAAAGCGCGAGAAATACCATTGGCAACAACTATGATCTTGAGACTTAAAGGAAGGGTGTAGGGGCTGTTCTTTGAAACGTACGTCCTTCTTAGCGTCGCTTGTTTTTCTTTGTTGCAAACATTTTGATAGGCTTGCTTACAAGTCGAGCCACAGAGCGCGAAGTGCAAAAGCTCGAGCGCGGGGTCTACTACCACCAAACCGGAAACGAGAAGCGAACGACTTTATGAACGTCTACATTTTGACCGTGAACAGCTAGAACTTTGTGTAACCTTAATGTTCAGTTATGGGAATAAAGTAGAAAAGGAAGGAAATAATTTTGTTCTTGTTTTTCAGTTTGAATTGATAGAACGTAAAAGGGCTCGTACAGAGTACGAGAAGATGCTGTTCCGACAGGAAATGGAAGCCGAGGAGCTCCGCATCTCCTCTGAATCTGCTCTCAAGGAGTTACAACAATTACAGGTCAGATACTCAGCACTATGTAGATAATTTCTCTTTGTTTTATCGACTGCTCGTAGTCTAGAAGGTTAGCAAACATTTCAACAAGTGAAAAGTCCAATAAGCTTGTCTATGTTTTGTTTTGTAGAACGAAAAGCGGCATATGTTAATGGAAAGCGAGACAACGAAGTTAAAAGAACGAGACGAGAAACATCAAGCTCAGTTAGAGACGTGGAAAGCCGACCTTGTACCAAGAAAGAAGGTAAGATACGCGCGTGTCACCCACGCGTGGGGACTGTGCTACTCTTCCTTATTTCGTGTGCCTGCGATTCACAAAATAAAAGCACGTTTAACACATGTATTATCTTCAAAAATAATCACAGAGGACTGAGAAATCACATGTAATAATCTAGTTTTTGCTGTGTAAGCGGAAATGAGACTAACAACATCAGTTGCCCTAAAAGTCTCTGTACAGTTTAACCGTTTGAGATATTTTGTGCCTGTGTGAGGCAAGTAAGCTAAATCACTTCATATGCAAGGCACTTTGCTAGGAGAATGTGAAAACTTCTCGTTTTTGACAAATTAACATCTTATTCTCTTTCTCTCATCAGACACTCGAAGAGGAATTCGCGCGCGAGGACCGCGAACAGCAGTTGTTTTACTCGCGGAATTCGACTGACTACCCAATCTCCCCGGAAACGACGATCAAAGAAGCAGAAGAGGAGCCTGGGGAGATTCAAGTGGATGGAGTGAAAACTCCAGAGGACAACTCCTCTAGTAAATCATCCAATAGTGGATCAATGGAAGTCTAGTTCAGTCTCAGCTTTGTAATTCATGTACAGTTTCTATTCTGCAGTTTGATTGCGGATTTTGCAGCCAATTGGAAGAAGGCGGTATCGCGCACTCGAGGCTAACACTCTTCGCCGTCTTTTTGACATGTCTATGTTAGTTTTACCTCGGCGAGGCAATAAAAATCCAGTTAAGCTGAAGAGGCGGAGAAGTCAAAGAAGTCGATAAGTTTTTAGCTCTTTGACGAGCTAAGAGCTTCGGAAAACCAGCACAGATGTCAAAAGTATAATACAAAGATAGCAAGTTGGAACTGAGCGGCGCGTTTCGCTTTTTAAAGCGAAAAACGATTCCCGAGTCGGAGTCGAGTCGGTTGTTAAGGAGCAAGTACCTCTCGTTCGGTATCCCGGGCCTTCCGTGGAGCCTCACGAGCCCGCAGTTTTCGTCAGAGGCGTTGCTAGGGAACACAAGACGTTAACTGCCGGCAAGGTGACGTGAAAACTTTCGGTGTGCTCGCTGTTGCTTAGGCATTTTTCTGATTGGCTGTTGAGAATCGGGAACCGTTCGGGTACTCGTTCTACCGACTGCATGTAATTGAATAGTTAGTAAATCAATCAAGCGCAAAGGGTGAAAAGATTTATACTTTGGGAATTACAAAGGCGCCACTATAAAGTAGTTTAAAGATACAAAAATATATCATAAATTTGACGTTTTACTGCTTATTTTCAAGACTGGACACCTTATTACCTTACAAAATAAGTCAATAAGCCAATCAGAATTCGCTGAATGAACTTGTTCCCGGTCATGATCGTGGGTATCACCTGATTGGTCAAAGAAATGACGTGACGCTCTGATTGGTTAGGGCGCGTTAAACAAGTTTCTTTTGGGGAAAGTGCTCTGAATTCACCTGTTCTTAAAAGTATCTGTTCCTAAAAGTACATTAAAGGGGCTAGTTTTTAATAAGCTCAGATAAGTTCCCAGTCACCTTAGAGTCCAATTTACATGTAACATATACAGACATTATTTGGGGTTGTAACGCAATCCTTTCTTTCAACAACAAGGAAAGATTGCGTGACAAGTCAATGGAAAGGCCCACAGTGGAGGCTGAATTTCCTTCCACATAATTACACAAAATTAACCCAAGAATCGAAACAATACTTTCATAAATTTATTGATTGTATAATACACAGAGGGAATTTTCGCTAAAATTATAAGTTTTTTCAGTATTTATAATTTTGTTTAAATGTGATTCTCGTACCATTCATCAAATATGTACTGTACTTACTGTAACTATTCGTTTTGTTCTCACATTTCATAATTTCTTTTTTTCCTATGCCATGTAGAATTTTATTTCACTTCATAAGGTATTAGTGCTATATAATTGTTTGAAAGGTTCAGGAATGCTTGTTCCATTATGGTATATTTCACCAAAACTTTGGTACTTTTTTTAACTTGGTAAGCTATTAGTATTTTGAGGTTTTCTTCGATTTGGAGATAATTTTATTTCTCATTAAGAGAATTGTTGATTTCGTGACGGTTACGCCTTCGCCCTGGCCTTGCCGATTGCATGACTGGCTTCTCAATTGAGTCCACACTGGACCACTAACGTACTGTATAAATTCTCCAAAATAAGAGGCCAAAGAAAAGCTGTAGGTATATTTTCTTGCTTAAAGAATTTTAAAGCGTGAGGTAGCGGGCCAAAAATTCTCTATAAAGTAGCAAAAAAATCATCCTTCTTCTTTTTGTACTTTACTTTCAGTTTTATTTTATAATAGTCTGAGAAAACAGACCTCTAGCTTCCGTGAGAGAGATATCGAGAGAAGTCTGTTTTGTTAGCCTGCTTGCTACTAAACGTAACTATCTAGATTTCGCGCAGTTATTAACCATAGGGGGGATGTCTGTTCCCGTGAAATGATTGTTTTGTTTTGTACTACAGTATTAGTTCCTGGAAAGACAAGAAATTGCTGTACTTATAGACTATCTCCTGAATCTAATTGGAGGTCTTAATAAGAAAGATAAATTTTTCGAAATGAATCGAATAAAAAATTATTAATTCTTTGCGTCTACTGTTTTATTCATTTACAGTACAGTTTGTTTCATTTCCTACTCTTTCAATCAGCATTTAAAAAGATATTTGATTATTTTCCCAACTGCCTTCAGGCGCGTAGGAGGGGGGTTGGGGGGGTGCGTTTTTTTTGGGGCCTTGCTCCCTGCTTCTGCTTGGCGCGGAACTTTTGTCTACTCAGGAATAATTTAAATTGCGCAAAACCCTGTTTCACGCAATTATTACTTTGAGTACTCTAAAGTGGGAACGCAATGCTGCAGATCTATTATATAAAATACAACTCAGCTTGACACAAGGCGCCAAAGGCTTAAAAGAGAGAAATTAATAAATACCCTTCTGCAGCTGGGCCGGGTTGTTCGAAAGCCTATTAACACTAACCCATGATTAAGAGTTGATCGAGGGTTCCATTTCTCTTGTATAAAAGTGTTTTTATTGCTTATGTTTTGTGAAGTTTGAGATTATTCGACGCCAAAACTGAAAGGCAGGAAATATAACAATAAAAACCTTAATGAATGTGGAAACACTGAAATCAAAATTCACGGTAATCCTGGATTAGCTTAATCACGCTTTGAACAACCTGGCCCTGATTATGGGAGCGCGGCTGCTGGAGTTCTTTTGTTTCTTGCCTTCACAACAAAGAAAGTTGGTTCGCCATCTTTTCTTGCTTGTGGCTTACAAACTGTAATTAAATACTCTATTTGAAAAGGTATTGCGATGTACCCCAACCGAGTAAGCTGCCAGAGTATGCTATTACGTTCTATGACGGCTGATAAACGGCTTTCTGTCCTTTCTCGATCCAGTCATTTTGTTCTTCGCGCGTCTTGCAGTGCACGATGGGATTTTTTAAAAAACGGAGGTGACCTGGGTCCAGTTGTGAAAAAAAATGGCGGGCAAATCGTCCCACCAAGGTACAACGTTGTTGGAAATTACCTCAGAGTGGTTTTTAGATTATTGTATTTATCAGCTATGGAAGGAATTCAAAGAGAAGCGTTCGTTTTCCGACTGTTGGAGAGATGCTATACAAGGTAAAGTTATGCGAACAACTTTAATACAATACAGCTATGTTCATTGGAGAAAGGATAAACTCGCAACTGTTTACTCCTAAGACGTGTCTAATTTCGTGCTATTTCTTACAGATTTCTTGGTAAATGGACGGTTTGATATAGGAAAAGAAATTTCAAACAAGCTCAGTTGCATCAGATTTATTGTTGGGCTGCTGGAACATCGGGAAGACGATGTTAGTTCAAGTCAGGACAGTACATCAGATGAGGAGGACAGCTGTGATCAGAACAAGGGGCTGCTGAAACCAGACTGTCTGAAGTTTTTTGACAAAATAGCTGGAATTTATCCCTTTTCTAACGTGGAAAAGTCGCATATGAGAAACACTTTAAAGTTACAGGTAAAGCTTTGTGTCATCAGATCACTTCCATACATAACACTTTGGAATTTAACTGAATAGAGCTCACGGCCATTTCATTTTATATCCATCATATTAACCCCCCCCCCCACCCCCTCTAGATGAGATTTTCTGAAGGGGCTTTGAAAGTCATTGCTGAGGGGGTAGCCCTGTCGGCATTCTTTGATCTTTTGAAAATTTCTGAAGGGGTAAGGGAAAAGTTGACATTTTTCTGAAGGGTTTAGAAAAGATGGGTTATTTCTGGGGGTGGGCATCATGTGGGCACTTCATTCTCATTTTCAGGGGAAGAATTTTGACTTACCTCACCAAATTGGGAGGGGGCTGGATACAAAATGGAATGGGCCTCACAGAAAATTCACAAAGTGGTTGGTTGAAAGAAAATTTTTTCTGAGATTTCTTTTCCTGAGTTTTTTGTTTAATTTCTAAAAAAATTTTAAAGCCCTTTGTGAAAGTTTGAGTTTTTTGTTTTCCAATAGATCATTCTGTCACATTACAGAAGTGGAAATGCTAAAGGCGCTGAAGAATTGTACTCTCGGCTGTACACTGAGAAAGGAGATGATGAGGTACTCTACTTACAAACTAAGGCTTTTGTTCTAAGCCACTTGCTTGTTAACCAGCCAACTCCACCCTTGCCCCCCCAAAAGTAAAAGTCTGCACTTGAAGCCTAGAAGCCCACCAGACCAAAGCTTATCCTAGTTTCCACACAAAGCGTTAAGTGACCAAGAGTATTTCAACTCCCTCTGGATGGAATGCTAGAACATCACAGGGTTACGCCCAGGATTAAATTTGCTGGCTGTACTCATTTATACACCTGGGTGGACAGAGGCACTGTGAAAGTTTTAAGTGTCTTGCCCAAGAGCACAACAGCGACCTTGGCCAGGGCTTAAACCTGGACCACTCGATCCTGAATCCATTGTACTTAAACCCAACAGGCCACTGTGCCTTCCACATTGACTTGCCCCAAAGATAAATGTTAAATGCATTTAATGCATTTCTCACAAAAACAGCTTTCTGAACTGAACTGAACTTTATTTGTTTTTTAATTTTCTTCGTAATTTAATTTTTTGTGGCATCTTAAAAACTCTTAACTTTAGGGAGTAGGTATCTAGCAATGAAGTAAAATTATGTACCAGTATATTGAATGACTTTTCATTTGTTTCTCAACAGGAGTATCAAGATGACTTGAGGGAGTTATTCCAGTCTGAAAATGATACATTCAAGGAACAATTCTTGAGGAAACATACTTATGACAAACTTCTCAACCAGGTGCAGAAGTTTTTTACACCAGCTTGGAAAAAGTTCGAAGTTCCAATCTTAGAAGAGGTAAATAACAGAATGGAATAGGACTTTTTGAGCTTAAGGTTTGAGACTTACTAGAATACTTACCAGTAATCACTGTTTTTTTTGTACACAACACTACTCTGATTGTGGCTCATACAGTCTTGGGAAGCCCTTGAATTTTGCCTTCGAAAAGTCCATGAATCTGCCAAAGTCCTTGAAAAGTCCTTGAATTTCTGAGCAAGCCTAAGTTGAAATTTTAAACGATGTTCTCAAATATTGGAAAAGAAACTGGAAAACCTGCATTTGCTGCTAAGTTTATGCTCTAAGAAAGTCAGCCAGAGATAAGAACCTTGACTTGTTCTGCAAATTTAGATTTATTTCAAGAGCACACATTTGGGCCTCCTCCAGTTTTTAGGGCTGGAACAGACTGAACAGATATTAATCTACCCTTACTATTTTTAACAAAATGATATACTTTCTTATTTAAAATGTAACATGTTTGCATTCACCAGGCTCCTTTTCTAGAGGATTCAGATAAAGAAAGGTAAAGCAGACTGTTCTGTCAGTAGTACAGTATAACAATTCAAGCTTTGTTATTGGTTAATGTTTGACTGTGTTGTTCCACCCTTGACATTCTAGGTAAGCTTCATACTTTCAATGCGGTCCGCCATAACACAGTATAGAGTATTACTGTAAATCAAGTCAACCACTGAATCAATGGATGGATTTATAATGTTGTTTGGCAACTTACAGCTAATTGATAGTAGAACCCTGGTATAAACTCAAACTCAGATAACTCAAACTCCCCTGCTATCTTCCATTTTTCTTAGATAATTTTGATTGTGACTCCACTTTTATTTGGTTAACTTGATCTCTGATAACTTAAATTCCCTGCTATCTTGAACTTAATTCTGTTTCCTTTGATTCAAATTACCCTCAAACTTTGGTTCATGCAACTCACCATGAATGCCCACTGAAATATCCCATTAGTTTTACAGCAATTAGATTTTAATTCATGCAACAAACAGATCACTATTTGACAGTCATGTTTCATTTTCCTGAGGACATAAGTATAATTTGCAATATACTGTACCAATTCTCAACTTAATCTACCCCGATAACTCAAACCCCTGCTTACTCAAACTGTTTGATGTTTCCCTTCAGAGTTTGAGTTACTGGGGTACTACTAGTGAAGAACTTATTCAACGTGACACGAGTGTGGGACAAAGAAAAAATCTGAGTTCCCAACGGGAATCGAACCCATGACCTCCCAGATACCAGTTGGGTGCTCTAACCAACTGAGCTACGAGAGCTCACAACAAGTCTCTCGTAGCTCAGTTGGTTAGAGCACCCAACCGGTATCTGGGAGGTCATGGGTTCGATTCCCGTCGGGGACTCAGATTTTTTCTTTGTCCCATGCTCGTGTCATGTTGAATAATTTCTTCACTATTTATCACCGAGCTTGAAATTTACCATCTTTATTATTTACTACACATTTGATGATTTCGACATTCTGATGTGGCGGTATGCAGGACGCGTGCACTCAACCTAGTAAATGGCCCTAGCTCACAATGAGTCTCTCGTAGCTCAGTTGGTTAGAGTGCCCAACCGGTATCTGGGAGGTCATGGGTTCGATTCCCGTCAGGGACTCAGATTTTTTCTTTGTTCGTCAAGAGTTTTTTTTTTTTTTCTTTGCTCGTGTCATATTGAATAATTTCTTCACTATTTATCACCGATCTTTATTATTTACTACACATTTGGAGTACTACTGTATCATAATTTCTGATAAAAGGTCAAATATAGTCAGTGTTAAAATTTAATTGCAGTCCCAAGATAGATGCAAGAACCTTAAAAGCTCTTTACTTTGCATGGGATAAGTCAGACAAGGCTGAACAAAACTGGACAAGTATTGTTGAAGAAACTCATCCTGATATTACAGCTCTGAAGAAAACGATCAGTAAGAAGAGCAGTAGGGATACCAACAGCAGCCCAACAGAAAGAAGTCCTTTAACACGAAAGCGACAACAGGTACATACAGCTGCAATATTCCTTGAATTTATCAAGCATGCAGTTTTCATTGTTGCCGTTTAATTGGATTTTCCATTTGCTGTTAAATGTGTTTCTAAGTAAAACATCTCCAAATTATTAATAATTGTTCCAAACTAATAACCAGTTAAGCTGCGATTAAAGTTAACCTGACCAGTTTTTGTCCTTGTTTCAATGACAGATACAACTCAAAACTAAGAAATTACTTTCAGTAATGATAATAAAAATGCTAAATTCAAATACAAATACAGATAGCAGCACTTTGTTTGCTTTATTTACTATTACATCCACGTGATTCGACAAGAATAAATCTCTTGACATACATGTATTAACACCTAAGTCTTTATATGAGACGACAAATCTTAATTCTGTATTTGAGAGATAATAAGGATGTATACTTTTGTCCTGCTTTTGTGTTATAGGACGACGTTGTTTTCTTGTTGTTTTTGTTTTCATTTGGAGAAATTAGCAATGTTTTGCTACTCTGTAAATCTGAATTTGAAAAAAGTTCATTGTATTGATTATTGTATTGTTAACCAAGGTTGAAAACAGGTATTTTATAGTGAACAAGTCGCACAATTTCTGGGACCTTGACAACTAACTGGCTAATACAAGAAACGTTTTGGATGGGTATTAAGTTTTCTCTCTGGCTTTCGAAAGGTTACTAAAAGCAGAGCAGAAGCCAGTAGTACAGCAGTGACCAGTGTATCAGAAAATATTCAGCGATGTGAAGTAGTGATGAACGATTTAAAGGCTTCATCTTCAAGACTTTTGTAAGGGCTTTTATTTTTTTGTAATGATTTTATTTTACCATACTTGATGTTGGGTGTAGAATTAAGGTTCCGACAATGTGTCTGTTTGTTTCTATGATTAAAAGTATATTATTCATAAGAATTGACCTATCTTAAGACAACCCTCCAGGTTGAGACCATTTTCGTTGCCATGGCGACTAAAATGTTAGAGCTGGGGACAAACTTGGAACTGAAGTCGCCAACCTGGTGACTATAATAAATTTATTGAGAAGAAGGATTGAAAGCATGAGCTTAATTTAACGACTAAAATTTTTCACTGGCAACCAGTTGCAGTTGCAGGTGGCCAAATGGCGACTAAGGAAAAGAATATACCGGTACTTGGGGTTTTTCATTGAATCGTGGGCTCAAATCTTGAACTGGTTCAATTTCTAGCAACCTTGGTTGCTATGGCATTTAGGATTGATAAAGTTTTCACCACACCAAATCATATTGTTTTTTCTTTCAATTTAAATATTATCTATAGCTCTGGTTTGAAAGACCCATACTCAAACATGGTATCGAGACAAGTCACCCCTAGTGGGGTTTTCACTAATGATGATGATGATGAGCAAGATTTCAGTTTTAAAAGGCGTTGCAAAACAGTGGTTGCCATACCAGACAGGTAAGATATGCAAGAATGTTCATAATCAGTTCAAAATTTATTATGGGCACTACAGTACCAGTGATAAGGACAAACCCTATTTTGCCTTTTGCAGTGCAGTCATTTCTTAATTAACATAACAAGTGATAATTGGCAACCCTCCAAGTTAAGACCATTTTAGTCGCCATGGCGATTAAAATTTTGGAGCTGGCGACTAAATTGGAAACGAAGTGCCTGGCGACTAAAAATGAGAAGGTTTGAAAGTATGAGCTTAATTTGGCGACTAAAATTTTTCACTTGGAAACTTGAGCAGTTGGTGGCCAAATGGCCACAAAGGAAAAAAAAATAACTTGGAGGGTTGATTGGTAATTATGCTCATGCAATTAGATCAGTTAAAAGAACAATATCAGGAATTGAGCTGCATGCTACAGTCTGTGGGAGAATTGGTAGCCCTAATGTCAGTGCACTGGACTCCAAATAGCACGATCCAGGTTTTAGCCGTGGCCAGGTGTCTGTTTAGGGATACAGGGGTTAAGTTATGTCCATTAAAAGGACTCTTTTATGTTGTTTATATTGCTGTGCTTGAATTTTTCCATTGTAAAAAAGAACTGCCAATAGCTTTTCAATCAAACTTTGAAATAAAATGGGGGTCATTGTATTCGTTTACAAGCAGAAAGATCTTGTATATGTTGTGGTTCAACTTTATATTTGGTTTAAAATTTTTTAAACCATTTTTTTTTTTTTTTTTTTTTTTTTTTTTTTTTTTTTTATATATAAAAAAAAAAAAAAAAAAAAAAAAAAATTTTTTAAAAAAAAATAAAAAAAAAATAAAAAAAAAAAAACAAAAACACATAATTCCAAAAATTTATCAGCTTATAGAAACATTCATATTTGAGCATTCATTTTATGCTTCGCGAGAGAAAAAAAAAGCAGGGACAAAGCAAACTGTGAAATATAACAATAAATTATATTGCATCAATGTCAAGGAACAATTTACCGGTGATATTATGTTTCATGATAAATGCATGCACTTTTAATCGACAGTGGTTAAATATGATCCAAGTACATGTATGCAGTGTTCCTGTGGCCACAATATATTATCTTTTTATGAGTATTGGCAAAGTACACATCAACGGTAATAAATTATTTTTCTGCCATAGAAATTTATCTGTATTCATTTTATAAAGAAAATTTGATCACTACATTCAAACTAAGAAAAAACTGATAGGTTACCGGACTCGTTGATGAGAAACAACAATTTATCTCCACTGTGAGCCAAGCTGCGTAGAAAAAGCCGCCACTTTCTTCAATGTGCTCGCACTAATCACATGTGTTATTTTCCACTGGCTGAGTGAAACAAAATAAGTGGAAAATGTTCTCACACACCGCTGGGACCGGGAAAGGGTCATGTGACTTTTGGCGGGCAGTGTTGTGCGTCCGCCATGCTGACCCCCACCCACCCGCCGAATTTGTGAGTTTTGTTAGCTTTGCCATTGTGCAATTCCTGTGAACAGGAGTACATGTTGGTTTGTTGAGTTGTAATTAAGGAGGGGCGGCGGCCGGGGCTACCAGTGGTGTGTGAGAAGTAAAATTCTGTGCAGTAAGTATGGCAATGCAATAGTAAGGAATCACATTTGGTTAATATTCAGTTTGTGAATAGCTTTTTTTCTTTGGCTTTACATTTTTAGCCCCAGTGGAAAGAAACTAGATAATAAGGGGAAAAGACCTTTAGAAACCAGATCAACTAAAAGGCGATTTAACGAGGAGCAAAGTGATGCTGAAGAGATTGACTGGGAATCAGATGATGACGCAGATGTGAAACATAAGGCAATCAGTAAGTGAATGTGATTTCATAATTCTGGATGTTACTCCTTACTAACTTTTTTTAAATTCATTTTATTAACGATAAGATTATTGGCTCTCAATTTCTATGAGGTGATTGTAGATTAGGTTGTAGGCCAAATCAACTATCACTTTTTATAGTTCACCACTAAATTTTCTCCGATTCTGATTGGTTTAAATTGATCACATGATGCAAAAGTGTTCATCTATGGAGGGCACTATCAGCCCTTATAGTTTACCACTAAATTTTCTCCGATTCTGATTGGTGTAAATTTATCACGTAAAGCGATTATAGTGTTTGTCCGCCGGAGGGCACTATTTAAGAATTAGACAGCAAGCTCAAGGTTTCTATCAGCTGATAGTGGGCGAGGGGCGAAGCCCCGAGCCAACTATCAAAAGCCGGTAGAAACTGAGAGCGAGCCGTCTAATTGTGTTAGCATAACCCACTGACCGATCTATTAAACTCAGAATATCGCTAGAATTGATTTATTGAAGGTTTTGATTGATAAAATTCAGCGAACACTAAGCGCGCGCTCCGAGAGCCTTCTACAGATCGATAGTAGGCACCTGTGTAGCCAATCAGATTGCACGATTACCAATAGTAGGTCAGTGTGGTTATGCTAACAGCCCATAGTGCCCTCCCGTGAAAAATGCCCGGATCGATAGTGCCCACCCGTGACTGTTTTTTGTAAACAAGCTGCCTGCAGACAAAAAAAACCAACCAAATTCACTGCATTTAGTGGGTTTCCTGTCTGGTTTTGTTTCGTTTGTTAAATTTCGGCTTTCAATTGAGTTTTTTATCCTGAAAAGTGAAAATAATTCATGATGCTTGTTTTTGTATGTGCGCGCGGAAGAAAATTTAGTGGTGAACAATAAAGACAATAGAGTGTTTCTGTCTTGGAACTATCGGTCTGATAGTTGCCCCTTGGAAATTTGATGTTCTTAAAACTAGCATATTAGCCCGAGCTTCGCTTCTCAGGCTAATATTTGTTTTAAGAACATCAAATTTCCGCGGGGCAGCTATCAGCCGATAGTTCCTCGACAGTAACACTCTATTGTTTAAATAGTGCCCTCCCGACAAAAATGCCCGAATCCATAGTGCCCGCCCGTGACTTTTTTTGTAAACAAGCGTGCCTGCAGACAAGAAAAGCCCAACCAAATTCACTGCATTTCGTGGATTTCCAAACTCAAGCCAAACTCAAGCACAAAGCTAAGCAGCAAACTGCATGTCCGCACATACAGCTGGAAGGTAAGCATGTGATAACCCAGTGAACCCCATTTTTAGCGACTCCTATGTGCGTGACTGGCCCTATTCTCCCAGAGGAGAGTTAGGATTAAGATGATGTGCGTGAGTGTAGTGGAGAACCACTAATCAGCATTGGTTTGATTCTAACTTAGCCAAAATGCCATTCAGCCATGTTTGAATGCAATAAAACTTTGTATCCCCTGCAGAACTCTCTAGCCCAGCTAGACGACAACGGTGTCTAAATATACAGCTTCCTGTCCGTCCATCAAGAAAGAAATGGACCATTGAAGAGACAAAGTGGTTAGAAGAAGGTGTGAAACTCTATGGCGAGGGAAGCTGGGCAAAGATTCTGAGCAAGTATAACTTTGTTGGGAGGACATCAGTTAATCTCAAAGATAGGTGGCGCAATTTACAAAAGAACAAATGACTCTTGTTAAAGCATTAGAAAATGTGATATTTTTAAAAGTCAGACCATCATTCACTTCATATTATACTGTTATTCACACCATATACTCAACACACTAGCCATTTAAGATACAGTGTAGTGGCCTCGCAAGCACCAGTTGCTCTAGAATAAATACAGTATGTATTTATACTGTAATTTGCCGTGTTATACCTCTTGGCATATATATTTCAACTTTGTTAGGGATTTTTGGTTGAGCTTATTATATCTGGGAGAAGTTATAAGTGACATTTAAAAAACTACTGGAAATGAGCCGACAAAAAATGACTAGGCTCTAATGAGTGATATATTGTTAAAAAGCCATCTGACTTGATGTTTTGAGTTGCATTATTCTTGCAAACTTTTTATTACCTATTTCTTTGTCAAGATCAATGCTTTGTGAAGATGTTTAATAGTTAATTGGGAGGTCAGATTGGTGAGGGCTTGTATCTGGGCAGGGGGGAGGGGGCTTATAACTGAAATATAGTTTTCATTAGCGGACAGATGGGCCATAGTTAACTATGGATGGACATTTAATCAGAGGTGCTTATAAGCAGGAAGGCTTATAGCCAGAATTTTATAGTATTATATCAGTATCTTGGCCAAGGCACTTGATTAACAGCCTTTTGATATCATTCTTGTATGAACCAGTTAAATTTTGGTTCAAACATTATTTGTAGAATATGACGCAAAGTGTGTAATTACTGAAGAGTTAATTTGACCACACTCAGTTGACCAACATTTTACATTGTCTAATTTCTAAGGGTTTTCCACTTCAGCGGCTTCGACTATATTATCTGCAATTTACAGGTTGTAACAAAACAAAATAGCCAAGAATTGTGTTAAACTGTATTTCATATTAGGTACCTGGTATTTATGCTCTCATAGCCACTGACTTCAGGGTGCCAACTTGCATTTTATTTCTTGTAGGCAGAGACAAACATGAAGTGACCCTAAGTGTGGAAACTTCGTGTAAACTATATGCAACACTATTGCATGAGACATACATGTAACATAACCTTTTTAACTGTTTATAGTCCAAAGATCTTTGAGTCTGTACATTGTATAATAATATTTTTTTGTATCTACTTGTTTTTTTATAACAAATAATTATGATCAGCAAAGTGTTCATTAAAAAACGGCTTTTATCATAACTAAATTCTATATTAAAAATTTTGTGACTCTCTTGTAGTTAAGATGTCATATTGATATAAACTACCTTTGGCATTTAACAGCACATTTAAGTTTGATGTCTGACATTATTATTTGCTCCTTTAATATGTTTGTCATAGAATACTTGAAAAGATATACCAAACAGGCAACAATCACATAAATCTCTTCTTTAGTGGAAAGGAACCTAGTGTGTGACCATCCAACTAATAGCTGCAAAACAGACTGAGTTACGATTATTAAAAAGCAAAGACTAAAGCCAGGCTTAAATCAATGAAACATGACCATGTTATAATGAAACAACAGTTTAATGGGGATTTCGGTTGGAAATTGTGGACTGTGTTATGAGGTGGTCCCAGCTTTCATTCTGGTTGGAATGAACTGTAGGGAAATTCTATTCTTAGTCTCCCATCATGGAAATAATAAACAGAAACTGATTTTGGAAGTTACCATTATTTCATGATCTTAAATGGTAAGTTCCCTAGGATTCTATTTCAGTTTTAAAATTAATGGTGGTCTTGGGTTTAAAATGTATTTGGATCTTCCAGAGATGGGAGTCTTCTGGACTTCTGGCAATCGGAAAGATTTCAAAATAATTTTTTATCGTAAATGTTCAAATGGCCTCTAGACAATCTTACAATTTTTGTCAAGTAGTCGCAAGTCTGGCAGTATTTGGAGAAATTCATTCTGTTCATTTGATGGGATGGTCAATTCATGGAATAAAGGCAAAATTTCATTTGCCAGGTTAAAATAATAAAAAGCCAGCCAGGTAAATGATAAAAATTTGATGTGAATAACCAGATAATATTTTCCATTTACATTTTCCTTCTTCTGAGGTGCAAGAGGTTTTCTTTCTTCAAAAAGAAAACGTCTTCGACCAGGGCATTGCCATTGCTATTTTTCAGTGAATTTTGATATCACTTCAGAATTGGTAACAAATAATTAATAAATATTTTATTTTGCTGTTCGCATGCATTCACCCAACCCTGGGAATGAGGTTGGCACTCACTGTCCCTCAATTATAACAATCACAGCACTAACCACAGTATGCTAAAATATTAAGGCCACCTCATGGTTGGCCTCAGGCCAAAGACTGGGATCACTCAGACCCTGGAAGTCAACAGCTTGTGTGTGTGCCAAATCTGCTGGAGCCAAAAGAGGCGGCTTTACTTGCAGGCTAGAAATTCAGAACAAGTATTGACATCTGATTAGTTTTCCACATCTGGAGGTACTTTAGAAATTGAGTGACTATCCGGAAAAAGTAGCCACGAAACTTGTCCAAGCTGCCACAAATTTGTGTCAGCTTGCCTCAAGGTGAAATTTGAAAAATTGCATGGAGAATTTTTTACAAAAAAAACTGACTGGTGAGACAGCACATTTCAGACGGTTATTAAAGTGTTGTTTTAGAGTCGTGTATTCTAGGTATCCAGGTTGTTCCGCATTCCTTATAAATCAAAGGTCAGTGCCCTCCAGCTTCCAATAACTCTTGAAAGAGTAGACATAAAAATCAATATGCTGTGAACAAAGAAACAGGAAATTCCGTCTCCTGTGGTGTTCAAGACCATTGGACTTTATAAATGTTTCTTGGTTTGGGAGGCTCAATTACTGTCTTGTCATTCAATGAAAATTTTATTTGACTTCCTTTGGGGTTTTTCCCTTTGAGGTTGTACCTCTCAGCCTTTGTTCATTGTAAGAAAAAGTGTATTTTAAGGATGCCCTGGAAATGTAAAAGGAGGGGGAGTTGGTTGTCTTATCATTTGGCATAAACTGATATTGGGTTAAAAATAGAAGAGAAAAGAATTGTGATTTGAGGTTGTCAAAAGTATCTTTAAGCCTTTGTTCATTGTAGAAATGGAAAGTGACTTTTTTAAAGTGATTTTTTTACTCAAAATTTACAGGGGGGGGGGGAGGAGGTAGGGTGGAATAAGAGATGCCCTGGAAATGTAAAAGGGGGAGTTGGGTGTCTTATTATTTGGCGTAAACTGATATTGGGTCAAAAATAGAAGAGAAAAGAACAAAGAAATACAAGAATAAAGAATTGTGTTTTGACAAGATGTCTCCACACAAATATTTTACTGTTGATCATGACTTTTGCAGATTTGGGTGGCCCTAAAAAGGACCGGTGTTGTTGTCAGCGTCGTTGATTTGTCTTGGTATGTTGGGGACTTGTCTTCAATATCTGTCTTGCTAGCTTCTGTCTTTGTGGTCTTCTGGTTGTTCTGTTATCTTGCTAACTTGTCTTTGTAGTCTTCTAATAGTTCTGCATTCTTTGCTATTCTTTAGTCCATGAAGTCTTCAGTCTTGATTTTTGTCTTTAGTTCAACTTCTTTGGAAGGAGATCAATCCACAAGCTGGCATCTCAAACTTCCTCTGAGTGTGGTGTGGCTTATGAAGGCGGTTTCATCTCTTGCGAGATCTTGTCTAGTCTTGAGTAACGTATAACAGTCTCTTTTAAAAGTCCTATTCTAATTTCACTAAACTAAGCTGTCGTGTCGTTGATAAACGTTTCAGTCCGTGCATAATATTCTATTTCCTAACTTACAAAAAAAACACAAACACTGCTTTTTGCACTGTACTAGCAGTTGAAGCTTCGCTAGCAGGCACATCTAAACCTAACGAGATTTCTAGTCTACCTTTGTCTTAAAAAAACCTAAATCGATCAAACACGTACGAATAACCAAGATTGACATTAAAAAAGCAAAACGAATATTACAGGTCAATATTGCCTACGCGTAGTAAACTCGACATAATTACAATTTGAAAATTAGAACATATATAAATTCTTCTCTTATTTACAAATATACAAATTTGTACAAAATCTACAAATTTGCTTCACGTAATGTCTTTTTATGTACACTAGAAATCGCTTTCGCTTTCGGTCTTGTCGAATATCGCTAATACTGCATTTACGACTCAACTCTGAGCAGCATTCGGAGATGTTGCGACATTGCTGCAATGTCCCCGTCGAAACTGTGCATCGGAGAACTTATCCAGTGTGATGGCGGTTTAGGAAGTACGCTTGGTGGCGGTGGACTGCTAAATTTTGGTCCTGCGTAAGGAACCGCCGCGTCAGTTCTGTTCTCGCTTCGTCGTCGACGTGGAATGTTGACAGAAGTGCTAAGTCCTGAATCGAAAGCAACCGAAGTAGACTCCTGAACCGATTTTACTTTCATAGAACGGTCATTCCGGAATCTTGGAGTCTTCTTGGACTTATTTTTGTGATGAATACTGTCCTTATTCGGCAAAATTCGATGGCTTTGTGCCACTGGTGTTCCGAACGTCATCGTCACGGTTTTGGTTCTTCAGCGATCGTTGCTAAATGGTCGATTTTTCTCTCCTCGTCTGATTTTCCCTCTCCTACTTCCAATCTTCGTTCGCCGAATTCTTCTTTAAGCCGCTCGAAACAGCAAAAAGTAAGAATAAAGACTCTCGTTCTGCTAAAACTTTCCTTTCCTTTGTGGCAAAGCCAAATTACCCAACTCAAATGATGTTGGATAAAATTTTCTTTGCCCTATTATGATTGCCTCACAAACCAATCAGCGTAAAGCCTTACGTAAGTGGTACCATAGCAACAGCCAATCAGAGCGCATTTCCTCTCCACACCCTAATCATGTGATAAAGAATGACGTTTCCTGATGAAAATGGAAAATGTTCTAATTTTAGCAAGAAGGGGTTTTTTGTTTGTTTTTGTTTGATAAAACTGAAAGGATTTACACTATCATTCTGTGAACTGCGATGGAAACTAGGTTTTCCACTTTTAATCATGAAAATTTGAGAAGGAAATGCTTTGTACGTTCAAATTTTAAAAGCGGATGTGTCGATACGCATCTGTTTGCGTGCAAATGTTGTTCGTTTCAACCACGAGTCACTTCAAAAGCGATGTCGCAAAATAACAGAAGATTTTTGGTATTAAACATCTTCTAAAGTATCAGAGTCCTAAAAAGCTCTTTTACTACCAATTTCGCGCAAAAATCAGCACCATTCCGCAGGGTATTTTGATTTCAAAGCGCAAAGATGATTAGTTCGTGAAAAGCCAAGAGACAGGCAGATGTCACGCGCCAATGGTAATCCGCCTTTGAAAACAAAGGGCTTTTCTGATGTGCCAAAACAACCCTAATCTCCATGCATGCCTCGCTCTTTGCATTATTCATGCGTTTCACCGTCAGCGCGCTTCTTATGTAAATCGTGATTATATTTCGTTGTGGAATATTCTGCAAGGATCGAGAAAACTTTCTAGTCTTTATCGTTTCCCTTTGACAATCACACTTTTCGATTTACTCTAGCTAGGCGGTGAAAACTTTCTCCTCGTATAAATAATGATTCTCAAATCAAAAACTCGAACAAACGATCGCTCATTAATACTTGGTGAACCCAAAGCAACATTTTCAAGAGCTGTTTCTCTTTGAGAACATTTTCCGCCCCCCATGACCGGAAGTGCGCTTTGAAAGAGCCCTGTTTCTCAAAGGTAAAATATTAGGCAGCCATATTGATCACATATTCTTTTATTCAGTCGAATTTTAGCCTTACCATGTTTCAAAGAAGCAATCTGGAAGCATACCGCGGAGATAAAAAACAAAGCATCTTTGGCGCTCTCTTCTCCGGACGAAGTTGAATTAATTCAAGGTGACATTACAGCTGAACAAAATCACGATAAGTTAAAAGCGCATCCGTTAAATTAAACTTTTTCCAATCAGTTAAAGGATTGGGAAGTAATAAATCATTTTTTTTCCACGAATAAAAATCCTTTAATGCAACGATGACTTCTCCCGATTCGCGGGTGAATGGATGTGCCTGCGAATACAATATCGAGTGGAAGTGATTACAGATTCGGTGGGTTGGGACTTCGAGAACTGTCAAATGACGTCACAATATGATTGACTATGATGTCAAATGTCAACAAAGGCCAGGGGAGGTTTTCCATTGATCAATTTCACAAAGAACCGCAAACCCATGTGCAAAGGAGTTCATTCTAATATACATTCATTTTCTCCGTTTCAATCCGATCTGAAACTTTTCAGGGCTAGTTCTTGGACAAGATCGTAACATTTCAACTGCGAAAAGTGGACTCATTTGGCCGTCGATTTGGCAACCAAGGACCGAACGAGAAGAACAAACATTTTAGGTAGGTTACATGGATGGATTTAGGATCCTTTTGGTATGAGCCATATGTTGTTCTGTTGTTATTGCTTTCAAAAGCGGAGTAGTAGAATGTCATCTCCATAAATTATATAGTATAGGTGATCTGGAAATATGTGAAATGGCTTGAAAGTAACATTCCAAATCTCCTCAACCCCCCTCCTTTAGAGTTAAACGGGTAGAGCGATCGATCGAACCTCGAGCGGAAATGTTTTTGTTTTATGAAATTCGTTCATAGGAAACGTTCGATCTGGGCCTAAACAGCTGAGAAGGAAACATAATTCGTAAAAGATTCCACAGCAGCTCGGAAACAAAAAACAAAAACGATTGCGCAAAAAGTAGCGAACACAGTATAAGAGAAAGAACGCAAAGCACGGCTCGATACCAATGCTATGCTCTGATCCTGGTGAGGAACAACAAACTTACCCCTGTATCGATAGGTGGGTCTGTTTCTAATTCCGATTGGACTCGCAGAGTAGAGTTCATTCTAAAAAAATTATTGTGCTTGTTTACGTCGAACGTCTATGGTATGTTGTTAGTTTCATCTGTTATTTCATCGCATGTTTGTTTCAAAGCGGTGCGACGAAGTTTATTTTCCAACGATCGAAGTGAATATTGACTGAAATCACGTTTTACCGTATGGTCGCCCGCCAGGCACAACAACGAATTTAGTCCTCAAAGGAATCCAAGTTCAATTGGCAAGTGCTAACTCTATCATCCATCGATGTAGCTAATTGTTGAGTTCCGAGATAACCGGGTTTGTTCCTTTTACAGCATAGAATGGCGGTCTATTTGTATCGAACACAGGCCATTGTAGCACGGAAAGGTATTGAAGGTGCGGCGGTCTCGCTGAAGGCGAAAAAGCTTGTAGCTGGCGGCTATTTAGACCTATTCCAGCGTTCATTATTGTCGGCAGTACAATCGGTAGTCAAAGAATTCCGAACCTAAAGAGAATGAACTCAACTTTTGAGTTAAGTTTAGAACATTTTGGTACTAAAACATTCGAAGTTTTCGAAGATTTTTCAAGGCAAGGTTAAGGAGGAGTATTGTAGGGCAATTTTATCACTAATCTGTTTGTATTGATTCTGAAATTAGAAGTTTAGTGATTCACAGAACCCTATAAGAGCGAAACTCCGAAATAAATCATCAGTTTTTCTCAGTTCTGCCGAGGAAAACCATATGCAAATTTTTTGCGGTATTCCTGAGTTCAGCTGGATTGATGTTATTTCTCTCACTCTTTTATTGTTGCTTTTGATATGTCCATCGCTTGACAAGCAGTATTTCTTTAGAACTAAATGGCGTTTCGAAAAAATCAGGCTTGCGGATTTGTCTAAAAATGTTTGAGCCAAAAATTTCTTTGCGGGGAGCGTTTCATGCTGTCTTCTTTCATGCATAAATTACAAGTCAAAAGGAATTGTTTGAGATGACGTTGTGGTTCAATCATTTTGTTCTGACAATATTGCTTCTAAGGCGTTTCACGTTAGTTTAAAGTTTTAGAAATGAAGTTTTTCTCCTGGCCATAGTATTTCTCCGAGAAACGATGAAGTATTCGAATCGGTGATCAAAGATTCGATCCGAAATCGTGCGGACGCGCGTCCGTCACGCCTGGTCGCAACAGTGGTAAAGTAGCGGCAAAATCAAAAGAAGAAATGAACTCCCTCTGCAATGATACGAGTCGGTAAATATTATATTGAAAAAGTCGAATCGCATTTTTTCACAGAAGAGGCTTGTTGGAAAATTTGATTAACACCTCAACATCCTTGCCATTGCATGTATAGAAATCATTCCTGTAGTTTGTCAGGGGTGAAAAAAGATGTCCAAGATTTTTTGGCCCCAGATTCTTTTAGTTTGTGGTTACATTAACCTATCATGTTTCAGTTCTTTGTCTGCGGTCCTCTGTAGGCTGATTACAACCCTGGGGTTTGCTCCTGAAAAATGCATGCCCTTTTCACTTCCTTTGGCTTATCTAGCTCACTTTGAAATATTCTCTGTTTCCCTGCAACACTTAGTTTTTTTCTTTTTTTTTTACTCTCACAACTTACATGAGAGATGAGCATAATTTATATAAAACTCAACACTTCTTACAATGAACAGAAGAAATTTTTCTCAATCAAGCAGAAAACGTTTTGTCTTAGTTCTTTATCTTTTACAGTTGGATAACTATAGGTGCTGTTGAGAATGATTTATTTACCATTTTAAAAATTCCAATGGGTACCAAAGGTTCACATAATTTTGATAAGGCACTTTGTTGTTTTCCTATTGGACCTCTACATTAAACAATGATACAAATCAGCAACAGAAGCTAGTTGAGTATGTTCAATCTTAAATTTACAAATAACAATGAGAAAAGAAAAGGATTCAGTGAAGTTTGCAACCTTAACTTTACTGGCAAATAAATTGACCACACTGACTTGGCACTGAAAAACAAACAAACAGGTCTGAGAAAAATTTGGCTGAAATTAATGTGGTTGAAAAAAATAAAAACAGCATACAGTGAAGCTAATCAAGTCTCTGGAAATGTTTTCTTCTTTCCTGTCATTTATCAGCAAGTTCCCAAATCCTTCAGCTGTTAAAACTGCACAGATAAGTCACAGCTTATAAAATCTGCGAATTTAAGACTTTACAGTTAAGTTAGTGCTTTAACCAATTTACTTTGTGTTCTGTTCCAGGTTGGTTATGATATGGCCAGAGAGTTAATACCCAGCTTGCCGTCGTTTCCTCCGCTAGAGCATCCTGTGTCTTCTTGTGGCACTTTCATCAAGGTGATCTTGAGTGCTATCCTAGCTTATATAAAATATTTAACATTTCTTAAGTCACACTAACCTTGCATCAGCTCACACACAGCTTAACAAGGAATTTCAATTCATTTGGCCAGAAAGATTGGTTACACACAGAGATTTTAGAGGGATCAGGCAGTATTCTGTATTATCCAGTCGTGCAGCTTTCTTTCTTGTACTTATAAAACACCAAGTGTTTATATGTAACTCAAACGCCTTGCTCAATACTTCACTTTATTCCGCATTCAGTAAGCAATTCCTATTATTTTTGTTTCGGCTTTTTATTAGTAAGAGGAGTGTTGATTTGATGGAAATTGTTTTTCTCTCTAGAGTGATATCAAGCCAACCTGTGGTCCACAAGTGATCGACTTAACAAGCGAGAGCTCTTCAACAACTATGTCCCACCAACCATTGAGGCACATGCCTCCTCCCTACCCACCCCACCCCCATCACTCGTCAGCCTTCCACAGAGTTAATCATCCACCTGACAGCCATGGGTGAGTGTGATCTGTTTTATGAAACAGATATTTAGTTTTTTTTTACAGAATCTGAATCTTACTAGATCTTCTAGGGAAGTGCCATTACGACAGACATTGTGGCAGACAGTCAGAACAACTACATTACAATGTACAACTACATTACAATGCTAAAATGTAACATTAGAATGATCTTTGTTAATTTTTATAACCTGTTTCGGCTGTTCCTCACTAACTTCTTGCCCCTTGGTCTCAGCTGAGTACTGGACAGCAAATTTGTATAATCAAAGTATCTCTTTTGTCTGACAGTGAAGCTTTTTATTTTTAGACATTCATCAAGTCATGGCTGCCCATTTGTTCAACAACAGCAGCAACAGCATCACCACCCATCACATAATAGACTTTTTCACCCACAAACAAACGGCAATTTCTGTCCTCTCAGTATGGGGTCAACAGTACCTCTACAGCACCACCCACCCCACCCTGGGCCCCCGGTCATTATTGATGTGGATCAAATGCCAGATCATGTCAGGGCAGTGCCAGTAACAAATCTACCAAACTCTTTACTGGTTGCAAGTGTGCCTGTAGCGGCACCAACGTATATCCAACCACATCATCCTCCGGTGAGTAACATTTAATTGTCATTTGGTGCTAGTTTATTTCAATTGATAGAGCTTGAAAAGGACGTTTAAACAATTTACCGTTCATTGTGTGATGTCATGCCTTGTTTTTGTTTTACCAGATGGATGTTGACCCCAGAGGAAATAATGGAGTCAGTACGCACCATCATCATCATTATCACCACCACCATCATCATCATCATCATCATGTTGTACAGCCACCGTATCAAGTTCCACAACCGCAGGCATACCACCCATATCCTACACCCGGCGGCATGGTGAGATATGATCAACAGTTTATTTCTTCTAACAATAAAAATTTCTAGGTGATAAGAATAAGAAGAATTGTAAACGTATCATTCTGGGAACATGCAAGGCAATTTTTAATGAGAATTAACATTTTGAACTTGTAATTGAGTCTTCCTGCTTTCTTTCTTTTAGCATCACAGGCACTACCGAAGATGGCATCAGAACAACTCGTCGCATTCAGGTTGGCCTGCATCAAGGCGTTCACATCCCACACCTCAACCACCCCCACCGCCACCCTTGCACTCTGGAGTTCACCCCTATCCTGATCTACTATACCATTTAATATCCGTAATGTCAATGCAGCCAATACCTACACAGCCAACTCCCCCTGCGTGGGAAGAAGAAGTACATCCCCGGGAAAACTATGAGGTAAACACTTCACTTTCTGTTTTGTTGTAAGATGACTTCCATGCTTAAAGATTTCCATGTCCGAACAGACTGTTAACAATCCCTTATTCTCTCAAAATCTGCTTTAAATACATACAGTCAACTCTTTCTAAATCGAAAACCATCGGGACTTGCTCCAACTGTCTGTCTTAGAGAGGTGTCCCTCTTATAAGGAGTTTAGTTACAGTAAAATGGCTGAAAAACAGCAGGGACGGGAGGTGTCTGTCTTTCATGATCATCATATTAAATTGTGTCTCAAATTTCCTTGCAGACTCTTCTAAACTTCGCAGAGCAGATAGGGGAGGTAAAACCTAAAGGGCTGTCTCGTGTTGAAATCGATCAACTTCCTACATACCGTGTTACAGCAGGATCAAAGGATAAAGATGACGACAAAAGATGTGTGGTGTGCTTAGTGGACTTTGAAGAGAAACAGCTTGTCAGGGTGCTGCCCTGCCTTCATGAATATCACACAAGATGTATCGACAAATGGCTCAAGGTAAGAGGAGCAATCAATGTCTAAGTTCTTAGTATGTTTTGATAAGAAATGATTGGCAGTGGGTGATTAATAAAGGGAAGCCTCGAGCCAAGTGGCCCATACTTGCCGGAGCTTATCCCGGTCTCCGTAGCATTAAGCAGCTAGGAATATTCCTACTCCCCCTGAATGGGATGCTAGTCCATCGCAGGGTACCCCCCCCCCCCCCCCCAGCATTATGTTGCCGGTACCCATTTATACACCTGGGTGGAGAGAGGCACTACGAGAGTAAAGTGTTTGCCCAAGAACACAACACAATGACCCCGGCCAGACCTCTTACCCGGACCGCTCGATCCGTAATCCGGCGCACAAGTCATTAGGCCAACGCGTCTCCCAGTGGGTGTTAAAGCTTAATGGAATTTTTTAATAAATAAACTAAATCTGTTTTTTTTTTTCTTTTGCAGTCGAACAGAACATGTCCCATATGTAGAGCAGAAGTGAATGTCAATGCTTCTTAAAAGATCCTGTCAAAAGTGGATTGAAGGCTCAGTTATCCTGTGTAAAGGAAAGCAAAGAGAATACAAGCACAACAACAAGCCTTAATATTGTACGAAGTGAGAAAATCTATGTAGCCTTAAAGGCACTCCACAGCTGAGGTGCATAATAGAATTTGATATGGGGATACATGCAGAGATGTCAGGATATTCAAGTGATATGTGTACCCTGTTGCCATTGCTGTTATCATTATCATCATTCCACCTTTTTACAGCATAGTGTTGTGACACTGTTAATGTGAAAGGGTAAAATAACTTGTAATGAATGGGAGAGTTATAAACAGATCAGACTCTGTTCAATTTTTGAGAAATACAAAGTTCCAGCTGTTAATACACTTTCATTAAGCAAGTTCTCAATAGAACCAAAGGTATTTTTATGTTACTGGTAATACTTGCATAATATAAAGCAGTTGATGTTGGAAGCAAATCAGTTTTAGACGTTTCATCCCATTTAAGCTAGATTTCTTTCCAAGTTTCCACGTTGTAAAATGCATGGTACAATTTCATAGTCCCATATAATGTATGTCTGTGTTAGCTTGTTTGTAATGTCCTGCTGCCAAACAGTGTATTCAGGCTAGCCAAAGTACATGTAATGTAGCAAAGTGCACGAGCTTGATGCTCTTAAGTCTTTATAAAGTGGTCACGACTATTTTATTCATTTATATCAAGTATCATTACAACATGTCCGTTATAATACACACACTCAGGTTGGCTGGCATGTTCAATTTTCATGCAAGGGTTTGACTGCACTATGTGAAAGAAATGGATTGAAAGATTTTGACCACTTTTCCGTCTATGGTATAAAACTTATGACTGGGCTTGATGTGCTGTTGCTTATCTTTATTATTGTACTGTGCCATAATTTCTTGTGGAACAGCACCGAGTCACTACTCTAAAATATAAAAGTAATCTACCTCATACTGCCAAAACTAGGTGAACTGCAGTTGTCAATAAAATGAACTTTGTGTCCCTACATATTCCATACAGAAACCCTTTTCATGCCAAAGCAATTTGTAAATATTCTGAGTAAGAACTCAAAAGTAAGATATGCTAGGTATGAAAAATGTAAAAGTGGGAAAGAAAAAATAATTTTTATAAAGTAATGTCACATATAAATATATTCTGCTGTTTTGTACAAAAAGAAATGTATGAAGTAACCATGTGCATTGGGATTAATTTGGCTGTGAAATGAAACAAGTGTTTTAAAGGAAGTGAGAAGCATTATACTTGAATTAGCTACTAGTGATTTTTTTTTTAATCAGCAGGATTTTAAGAATCACAGCCTCGAAGTCTACTCTGTACATGAAACAGTTCCAATAAAATAACTTTTAAAATAAAATGATGTCTAATTGTGTGATTTTAATAGATTATTACCCAGTTTATGTCTACATTAAAAAACTCATTAATAATTCATAAAGAAAATACAAAAGAAATTAATGTTTAATGAGTGTCTTTATATCTGATAAAGTCACGGCTAAACTTTACGTCCAAATTTCTAGGCCAAAATAACCCCAAATGTAAATATTAGTGGAAGAATGAGTTGATCTGATCTACATCAGAAGATTTTTAAGCCGTTCAATAAATTCGCAGTTCGTGTTTTATCAAGTCAAAAACACTCGGCTGCGCCTCGTGTTTTAACCCTCGGACGTACAAGGGGGGGGGGGGGGTGGATGCCACCCCCCCCCCCCCCATAAGTTTTTTCCAAATTTTGAAAAAAACAATTTACTCCACAAAGCTGAAACTTTCAGTAGCTGTTCATTCATCCTTTGCCGAAATTTTGATATGTCAATCATGTGTTCTTTATTTTTTCCAGTTTTTTGAAACAGAAGTGCAAGATCTGTTTGTTTTTACATTCCATAAGCTTTCTGGCTTGATTTTGCATCAATTTCCGTTATTTTGTGACTTTCAAAGAAAATGTTGAAATCCAAGATGGCGGATCCAAGATGGCGGCTCTAATGACGTCAAGTGACGTCATATGACGTCACAGCCAATTAAAATTATGTCATCTTGTAGAGTAAGCTAAGGGCTTTCTTCTTAGTGCAAAATATTTTCGCTACGCCTTAATATAACGAAAACTCCGGGGAGGGGTTCCATCCACCCCCCCCCCCCCCTTGTACGATGGTGGGGGTTTGAGTTTGCTTGTACGTCCGAGGGTTAAACTTGATAAAACACTGCTGCTCATTTATTAAACATTACGTAGAACCCTGGTAATTCAAACTCGGATAACTCAAACCCCCTCGCTAACTTGAACTAAGTCGCATTTCCCTTGGGTTTGACCCCACTCTTCAGTCATTTTTACTTGGTTAACTAAAATTCCCTGCTAATTCAAATAAAATTTTGTTTTCCTTAATCAAAATTTACCCTAATAGCTTAAATTCTGGTTCTTGCAACTCGCCATGGATGCCCATTGAAATGTCCTATTAGCTCCTTGTCATGTAATGGGATTAAAACACTACAGCAACTTGATTTTAATTAGTGCATTAACAAATTGAACAGAATGCATAATCGTGTTACAGTTTCTGACAAGATAAATTTATTTTGCTCTGTACTGTATACTAAGTACTGAAAAATCAGTAAACTATCAATTTAATATTCAATAAACCCCACTAACTCTTACTATTTTTCATTTCCCTTCAGAGTTCGAGTTACCAGAGTTCTACTGTAGTTTGAGATAACTGTTCAATTGATTGTAATCTAAACATTTTGATCAGCCGAATCAGTAAAAATATTTTTCATTAGATCTGTTTAGTCCTAGTCCCCTGTTTTACTATAATTAACTTATCGACAAGTTTTTTTTTCTCTATTTCGAGAATAGCCCTCTTGTAATATTCATGTCTATTTGACCCCCAAGCCTTGCTTTTGAAGTGCAACTCTGCCAAGTTTCTCATCAATGAATTTTCGAAGCAGGAAAATTAATATGAAAAGAATACCCACATGAAAATTAAGTAGTGCTAAAGCTTTGAAAGAACATTTGCAGTATTTGAACTGGGTTTGGGGTGAATTTTGAGCAACTTTGATAATCTGTATAACAGCTAGTAAAAAAACTAAGTGAGAGACATACAGTGAGGAGAATGATGAAATGCTTATACTTATAAGCATTTTTAATATATTTTCCTCTTTAAAATCCAGTTGATAAAAAGAGGTGTTTCTCTTTAAAATTAAGGATAAGAATAATCATCCTTTCTTTGGTTGTTTACCATTTACCAAAAATTTCTACAAATTCTGGTTAAAATGTAAATGGAACACAAAAATTTTCAGGCGGACCAGAACCTCTGAAAAGGTAGTCCCATTTTCCCGGTGGAATGTTCTGAAATTTATGGAAATTTGTGTTCCATTTACTGTTTTCCATCTTTTGCCTGAAGTTCCTCAGCCTTCACTGCCAGGTCAAATTTTATAGTTCAACTGAAACGGTGTTTTTTTGACAAAACTTCAAATGGAACACATGCAGGGTTCATACACGTTTTCAGGCCAAAAATTTAAGGACTTTCCAGGACCCTTCTTGGAAATTTCAAGGATTTTTTTTTCATGAAATTTACCCCAAATCAACGAATTTCAGTCTGTTGTGCCGCTGATGTGCTTGCTGAAGAACTAAAAAAATCGCTTATTTTGGTGGTCTTCTCATTGCCTTGAAGCCTTTTGACGTTCAATAAAAAAATCAAGGACTTTCAACGACCAAAAACCAATTTCGAGTACTTTCAAGGCCTTGAAATGTAACTCCTGAAATGGGTTTTAAGACACGTACGAACCCTGTACATGATTCCCAAAGGGAAATTCCCAACGGAGTTTCAGGAATTTTTTTGGAAATGGTAAAAAAAACCTGATTGAGGACTTCCAATATTATTTGGGACTAGACTTCTGCTTAGTCAAGTCGTCCGTGCTTAGAGACAACTTGAGTTGATGCAGGTGTATTGGACATTCATGATTCACTCAGAACAACTTTAAGTCAAGCAGCAAATGACTTTAATTTACACAAAATATTTTCAGATTACTTTACAGTGTGTATTGTAATATTAAAAATCACTGTCAATGCACCTTAAAATTCATCCTAAAACCTGTTTGGTGGGTAATGTTACAAATGTCAATTAAACAATGTTAAATTTCACTTGTCTATAATTTCAACAATAAAATGTAACAATGCAGAAAACTTTTACTTCTTTTCAAAATCCAAAAATTCTCTTTTAAGTTATCTATAAACATTCTTGATTTACTGCAAAGTCTTAAGTGATCTTGAAGAATAATAATGTACTGTAGCAGATTAGTGTAGAAGTGTGTGTATCACAACCTTGTTACTAATTTCATCAATAACATATGAGGAGCAAGGTGAATTTTTATTTTAGATAAAGTCAGTAATTAAAAATTTTTTTATAATTTTTAAAAACAGTAGAGAGACAAAGAAGGACTACATGTAGATTTAGGCGCATGTGATTTGGGCGCTGATGTAATCACACTTCAATTGTGGAACAAACTAGGGATGCAGTCTCAATCAAAAACAAGAACTTTGTTACTGATTTAATTACAGTGTATATTTATAACTGATCATTGATGGATCTGTTCTAAAAATGTTAGAAAACAAATCCTTGGAAACACAAATTGTACATGTGAGGTAAAAATTTTCTGATCTTCATACAATTAGTTGTCATACCATTTTACACTCAGAATACTGTAATCCAATTGGTCAGTTCTCACAATTTTTCTGTCTGAGGGCTATAATAAATATAATCTCTCAACTACATGTACTCCACAATTGATTCAAAATAATGTTTTCATTGAAATACCTTTAAAGCTAAGGCACATACTCTCGTAACATTGACTGACTGATCTGAGCCCTTGTTCTGACTAAGTGAGTGACTGTTTAAAACTACAATCCATTTAAAAAGTCATAAAAAATTTTGTTTCAAATTTTCTAACTCTCAACCCAATTTCTGGGAATCTGTGAAAATGTCTTCTCTTCAAAAATTTATTGATTTTAATGAATCTTTAATCTACAGTTAATATCATAAAATTTACCAAGTAAAAGCATTTAAAGTGGCAAGCCATCATTCATCAAACAGGCGTCAATATCAAAGTCACCAAACAGGTCATCAACACTGCTTGGAGTTGATGAAGACATCATATCGTCGTCAGCATCACAATTACTATCCACCTCCATCTTAACCTCACAAGGAAATGACTGTACACTACTGTTGAAAAAAATGGACATCTTGAGTGAGAAAAATTCAAATTATTTCAAATCTTTATGATAACAAGAAAAGCACTTGTTGATTATGGTCATATTACATGTATGGATTGGAGTACAAAAATATTATCAGTAAGAAGTAAAACACTGCAAGTGTCATCACCTTAGCAACTTTCACCTACATTGTATCACAACTATTGCTATTAAGAAGGGTAACCCTATCCGGCGGAACATGTGCACATGTTTGGCTCTGATCATCAATAGTAGTAGAACAGTTTAAAAAGAAAATATCACCAAAACATTCACTTATTTAATAAATACCTCTGTGAAGAATTGGAGAACAATTCTTCTTGGCCTTCAGAAGGTGGATCCCAGACATGGAGTTTCCGACGCCAATTCTTGATCTGTCCCACCCAAGACCGAGTGCTACATACTTGAAATTTGTCAGGTGTGTTGGGGTCTTCCTTTGTGCGTTGGTCTCTGAAACATTTACAATGGAAAAAATTCAATCAACCCATCAAGGATTGGTTGTGACCATGACTGAGGAATATTTATTTTGCCATCATGCCAGCCAACTCTTCGAAAATAGGACAAATCCGAAAAGCAAGAACCTCCAGTCACTGTTTCAGATAATAAAGGCAAGGATGTAGCTAAGAAAACACTCAGCTGGCTTTTCTGGCCTTGGTAGCTCTAAAAGTTTACCTAAGTCTTTGTTTTCACTTGAAATTTTAGCCGGATTTAAGTGCTCTTTCAGCCGGTGAAATTAGCTGGCAGCCACCCTTAGCTACAACCCTGAAGAGGGGGGAGGGGAGTACATTGCAAACTGGCTTTAATAGTTATCTGGAACTGTGCTGTATACCACAAGCTGTTGGTAGGAAATGGTTTTAAATTACCTTGGCACTGCAGCTATGAAACGACCATAGGATAGAGTGTTCTTTCCAATGTCAACTTGTTTTTGTCTTTGGAGAAGTTTATGTGCATCAGTCAAGACAGGTTTTGATGGTTTTGGTGGTTGTACATTTTCTTCTTGTGCTTCCGAGAGTAGTAGTCTTCTTTTAAATCTACAGACAATCAATAATTGATTTAGTATTATAAAACTTATTTCATATGAATAATGATCGATGTAGCAATTTAGAGTGTAAATATTACAAGAACAGTCTGAAATATACAAGATTAGTAGAAATTTAGTCATGTTCTATTGGAAATCCACGAATCTGATTGCTTCTCCCATTGTTTCTTATTTGAGAATTGCTAATAGAACACGAGCATGTGGATTGCTCTTCAAAGGACAACTATGATTTTTGGCTTAAAAGTACATAAAATTGTAGGATTTAGACTGCAGTTTTTTAGTTCAGGCCCTCATTTTCGTGTTGACTTTTTACTCAGGAAAAAACTCTGGTTCATAGTCTAATAGTTGTTAAATATTACTTAGGTCTTTCAGGGCTTGAGACTAACTTTTTAACTCACTGGTTTACTGGCTAGTTACTAGCCAAAAGTAATTTTTCACTAGTCAGGTATATTGATTTCTATCAAGAACAGTTGACTTTTCTGAGTTTTTCACTAGCCAAATGGCTAGTAGGAATGCTAAACCTGGTAGCCAAAACCTAAATTTTAGTAGCCTTTGGCTAGTTGGCTACTGTTAGTCTTGAGCCCTGTCTTTGTCCCCAGCTTTCTGCTAAATAAATTTTATTTATTTGAACTTATTTACATGTACATGTTAAGTAGCTATAAAACCAAAAAGCCAAAGCAATGGTGGATTGTAACAGACTCAAGCAACAGCAAGTTCTGATTGCAAGAAAGCCGAATTAGAGAGATGAGGTCTTCTACTGTGCCATCAGTCAGCTTTTGATTGTGATCATGTCATGATAACATGTGACCTTATGCCCAATGTGTCATCCTCGTGAAAACAAAATTCAATTCTAACACATCTGCTAGTCTCTCAAGGATGCCTCAGTAATGTTTGCCTGATTCAATGGAAAGTAATGCTATGGATGAGTAGCACACTTTATGAAGAGTGGGAACAGACAGGTGATCATGACATACGACTGGATACAAGTAAGTAAGATGAATGAATGAATGAATGAATGAAGGATTGAATAAACGAATGAATGAGTGAGTGAATGAGTGAGTAAATGAATGCACGAACGAGAAGGCCAGGCCACACGACCATGTCTCTTGCACTTCGCTGTCATCACTTGGCACACACAAATATTTTAAATCAATCCATGATGATGTACATTGTAGCATTGCTAAATAACAATTACACCAGTTGCAAGCATGACGCTGCTATAAGCTTCTAGTTGTGAGTCAGCTATCAAAATTGATCTAGAAGCAAATAAGCAAGCAGTCTTATTGTGACGGTTGTGATTCACATTTTAGAGATAATGCTGTACCTGTAATTTGTTCTGTTTTTTGTCTCTGTTTTTCTGGCTTCTTCTTCCTCATCGACTATGCTTCCCCAGTCCTTGGTCACCTCAGGGGTATAGCTGTACAATAATCAAGCAAATGGCTTCTATATTTAAGGTCTGCACACATGAGGGAACTAGTCTTTGCTACTAGTCACACACACAGTACAAACAAAGTCACGCCTATTAGCATAATAATAATAATAATAATAATAATAATAATAATAATAGTACCGGTAATAGCTTTTATTTATACACGATAAATATTGCAGCATAATAGCTGATGTGGTCGTGTCTTGTGAAAATAACAATAAATTAAGAAATCAATAAACTACGCTAAATCATTAAAGTCCCTAGATGATACAAAAGATTTAAAAACCATGTTCTATTAATGAACTTTTGAAACTCGCCAAAGACACAGGGATAAGTCTCCTGTAGTGTTAACATGAAGGGACTAGTCGCAGGGACCAACTGCTTTGGTTTTTGAGTGACTTTTATTTTATTTTGGTCACAGGAAATAGTTGCACAAACAGTACATATACAAAGGGACAAGCTAAATTTAATGGGACTAGTCCCACAAATTCAAACCAGTTTGAGTTTGTAGTGATTTGGTTGCTGCGACTAGATTTTTTGACAAAAATGAGTAGTTCACAAGAAAGGACTTGGTCCCTGGGACTAGCTGCAGGGGCAAGTCCCCTTGTGTCACAACAAAGTAATTTTTTGCTAGACTGAAAAATTCCCTCAGTATGTGCATGCACATGTTCACATGTGTTCATGTATGGAAATGATTTTGCAATTTTTCAGTGGAAGCAAGGAGGACATTTTCCTTGCTAGCATTTATACTGAACAGCTGTATACATGTGTATTTACCTTGAGATTCCAAGAGGAGGGAATTCTTTGGACAGGTCCAGCTCATTTTGTTGATGCATCTTGTTGGAGAGTGGATGTTTACTGTTTTCACTTTTGATCCATTTATTTCTAGAGAATTCAGGAGTCTTGTTCTCTGAGATGTTTTCCTTGGAGTTGCTCTTGGCAGAAGGTAGAAGTGATATGCACTGGTCTTCTGGAATTTCTTTTCTTCTCCTGGTAACGAAACAAAGGAATGCCTTAGACCGCGTGCACACAAGCTTTTATACACATCAATAAACTAAAGAAATAAGCAAGTCAGGGCAGTTTATAATGCGATGTAGCCAAAATATACAAGTCATCGAAAATATCTCTTAGAATTTGATAGATATAAACCGTGCCGATCTCAATAACTGAGTTGATAACTAGATCGGGCTGTAAGACAGCAACAAAGGGTTAATGGGGACTAGCACTATGTATAATGGCGGGAAACTTTAGACTACCGGTATTCCTGTGAATGATCGTTCAATTATTTGTATTGTCGCTTCAATTCTCTGTAAAGAATTTACAAGGTAAGTGCTCTTTTCTTTTCCTTTGTTACCCACGATAGACGAAACAGCTGAATTAAGAGCAACTTCATACCTTGTATTGCGATTCTCCGGTCGTCGCTGCGTCCTTCGCGAGGAATAGCCTGACTTGTACATTTCACGGGACTCTTTTGAACTGCGTGGACGTTCATCGCTGTATATGCGCGACTGCTTATACTTCTCCAACGCTGTCTCCATAATTGAGGGAGATAACATTTTGAATTCGATTTACCGAAAGAAAGAAGAAAGCGGTCTCAAGCAGATGAAAAGCAGCTTCTTTGAACGGAGTCGTGTAATGTTTGCGCGCTTTGTGAAATGAATTTCGCGCCAACCGTGACGAAAGAGCTTCTTTTCCAAATATGGTAGCTTATACCAAATTTGGGTGGCATTTTTTTGCGTGAAACTGATGACCGGTGAGAGCGCAGATTACACGTTCAACATCCCATAATATTTCGTTTTGTAGCGTGGTTTGAGGAAGAAAGGCGGAAAAATGTCTCGGTATTCAAGACCCCCAAATAGTTCACTTTATGTAAGAAACTTACATCATGACTCAAGGTAAGCTCATCACAGACTTGTTTTCAATTTTTGTTTGGTTTTTATCTAATTTGCACGTTGAAATTTACTCATTAGACCCGAAGACCTTCGACGTATGTTTGGCAAATATGGCCGCATAACCGATGTGTACATTCCCCTGGATTACTACACGAGGGAGTCTCGCGGATTTGCTTATGTACAATATCCTTTTTCTATGTTTTACTTGTTTCCTCTTTCTTGTATATGCTGTAGTTCGATATCATAAGCACACTAAATGGTCTTATTGTACCTTTGGTAACCAGGGCTAAAGAAAGAGTAAGAGCTAAAGTCTACAAGAAAAAGTCAGAGAAATCGATAAAGATTTGAAAGCCCAAGCTAATCCAGAGTGGGAAAGAAAGTAAAAGGCTCAAGTAAAAAGAAATGAAAGCTCATAAAGGCAAAGTAAAGGCAAATGAATGTAAAAGATTCTAAAGCTCAAGCAAAAAGAGCAAGAAAGGGCAAACGTAAGGCACAACGAGAAAAAGTCCAGAGACCAAGCTAAAACGTCAGATTTCACAGTTGTGACAAAGGCACAGAAAAGGCTCAAGCGCACGTTGATATTCAAAAGATTCACAGTAAAGTCTGTCCAACAAAGAAAGAATGATCGAAATGTAAGTATTAGCGAGAGCAAAGCTTGTGCCACAATATACCAAAGCTGGTTTTTCTGGTATCTTGAGACAGTATAGTCATTCTAAAAGCATTGTCAGGCCTTTTTTGCTTCAGGGTAACAAGTAAAGAAAAAGCCAAAGATTTTAAAGTCCTCATCAAAGAGAATGTTTGAAAGGGCCTTGTCAATGAGAAAGTAAAATATATACTAAAAGAATCTAAAAGTCAAGTCCAGGGAAAGAGTCTGTGTCCATATAGATCAAAGCGCGCAGCTCAAGGGTAGAGAAAAAGAAATCTAACAGCAACATCATCACCGTCATGGTTTTCTTTCCAACCAGGGTTCAAAGTTGTGTTAAAGATTCAAAGGGTCAATTTCAGAGTTGTCAACTTGGTGGGTAAAAGCCGAAAGCTTGAAAGCATGGTCTAACAAGACAAGTGTCAAAGAAAAGTATCAGAAACCTCTAAAGATCCTATTGTAAAAGTTTGGCCAGTAACAAAGAAAAGTCTCTAAAGTTGCACCAAGCAATAGTTTTCTCAAGCCTGGTCCCTGTGCCAAGTTTCAAAAGAATGCAAGAAATTTGTAAGTATATTTTAAACTTTTAATTGCACAGGTTTATGAGGTTTTTTATATTCTATTTTTGCCTTTTGAAAAAGTATTCCAAATATCTGCTTGTTACAACAACAGCTTTTGCACCATGTTGGATATTCTTGTCAGAAAACTTCCCTGTGCCTCGCTGTTACTCACCATGGCTAACTGTAAGTGCACAACCCTTTTCTAGTTCAGCTGCATGAATGGCTACTTTCCTCCTTTTGTAAACCTTGGTCATCAATTTGCCCTCCACTCACTGTGAAAATTTAGTTGCCAAATTATGCGAACTATAAGTTTTGCGTGAAGTGGCGATACAAGTACATAAAAATAATTATTGTAACATTCCCAAAGCTGCGAAACTCTGGTGAGAACACTGAATTACAGGGTTTTCATTAAGAATTGTAATAGCAGGAGAATAGTGTAAAGTAACCGGAGAATGTTTTTTAAAGGTTCCGCATCTTTATAAAAAAAATTTTCTTTTTTTTTTTCGCGGATTTTTTTTGAAGAAAATTCCCCCCTAAAACCTGAATTATAATATTTCATGAAGTATTAAAACCACTACCCATTGCTGGAAAATGGACTTGCATAATAACTGCCATTTTTTTTATCTTTGGGGTCACTTTGATCTGTCTCGAGCTTGACATTAGTATAACTGCATAAGCAAGGCTGTGTAGTTGCATGATAATCTAGCAGTGGCATCGTTGATTTTCTGAGTTAAGGTTAGTACTAAAAGAACAAGTCAAAATTCCAATATTTGCATCATTTTAAAGATGCCTGTTAAAGTAGAATTACATTTTTGGGAAAAATGCCTCTTTTCAGTTACACCATACTGTACATTTAAATCCCGCTTTTAACTGTTGAGTTACCAAAATTGTTGTGTGGAGGCATTTTACGATTGTAGAAATGTCAGAAAAGTGTATGACATTGCTGTAATTTTTGTCCCAGGTTTCTTAAGTATTCTCAAGGGAAACTTGTTTTCAAGTACAGCATTTATAGGGTGTTGTTGAATCTGCCTCAGAAATGGGAACATAGAGATCTTCAGTATTTTGGACTGTTAAACAGTTAAAGCAAGTATCATGATCGTCAAGAATATGTCATCATTGCCGGCACCTTCAAGCTTCTGGTCCAGGCCAAGCTTGGTAAAGGGAAAGTCATGCCTTAACATATGTCACATTTGAAGATATTCGCGATGCCGAAGATGCCCATTACTACCTGGACAGAGTTATGCTGCATGGAAGAGAACTAGAAGTTCAGTTTGCCGAGGGAGACAGAAAGAGTAAGTTGTGACAAAAAGACACCTCCAAGTTAAAATGACTATTAGAAGTTATCAGGAAAATGAAATTAATACACTTTGTAATAACACAGAAAATAAATTAGATATTTGTATGGATGCTACATGTACATGTACCTAACAAAAGGCTCCTAGTAACTTCAGAAATGTAACAGCTGTCTCGTCCATCTTTACCAGTTAAATCAATATAGTTGGTAGGGAGAAAAATGGTCAGGAAGCTCGGCAAAATATTTGGAGGAAGACATGCATTTAAAAGGGCAATATGTGTTCCTTTTTTGGGGTTCCCACTAACAATGTTACATTGAAATTTGTTGCAGTCTATATAATGTACATGTCATAAAATGGGAAATGGTTGGTGCATAAGACTCTGAATAAAGTAGTCCAATTTTCAAGTGCTGGGTGGCAAAATTGTGTTGTGTTTTTTAGAAAAGACTCTGTTCTCTCCAAACCTTTCTTCACGCAGGCGAAGAAATGGGTACATCTAACAGCGAACTGTTTAGAAACCTGACATTTTCTCGGGGGCAAAGGGGACTTGCAGTGCTATGGACTAGTATCCCATTCTGGGGAGTAGTAAATTGTAATAGATCTGCTTGTATTTACTCTATGTGATAACTGACTTAAAACATTTCTGTTCCTTAGCCCCATCACAGATGCGCACCAAAGAAAAGAGAGACACTTATGGCAGTGGTGGCGGTGGTAGTTATGGCGGCAGGAGAGATTATCAAGATGAAGGCTCTAGGTATGCAGATCTTTTAGACTGATGCTTAATTCTCTTCTTTTGTGACTGGATAACATGAAGTAACTATCAGCTAAAAGTTGAAGGGCTTAGAATTTGTTTATGTAAAATGCAGATTGTTTGTTGGAGTTTGTGAGCCAAAAAAACTTCCAGAAGACAGTGATGAGTAAATATTTCTCCAAAACAGGATACCCTGCATTAGAACATGGTTTTGTGACCTGTTTTAGCTTAGATGTAACTGATGGTGATGTAACTTCTTGCCGTTATCCTTCATATTGTATTTTCAATCCATGTTTTCCCAAGCCTTTAATCTCTTTTTTTGTTCAATTTCACTATGCCCTGAATTCTCAACTCTGCTCTTACTGTTTACAAAACTTTAGTGAATTAATATTTCAGTGACTACTCTAAATCTAGAAAAATCTAGAAGCTCGAAATTGCAATTTCCAGCATTCTAGGCTTCAAAAAGAGTATTGTTGGTGATTATTTTTATTGACCACAGAAGAGTTTTTTTTTTCACAAACTCTTAATTTTTTAAATGCAAATCTTATAAATGAAATCTTAACAGACGGCTGAAAGAGGCCTTGTGGTTTCAAGAATTTTTTCATTAATGCCTTTCTATGTTTAATATCAATCATACAAGGAAATAATAGAAATTATTATATAGCTACATAGTCGCGCGCCTGATGGTGCTGAGCGGGTTTTTCTGTTGACCGGGGAAAATGTTCTCGGCCGCTGTTTTTGAGTTGTGAGTGAAAGCTACTAGCGAGGGGGCAAAAACAACAAAAATGCCAACAAAATTACTACCGTAGTTATGTATAAGGCGACGGTTCGGGAATCGTTTTTCGTGGAAGTCGCTGGTCCTAAAGCCGAGACGCCCAAATCTATGACCGCCATTACGGAACAACAATAAAAATGAAAACACTTATGTTTTATTGACTTCATAAGAGATAAGACATTGACGCAAAGATCGCGGAAAAGGTAAGACACCAGGCCAGGTTGAGAGAAAGACCAAGCAACCATTACAACCTTCAGGTGGAAGTCTAGAAGACAAGGACACCAAAAAAGGAGGACAAGTCGAGCGGCCCAGCGTCCAAGCACACTCAGTGGTCACTGGTAACCACACCTGCTAGGCTGCAGACGCGAAGAGACGAGGAAATCCAGTGGAACTCTAGCAGGAATGAAATGCGGAACCACACAAGTAACTGACCATTATCACTACATCTTCAACTCTCCAACTCATGGTGCGTCTAAACCGAGTGCGAGAATTCAGTTTACTGCAACATGTTGCAAGGGGTGGCATACCGAGTGCGCACGAAACCGGAACTGAGGCGAGGAGGAGAGGGGGGGGCGAGAGGAGACCTCAGTGAACGAAGTTGATTAACTGATATCATACATTTAGACCGAACGGACGAGGTTAATAAGTAGTATATAATTTTTTTCCAAAAGTAACCTTAAATATTAGTTCCTTTACTTGTTTTGCATATGAAAAGAAAACACTTTGAAATATTTGTTGGTGGACTAAAAAGTTTATTTCAACCCCTGCATTAGTGGAGGGCCAAAGGCCTGAGCCAACTGTCAAAGACAACAAGACAAAAGGAAATGCCCTGTTGTTGTTGTAGTATGCACTTAGCTAAGGCATCCTTCTTCCTTAAAGCCAGTTGAATATTGTTGTGTGATGTTATGAGTAATAACAATACAAATTAATGTTGCTCTTCATTTTATTCCAGTCGTCGCTCCCGAAGTCGAAGTCCAAGGTAATTTTGCAATTATATATTGTCTGCTTGCAATCTTTTTTTGCCATTGAAGTCTATTGTTTTTAAGCAGAGAAATTTTTCAGAGAGAAATATATTATCCAGTTGCCTAGTTTGCAAGCTTATGCAAGTTGATGCCTCTTATCCTAGAACTTGGGTGTGGAATTGGAAGAAAGACCCTTTTTCTCCTACCATGATTTTTTTAATAGTGTTTTCACATAATGCCATGTCAGCAGAATAGTTGATCCCAAACAGTGTCTGAAGTTTCTCTTCTTTCCAAACTGAGTGCTTTTCTTATGCAAGAGAAATTCTTATTATTAAGGAACAACGAATATTGCTGCTGCAAAATAAACCCAGAAGAGGATTATTCAATCAAAGCTGCCAACTATTGTTCAAAATTGCCAACTATTGTTACAGAAACCGCAGTCCACAAATATTTTGTTGTTCACAAAAGAAGTGAGCTTTTGTTGATATTGTCACTTTCCTTTTTTCTAGACGTCGCCGTCGTCGATCACCCTCTCGATCCAGATCTCGCTCTCCCAAGCGTCGGGAACGCACCAGCAGCCGTAACGAACGAAGCCGAGATACCGGTAGTCACCGTGACATCAAGAGAGAGAAGGAACGAGAGCGATCACGGTCACGCTCTCGGTCACGCTCAGCAACACCCGCACGATCAGCATCACGGTCACGCTCTGCCTCGCCAGCAGCAGAATATAGCGATAAAGAGGAGGAACAGGGTGGACAGAGTCGCTCACCAAGCCCTAACTGAGTTGCGTGACAAGTCACTGAGAAATTGTTCTTTTCGATGCTGTCAGCTGGAGTCTGCATGTATAGTGCATGTTATTCAAACAAACTTCAGAAAGAAAGACATTTTAATATTACGCTAGAACTTCTTACACTTGTTTGTTTCACGCTTCGTTTTAAAGTTGTGTGCCTATTTTGGCTAAGTGTTGTATAGTAAAAAGTGCTGTGTTTCAGAATTGTCGTGTAAAAAGTATTAAGTCCTAACTGCCTGAAAAAGAACTTGTTAACTATGTAGTGCTGTCGCGTCGTTTTAATACACACATATACTAACAATTAGTGCAAAGTATGGGATATACCATAGCCTGTTCCAGACTCGCATGTTGTGATTATGGTTATAATATTAAATGCGAGAAAGGAAATGCAAAACCCGCCGTCAAGGAGGCCTTTGTTTTCTCCGTTTATTTTCTCTTGTTCGTGCAGTTTCTTCACCTGTTCCACCGAATAGGAGAGCCTGATGAACGGGCTAGGCAGAACTTCGAGTCAAGAGAATGTTAGCTTTTTATCTTTGTGTTGAGAAATAAATGTTACATTGTTTTAGAATGATGCTTTGGTGTCACTTCTGGTGTAATGTCTGGGCAACACAATTTTCGTAATCTTTGATCAAGGCGATCATTTTGATGAGTTGCATGTCCATCTTTGCTGGGTCTGCAATGTAGTTCACTTTAAGCCACTATCATAAAGATAGAGATCGAAAAAGGAGAGATCGAAGGAAAAAAGAGATCTTTCTCAAGAAGCGCATGCTTGTGCACATTATCAAAATTACCTTTTTTAGTTAATAGTTATTGAACTGGAAAAGGGCAAAGCGTTTTTTTTTTTTCTTATTTGAAACATGGGGGGAAGCTCTTATCATGCCCGCAGCCTTAGTTAAATGTATGCGTTCGAGCCTGGTAGCCCATCAGGCCATCATTCCGGCTTCAGTATCATAAGCGACTAGAAGTATTTCTACTCACCCATATTGGGATGCTGTCCACCGCAGGGTTACTTCCCAGCAGCCCCACAACACAATGACCCAGGCTAGGGCTCGAACCCGGAGCGCTCGATCCTGAGTCTAGCGCACTAATTATTAAGCCACCGCGCCTTCCCGAGGCCTTAATTACTCGGGGATCTTTGACTGCACAGTGGAGATAAAGGGAGTTGTCAGCCTCGTTCTCAGAGAGGTGCTCTGAGCTAAGAGGAAAGCCTTCCATTCCTATAACACTGCTCGAGAAAAGCCGCCGTGTCTGACAGATCGAGGGACTTCCGGCCTCACGGCTTCAGTCATTTTGCAAATTGCAGAGCTGACCTGTGCGGTACACGAAAAGAATAGCACCATGTAGCCCATAATATCGTAAGTCCGAGAGGGAATACACGCCCTGCACTCTTTTTATTTTATAAGAATACAGTTTTTCCGACCCAGGCTGAATATTCTTATTTTTCTGCCGATTTTAGGCTGAAAATATTCTTATGAACATTCTTAGAAAATACCGTTTGACATTTCCGTTTTAGCAAGTATTGGGTAATCAATTCCAAGTGTTTGGAGTCCAGATCTGTATCGAGTGCATTGTGCACGTGTACCATTGCCTTTCGTTGCAGCCTGGCCGTTTTGACTTTAAACAAAGCATTCTTCACAGAGATAAAGTGACGAAAATGAAAAGACCTGGTTTTGGTTAATTTCAACTAAAAACTGTATTCTTTTCAAAATCTCAGCCTCGGGTTTATTCTTAAAATATTCTTAAAAATTCGCAAATTTCAGCCTCGATTATTCTTATAAAATAAAAAGAGTGTATTACAACTCCCCTCCTCAAAAAATTGGAGGTCAGAGCGTATCGTTTTTAGTATGACCATCCACCTTGTTAATCGGGCGGGGCCTGGGCCCGATTCATAATCTGTGTCAGATTTTTTTGTTTTGTCGGTAAATCGATCCAGACCCACGCGGCCCAGCCGGCTCTTCTGTAACAGTCACGCAAGATTTAATATTTAATAGCAATCAGCCGATCACTCGCGTTTAACATGAACACTCTGCTCTCTGAAATGTATAATTCTGTTCCATTCCATATTTTACAAGAAGAGAGGGTTGAATATAATCACATAGCGAAAACAAAGACCGCTTGGACATGTCCAAGCTATTTAAAACTACCACTACGTCAGACCCATGTCACGCGATCTCTCGCTTGTAGCTATAAATAATCATTCACCTATTTTCTGTTTGAATACTCTGCGCTCTGTTTGTGTGAAATATTTATTGTTGCGTTACTCAAGCGTTCGGCTCGGAGCGAGTACAAGTCGTATAATTTACCCGGAACGTGTTAAATATTGCAAAACGACGACTTATTTTCTGGATATTCCAATTTTTGTTTTGATCGAGTTTACGTTATTTTGAGAATCGAAACGTAAGTTGCAAGCTCAGCAAGAATGTGTCAAAGCACGGGATACACGTCATCGCGCCAGGGGAATTACCAAAAGCTTGTCGAAAGACGCTCAACGGAGAAACACAATGGGATGGCCTTAGTCTACTCTTTATTTTGACGTGATTTGGCTTTCTTTTAAATGAACTGGTTTGGGTTTATTTAATTGAACATTCGGAACAAAATAAATATTTGCATGCGTAAGCAGGCATTTTTCCGGCTAGGCATGTGGTTTTAAAAAGCAAAAGATGATGTGGTAAAGGAAATTCATGTCACGTTCACTCCGTGACTAACGCAAACACGACTTGTGTGTTTCTCAAGTGACTGCTTTTCTAAAGATTTTACTGTGCGGCGCCATGCCTTTAAGCCAAAGCACTGAAAGAGGTCAGGTGGTCAAACATTACCCGCACGATTATAAACTGCTTGCAGTTCTTGTTTGAAATCAAAGCAATAATACCCTCCAAGAACTCATTTTAATAAAGCATTGTGTAATTTATTGCAATGAGAAGGAAACCAATCAAATAATCGCAATGAAAGAACTACACGCGTGCTGGGAAAAATTTTGAAAATTTGAATTGCAAATTATACATGTGGTGACACATCTCTTGCGTTGCCTTCTTCCACGTTTACCATCCACGTTGAAAATTTCAACTGTTCCTTTCAAGCTTCCTTTACCTTAGCTATGGCTAGAAAAGAGTATCGAGGATTCAGTTTGTTGTTGTCCCTATGTCTGGAGCCGTTGTGAAACACAAGTACCTGGAATTCGAGAGGACTTTGCTTCAAGAAAACCTTGTGAGCACATGCTTCGCACCGAAGATAGCACTGTTTGTTCTCCGTCATGATGGTTTTTGGGTCCTCGTCGATAAGGTAATTAAAAGATATTGCTATATATAGGAGCAAAGTGTTATGCACTTCGTTGAGGTGGTACTTAGCTTTTTATCTCGGAAAGCGTTGTACGAAAAACGATTGGAAATGTAAGGATTAGTCTGAACTACGTAGCCCTTGTCAACTGTTAATTACTACTTGTGTGCCGAAGGAGAAGCCACGAGCCAAGCGGCCCACACTGCCGGAGCTTATCCCGGTTTCCGTAGCATTAAGCGGCTAGGAATATTTCTACTCCCCCCTGAATGGGATGCTAGTACATTGCAGGGTTCCCCCCCCCCCCCCAGCATTATGTCGCCGGTACCCATTTATACACCTGGGTGGAGAGAGGCACTATGAGAGTAAAGTGTCTTGCCCAAGAACACAACACAAGTGACCCCGGCCGGGGCTCGAACTCGGATCGCTCGATCCGGAGTCCGAAGTGTGCCGAAGTATAGGACGAATTCATTTGCCTTTGGCCAAGGTTACAGTAAGGTTAGTTGCTGTCGCCCAAAAAAAAATCGAGAATTTGGTCACAAGTTCCTTTGTTAGGTTTACCCAGGAAATTATCGGTGAAAATAACTGCACCCTCTCCCTTTCTCTTTTAGATATATAATACTTAATTTCTGCATATCACAGAGTTAAATCAATTACCTTATTGTTACTTATTTTCGCGGGAACTTAATTTCGCGAAAATGGAATGGGCATATTTCGCGGCACTTAATTTTCGCGATTTGGCCAAAAATACCTAATTAGCATAAAAATACAATAGAAAACGTTTGAAATTAATTTTCGCGGGTCTTTAATTTCGCGATTTTTTGAAAATCGCGAAAATCGCGAAAATTAAGTCCCGCGAAAATAAGTAACAATAAGGTACATAAAAGCTAGCCCTTAAAACGATGAGCTTTATTTTCTGGTTAACTTACCCTATTTGTAAATTGGGTCCAGTTCTCTGCGCGCAGTCAAACTGTTGCACTAACTTAGCAATTAAAAATTGTTAGCTGGATGTCTATTACTACCTGGAAAACGCGAGGGGTTTTAGAAGAGTGTCATGCTTGGATGATGACGAGATACAATTAGTTTTTAGTTATTTTTGTTCTTTTTTCCAGGAAAGAAATGACAATAAAACAAAGATTGCAGTGGGACAATTCATGACGCGATTACTTGAGGTAAGGAGAAATAAGATCTTGATAACTGTTCCAAATTTTAACATGGTAAATAAGAGAATCTCCATGATTACAACCTAATAGAACTAATAGAGAAGTCTTCGAATGATGTTCTCAAACCAAAACCTATAACTCGCCAATAACAACGCGTTCTGATATTAAGCCAATACGCGAGAAGACCGAATCGGGTGGTCTGGATATTCGCTGGAATTTTGCATATTGGCCTAGAGGACATGTACGGGTTTGTATTTTTGCACGTCAACTATTTTTTTTCCTCTCAGGAGGCCTTTTTAAACTGCTTTACTTTCACTGTGACATGGCTTTCAGTCCTTTCAGTTTTGAATATTCTTCCAAAATTCAGTGTGGCTAAAAGTACCCTTTTTCCACATGTCTCAAGAGTCTCAAGAGAGTGAACGATAGAAACGCACAAAATTGCGCTTGCCATCAGATATATAACTCATTACCAGCACGTGCAGTAGCTCTCTTCTTCTACACATACTAGATAGACCTAACAGTAAAATGTTTAAAAAGATATCCCCGGCATAACGGACCCCCCTTTATAACGAGCACATTTTCCCAGCCCTCTGGCACTTTTATCTAAGATACTTTATTCAAATAAAATACAATGTTACATTAGTACAGCATCAAGCTAAAACTCGATACGATATTAACAGCCAATCGGAATAAAAAAACGGCGAACTAATTACGAGTATACCAATTCTCGAATACACTATCATACAGTTTCGAAATACACTCTGTAACAGTACGATTCTATCTCTAACCATGTAGTTTAATATGAGTCAGGGTTATTAATCTGTAAGGCTCTACATCGATTATTAAATTTATTCTGAATTGTTTTAGCCACTAAGTTGGCTGGATCACACTTTATTATGAATTACGTAATTCTTAGATACAGAATACAGCGATTTTCTATTCGATTCGTATTATCAGCTGTTCGAATATTCTGTGGAAAACGAGTAGAGAGTATGTTTTTATAACCACTTCGAGACCTGTCGTTTTCTGCTATACCAAGTATATGCACAGGAAATGAGGTCATGAAACCGTGTTGATTGAATAAGCCAGCCAGTCCCTCTGGCACTTGGTTACCTAAGAATTTCATTACTTATGTTGTTTTCTTTACTCTTTTTTTAGATTGGTGGTGTTGTCTTCAGCTGTAGTATCTGATGATCAAACAGATGAGTTCTACACGAAACACGTCTTGCTGGTGAGTTCACGATTTTCAGTTTATTGTTTTATGTCGTGAAAAAATTATTTTAGATCACCGACGAACGAATCATGCATGTTTGTAATATTTGGAACAACATTAAAAATTGACGGAAAAACTTTTAAATTCTTGGGCATTTTCGTTAAATTTTTATCGTGGCTTATCCAACAAAGAAAAAAACAACTTTTGACAGTCTACTTATAGGGTAGGCCAGGGTTTTTAGGTATACGGTATACAGGGGGATTTTAAATTGGGTATACAGTATTTTTTCGCAAAAATTTTTTTTTTTTGGGTTTAAATTATTTTTTTTTTTTTTTATTTTTTTTTTTTTTTTTTTTTTTTGGGGGAATTTTTTGTTTTTTTTTTTTATTTTTTTTCCTTTTTTTTTTTATACCATATAAAACCCCCCCCCCCCCCCTGACTAATAAATTCTAGGACATTTAATCATTTTCTCCAAAAAAATCTTAGTTTATTTTTTCATTACTTGAGGAGTAGACGTTTCTTTAGTTTATTGAAAGTCTATTTTTTTTTACGCGGACCACAGATTTGATACCACTCCAGTCCAGTTTGGTTGACCTTGAGTGACCTTAAGGCTGTATTCACAAACGCCGCCATGTTTGTTTTTCTCTGTAATGCAAATTAATCAATTTTTCTGAGGAGGAAAACGACTAAAAATCGAGATTTATTTATCCAAAAGTTCGCTTTTCCTGCTGATTAAACTACACAGCTACATGCCTTTGGTGTAATGTAATTGAATTACTCCTCGTGTGTTTTGGCACAATTTTTTTTCTTCCAGAAATCAGTCTTCTTTAGTACAAATATTCCCTTGTAGACTGCATTTTTAAGTTGCACCATTATATAAGATCCATCATGAAGGCTGTCGTGAAAACGTCTAATATTGAATCATGCGACCAAAAATTAAACATAAAGCTTTTTTCGTATGCATCGACAAGAAACACTTCCAATAAGATTATCTCTCTAAGGTTCTCTTGCATGGAAATTTTTTCGTTGTTCTTTGCTGTTTGTCGCTACAATCTATTCAGCTAGTATTAAAGGGAAAGTATTACGGGGATTTTGATAGTTTTGAAAGAGGAACAAATCGTAATCGTTTCTAGCGTATTTTTAAAAACAAGAATGCGAGAACTTGAAAAAGTCGGCCTGACTTTCAACACTTAAATGTTTATTACACAAAACCCCGTGACACTTCCCTTTTAATGCTCGTTATATGGATAAGTTGTTAAATCGGATTTTTTATTTTTTCTGAACAGTTGCTCACAGTGTGGATTCTGATGGACTGTCGTGGATTCAGATGTGAACCTGTAGAGTTGTCCTGCTGACGAAAGAAGATGGTGATCAAGATTTGTTGCATTGGTTTCTGTTGTCTGTGCTTCGTTAGGTAAAGAAAATTAATTTGTATCGGTTTTAGTACAATATTAAGCCTCTCATTTTCTAAGGGTGATCGACCACCATAAATGCGGACCTATGTTATTGAAACGAGGGACCATGCAACTTAAAATAAGATTTTTCTTTTTGAGTGAATTTAGTTTATCATTTTTTGGTGCAGTGAAAAAGAATTGTTTTAAACCTCGCTAAATTTTAGATCACTGCTTGTTTACAATTTATAAATTCAACAAACACAATCAGTGGAACGGGAGAAACTATAGTAAGAATATTTTTTTTGACCAGGGAAACTCAACTTTCTCTTTCAAGGAAAAATTTCGAATTGCTTTAAATGTCGCCAAATTTCAATGCTTGTTTACAGTCTAATTCAACTCAACGACTAAATATTTTGCACCAGACAACCCAAAGAATTTAGTTTGAAAACACTGCAGTAAAAAATTAACACGTTGAATACTACAAAAACGCGCACTCCTGTGCGGTTTTCTTGTATAACGTGGGTCCGCGTTTAACTTTATTCTTATAAATCTTAGCGTGATTTTTAAAATTCTTGAAAGGTTAATAGAAACTTCTGGCTATCAGAAATATTAGACAAAACTTACTCGAATTAGACACTGAGTTTTTGTGTAATTGCTGATCGAATCAATCAGAAATTATTTCTAAAACTTGGGTATTTTTTTGCAAGAATGTTTTGCCAATGTTATATTTTTTGATAATAATTGATGACTTGGTTGATAGTCTCGTTTGTTGAAAGAGGAAAAATTTTCTCTTTGTTCGCATAAGCTAGTACTTAATAGATAATTTCAAGCAAACTAGTTTATTTATTTGATCGTTTTAATCATGTATTAGATATTTTTCATACTTATCACTTTTCGAATAAGCGATCTTTTGTTAAGATTGAGTTTACTATTGATTACAAATAAGTAGACTTAGAAATGTAGTCAGTTAATGTCACAACTTGTAAAGCAACTTACATTTAATAAAGTTGAAATAAACAATGAGTTTTAATCAACAATTGAGTCGTCTCTCATTAAAAAATATTGCGCTTTTAAAAGGGGCCTGGAAACTAGTCAGAATGTAGGCTATCTCTTTTGATGCATTTTGACTATGTAGGGTTGCCGACGCGAAAAAAATTTCTGCGGATTTAAACAGAGTCTAATAATAAGAAAAAAATAAAAACCGCCTTTTGATGGGTCAAATCCGCTCAACAACTGCACAGATTTTTCCCGCCAAAAGACTTAGTTTATTTTTGACTCATTAGACTCCATTTAAAAGCGCAGACTTTTTTCCCGCCAAAAGACTTAGTTTAATTTTGATCATTACCGGGCTCCTTTTAAAAGCGCAAATGAATTTTCCCGCAAAAAGACTTAAAATTATTTTTAAAAAATTTTGAGAACCTTGCACTTTCCAATTTCTAGCCACAAGTCTTAAAAGTTTGTTCTAACGTTACATGTCGACTTGAATCTACCAAAATGTACAGCGAGCGTTCACGATCTTTATTAATTATATTAATTCGACAAGAGCTTGCGTTATCATCGTACAGCTTCTTCAACAGCGTTTTAACAGCGCTATTAAAACGTCCTTTAATCCTACAAAAAAGAGAAAACCCACATATTAGTAATGTCAATTTTCTTACGGAAATAACTCCTGTGTATCATAAATGTCAGCTTGAAACAGGAACCGTTTTTCCAAGCGTTTTGGTCCCAAACCGAACAATTTGCCGCGTGCTCAGATATGACAAACATTGAAATTCTAGAAAGTCTAGCTTACACGGCATAAGCACTAGCAACAAAATCATGCATTCTAAGTCTCGCTAATAACTTATTTTAAAGAAATAATCATTAGGAGAGTGTTCTAAATCAAGCAAAAGGAGTTCGGGAGAATACCTACTATAAATAGCTTAATCTGGGCATGAAGTCCGTATGTACACTTTTTCTGTTGTCGATTCCAGAATAGCAAAATAGAAGTATTAGGTCCACTCTTAAACTGTCTCAGAAACCCATGAATCGTTTATGAAAAAAATATTTCGTGGAGACCCCAGCTATAACAATCCCATCCGTTTTTACAATACATTTTTCTAGGCATTATAATGTTTACATTGATATCCAAAACTGAGTAAGCGTCGACAAAATCCATCGAAATATTATCATTTTTTTCTCTGGGCAATTTTAAGGGCAACTCGACTATATATTTCATCTTTTTTATATACCACTCCACGATTATTCGGGATTCTCTATAATGCGGTACAATCAAGTGCATAGTTATATCGCAAGAACTTTCTTGTTGCGATCGATAAAATTTTTAATCATAAAACAAGTGCATAAATCAATGAGTAAACTTACCATTCAGATGTCCTTTGCATCATGATAGAGGTGGCACGTAGTAGCAGTAACACTGCAGCGTTGAACTGTAGAAAGAATAAAACCAGTTAAGAAAATATACTCATAAGTACTATAAACAAAAAATATATCTTACGGGAGATGTCCAGACTCCCGTCATTGTTTCGAGTCTTACACGAAGATCGACCAAGTAAAATATTAATGTTGAGGTGCCACCTTAATTTAAAGCATGCCAAATGACATTGAAATTCTTTCTTGGGTTTTTTTAATCTTGCAAAAAAGTTATAGCTACATAAAAATGTAATGATGTTAATTAAAATTTAAGAAACCTAAACAATGGCATTTTTAAATAGGCCATTCTGAATATTGCAAGAACGTTCCAAAACGAATCAGTTGCAAGGAAACGTGTTTGGAAAAACATTGCTAAAATCACTCAACCGAGTAGAGGGCACTGTACACTTCTGGTGTTGTCGATTCCAAATGGAATTTGGATACACGATCATTCCATATTCTTCATTAATACCTGGTACTTTAAGAGGTAAATTGATCACTTGCGCTAGTTTCTAATTCGTGTAAATAAGACTCAGGAGCTCTTCGAATGCTTCAACGCGAAGATTTTCCAAATGGCACTCGCTCCTTCTTCGACTGTGATTTAAACTGCTCGTCCCTGGTAATCTATCAAAGACCAAATAAGCCCTTAGTGGTTTTTCTATTGTCCTTGGGTACTGTCAAAATACCCAGTGTTCTCATATAATTCCTTGTCAATATCTTATCTTATTTTCAACTACAAAGCAGCTTTAATCTTATACCTTTCAGAACATTGGAGTGACACCCTCCATCCTTGAGGAATGTTGTTATGATTGTTGACATCGTTGTTATTATCAGTTTTTGCTGCTTTTTGGTAGCCGATCTGGTCTTTTAACATGTTAGTTATATACATCATCATTATCGTCATCATCATCATCATCATCATCATCATCATCATCATCATCATCATCATCATCATCATCATCAACAACAAAGAAAGAAAGAAGGAGACTAATAACAGTGCTTTTTACACGTATCATCAAAATTTCTTTAAGTCTTTCAAACTCCATTGTCCCTCCATTTGGAGTAACGTCTCTACGTGGGAGTGTGATGGAGTAAATTGAATTCGCTCCCTTGGTCATAGAAAGAAAGCCGAATCAGTAACTAAAATCAATAGTTATATTTGAACCCAAGCTTCAATTAAACACAAAGTACATCTCACATCAATTGCACGCGTGTAGAAGTCACAGATACGAGTTCTTGATCAGGGGAGGTGGTGGTGATATTAGTTACAACATCAATATAAATAAGTCCTGTCTTTCTCCATTTCTAAGAAATGAAAACAAAACAGAACGAAGAAGGTTTAAAACTGCCACCAAACAAGTGAGCCGTGAAAGTTTAACGGAGCACGTGAGACAAAATGCGCTTAGAGCTTATGTGAAGCTGTATGTTAAGCGTAAAATATCTAACACGACTGTTAAGAGATGTTCTCAATGAAGACACCAATAACTGTTGCTTCCCCTGGAATCGTTAGCTGAGATTGAAGAATTTTCTTTTAAGACTACTGTCGAGCGCGTGAGAACGCGCGCGAAACACCTTGTGTGATGAGATTTTCCCGCGCGCTCGCGTGTTTGTCCTCTCTACGTGCTGACCTGACAAAAATGAGGGAATACTCGAATTCTATATCAACGCCAAAAGCAGTCGCCCACATTCAAATTAAATAAAATGATATAATCTTTTGTTTTCTACGTACATGGCAATCTTATCTTTAGTGTACTCTATTCTGCTACAAGTACCTTAGTAGCTCTCATTAGTGAGTCATGCAAACTATTGTTCGAGTCCCAAGCTTAGTTCACGTTATTTAACGAAATGGTACAATATATGAAGAAAATAACCAACCAACATTCACCGAGTCAACAGTGGTAACTATAATTCCACCAACCTGAATAATGTCCCAATAAGACGTCAAAGCCGCATTCAGAGAGCACGTGTATCTTGTGTTTGCGCCAAATCATCATTTTCCGTTGGATACACTGTTATTTCGGTCCATTGAACGATACCTGGCCATGAAGCATACCCCTCTTCTTGTATTAACACCAAATTTGTCTGTTTTACAAGCTCAGTGCAGCAAAGGTTTCTCTTTCTTGTGGAGACAAAAGCGGAGCATAAACCAACGAAGGTTATGGCAAACTGAACTTGTGATGCATATTAATTAGCAGTTTTTTGGATTAATTTGCAATGCAAATTTTAACCAAGGTTTAGTTTCGCGCTAGGAACAATCATCAGATTTTAAAGCTTGTTTTATCGTCGTTATGTTCTTTATGCTTTGAACAGTGCATTTGGAATTTATAGAAAAGATTCGAGACTGTTACCAGAAAAAAGAGAAATAAAAAGAAACCTCCAAAAGTCTCCGCAATGGTGACGCTTAACGCCTAATGTAAAAGATTTTTGCGGGCCCGACCAAAGTTCTTTTTTTTTCTAGACGCTAAGCGTATTATGACCCACGCTTAAAGTTGTGCGACACAACCTCAAGCGTGGTTTAAGGTTCTCAGTCTTTTGACACTGTATTATCAAAATTCTAGGGGCTACATCTCGAGTAGCTATTTTCTCGGTAAGTCGGGTTAGTATTTTTTTTTAAAATTTCCTTCAATGCAAATTTCTACAAATAAAAAATGCAAGTTTTAGTTGTAAAAACTTTCGGCAAATATTCGAAACACGAAGTGTATTTATTAGTACCAGCTAATCAAATTGTAACATTAGTGGCTGCGCGATGGCGACTTTATTACCACAGGCGGCCCAAGCTCAAGCTGTGGGAGTCAGTACAGCCATACGGTATTGCGTAATGACAGTTAGGCAAAAATATGGGAGTTTGTATGGGATAATTTACAATATGTTGTAGGGGACAGGACGCTACACTGCAGCGAGTTATCGCTCCCTAGGTTTTCGACTTCTTTAATAGAGTGGACGCACGGTGTAACAGACGAGTAATCGCATAGGGAACACACAAAGAATGTACAGGAACGTTATAGAGATGCCACCGGGAACCCATGGTGGAAGCGCGCGGGATTACGTCTAGTGGAACGTAAAGTGGAGCGGGAACAATTTGGTGGCCGGATTATGTTTTGGTGAGTTAAATGATTAAATAATGGCCGGTAAACAATGAATAAACGCTAAAATTCAAACCAAACCTCTCTTTTATTCATTGCTTCATTCTGCAAAATTGTTAAGAAATAGACCCAAAAAAGTTATCATTACACATTTATACACGGCCTTTTTGTAGCTTTAACTGTAAACCGCAGATATCTTGGTGAAGGATGCCAGACTGGCAGATGGAAGCCTGGAGAAGAAAAAATACGCAATTATAAAAATTGATGACCTCTAAAAAAAAGTTGCAGCCATTTATCTACCTCTCCCTGGGGGCGCTAGACACTTATGCCCAGACCCTATTTTTTTTATATCAATCCAGACTCACTGGAAATAGAGAAGAGTGATGACTGTAAAATTAAGGGGCCCCTTTTGCCGTTCGAGCGGATTCGAGCGGTAAGGTGAACTCTCTTGATTTCGACTCAGACAATCAAAGCAACCCAAACGGTGTGTCGTGTATGATACAAGCATGCAGTGTATGTCCGTTACGCAGCTTATTCCACTTCAAGGATTTTTGTTTCCTAGTAAAATGCTGTGTATAATTTATGCTCACCTTCGAACAAGGCAGGATGATGAAGTTCATAGGAAGATGTGAAACACTGGAAGACAAAATAAAAGAAATACCGGCATGAAAGGCCGATTTGAGACTTCAAAATGTTAAACGCGGCTTCCTGATTGAAGGGTGCGTGTGACAAATTTAATTCAGATCGCAGCACAAATCAACTGAGGAAAAACATTTTGCGAATGCATTTAAACCAATATTGGAATGCTGGTAACAAGACAATTACTAGAAGAGTAAAAACGAAACAAGGCTAGCTTACCATCCTGCCTATGGCCTCGTAACATCTTTGAATCTACCATGATCTGAGTTGCGATGTAAGACTAAAAGTAAACAAGACAAAATTAGTCATCTGTTTCCGCCGGCTTTACTATAAAGTGAGTGTCAAACTTCAAAAACAACGTAGTTCGACATAAAGAAGATGTAACTACTAAGCAAGATAGGACAGAAAAAAAAAGTTTCCGGGAAATAGCCTGAAAATGTCAGCAGTGTCCCTTATCGAATAAGCAACCTACCTGTATTTGCTCCATAACATCATCACGCATTTCCGCCGCCATGCGGTACCTGTTGACGACAAGAAACGTTGAGAAATATGCTCGCTGATAAAGAAGAGAGAAAGGGCGTCAACTATCCCTAAAACACTAGGCGAGATCAAAATAAAGTGAAACTAAACTTTCTCTAAATGTCGTCCAGTGGAAATCAAGATATTAGGGACCTAGCCGGAGTGGTAGTGCGAGTACGAGATCGAGTACGACTTTCGAATCAACTTTTATGTTTCCAAATTCCCTACTCCTCCTAGTTTTTATTTTTAACTAAAGAAAACAAGCTGGCACTAAAAGACGTTTACTTACACATCGTGGTCAGCGCTGTTATACATGAGAGCATTCTGGAACATTAACATCATGTCTCGTTGGAACTCGCTTGTTGTGCGAATGGTCTGAAACAGAACAGAACATTTCCATTAGCACAACAAAGATTTATCACAAATCAACTCACAAGGCATGCCTTACCCCATTTTCAATGTTCTTTTTTATTGTTGAGAGGTCCATAGGCCTGTAGAGAAAAGGAAAATAGAATAAAAAAATGACATTCGTTTACCCTCGGTAACTGATGTGCTAATGGGGCCGTCCATTCAAACATAAGAAACAAAATTAATATTACGAACTGAACATTACAATGAGAAAAATCCAAACTGGCAGGAGGCGAACCAGTTGGCTATTTACAAGCATGACCGAGGAGTTAAACTTTGGTCTACTGTCAAACAACTCCGGGCAATTGTCAAAACGGGACTTGAATCCAAGTCCTCCGAATTTCACGTTCGGTGCACTTAAGGTGGCTCGTACCAGTTTTTCGTGCGTGGGAAGTCTGGTGACTAGCGCGCGCGGCACGCTTCATACTCACGACTCACGAGTCACGCGCGAGATTTGAAAAGGAAAACAAACATGGCGGCCCAGCGCGAGGTTGCTTTTCTTCAATTTAAGAAAAAATTCCGCGTTCAACTGAAGTTGTTTCAACAAGAACATTTTAAGTAAACTTTATTCGCATGTGCTACGATCGATCTTGTCGGAGACCGGCGGAGATCGTGAGTCAAGTCCACTTTTTCGTTTCAGCTTATTTGAGTTCGCTGTCAAACACATGATTATTCAGACAAAGAAATACTTTAAAGTAAGACCTATTTTCCTTGTATGTAAAGGAAACGTCAGAAAAAAATTAAAAAAATTCTACGAAAGGAATTTTTAATAACTTACAAATTGCCCTTTTTTGCATTTGCAAAAAATCCGCTTCGTAGAATTTTTTTTAAAACAATTATACAGTTTCTTTATCAGATGCCAAAAGTTATCATGAGAAAAAAAATGGGGGTCATCGAGTTAGTTTTCAAGATATAAGCACCGGAAGCTGAAAAAGGGTCCGAAAAATCATTGGCTATCGTTGCCATGGGAACCTCTGATCACGTAATTATTGGTGTTTTGGATCAAAAACACAATGGGTAATGTAATCATACAAAAATTTTGTTACGATCTTTAATTGATTTTTTGGCCATTTTCTTCCAAACGTCGCACAGTTAAAAACCTGAAAACTGGTACGAGCCACCTTAACGTATCAGTGTACCCCAAAATTCATCATTTTGCAGAAAAACATGTTTCGGTATTTTCAAACAGGTCTCGTTGTGGCCTTTCATTTTAAAAAAAATTATGGAAAAAGATTGATTCTAAAGGAAGTTATGAAGGGAAAAAATCGAATCGGCCACGCTGCCTCTTTAAAGAAACTAGTCAACTATCACTGTTAGAGATGATCAGAGAACTGACCTGAAAACAATGCTGTGGTATCCTGGTGCTTCATCATCAGTAACTGGGTGCAGGAACACGTTAGCGTACCTGATTAAAAAAAAAAGCTCAAAAACAACACGAAAACACGGCGTAATGGGGCTAATTTGAGATGGTGCAAACATGAACAGCTCGCGAGCGGCTATTTACACGTAAAGGGAAGCCTCGAGCCAAGCGGCCCATACTGCCGGAGCTTATCCCGGTTTCGGTAGCATTAAGCGGCTAGGAATATTTCTACTCACCCCTGAATGGGCTGCTAGTCCATCGCAGGGTACCCCCCCCCAGCATTATGTCTCCAGTATCCATGTGTACCCCGGGCGGAGAGAGGCACAAAGGTAAAGTGTCTTGCCCAGAATACTCACAGTGACCCCGGCCAGGTCTCGAACTCGGACCGCTCGATCCGGAGTCCGGCACACTAACCATTGGGCCACCGCGTCTCCCACCGTAACGGGACTATAAACTGCTATGTAGTCCAGAAAAAGCGTTACCTTAGATTTAGAAAATGGACGTGCTTAGCGACAAGGGACGAAACTTCAATTGTATCGAACCAAGATTGTCGCAAAAAATAAGACAATTGTGAAGAAGACTTTCAAATATTAAACAAGCCAGGGGGGGGTTCAATAAAGATATGTGAGGTTAAATGTTATCTTACTTGTGATTGGCTGCAGCTCTCCAAACTAGCATGATTGACTTCTTCCAGGTTTTCTGCGCTTGAAGGGCTTCCTGTTCATCACTGCTTCTGACGAAAACAAAAACATTCAATAGAAGTTTCATCTTAAAACAACAACACTAAACACAAGACAGAAATTCTTTATTAGGATAACAGTGTTTACATAGCCGCAACTGTACACGAGGGGGGTTGGAAGAATTCGAGACAGTTATGCAAGCAAAACGTTTGAAAAGGACTCTTCATGATACTTTACATGAAATAATACCGCTGACCGCGATGAGCCGAATTGAAATCTTTTCCCAAAACGTTCGGACGCAGCAATTTTCGTTTGCATTTAGGACAAAAATGGCAACCAAAATAGTTGACGCTTGAAGCTCTGTTAGAGTTACACTTACCCCTGGGACATTTGCGAGGCGGGGCTACCGGGTACCGATTCCGAGCCTATCCCCGCCCTGTCCAACAGAAACTCTTTCATAGAGGTCCCCGGTTCATCCTTCTCAGACTGGCTCCGTTCTCCTGAGTCAGACACTCCTTCGTCTCCACTGTCTCGATCCATATCCTCGTCACTCTCGTCCTTCTTGTCCTCGACAACTGAATCATTATCTTCCTCATCCTCGTTTTTTTCGCTTGCCTTCTCAGATTCTACATCCAATGACTCGAATTTGGATTCCTAGAAAGTAAAACCATCTCTTTTACAGGAAACATTTAACGAATTTTATAATAGCAGAAACCCCTAAGTACATAGTTTCTGATAATTACTTAAATATTGAGCAGCGATTAATACGGGAAACATCACTGTAAAAGTCAAACCAGCTACCTCCAGGTACCGTCGCCACTAGACAAAGTTTCTGACTACTTTTTGACATATCTTGAGAGATTTCTGTAGGTTCCTCAGTTTGTTTTGTCATAAAAAAATGTACCAAGTGTGGAGGGCAGAGTTGTCTGATACAGCAACATTCCAGCAGGGGAAAAATACACTTGCCATGGTCACTTCACCCCTAAACATCTTAGGATTTCTTTTTGTAACTCGTTTGTTAAGAATCTCTACTTTTTCAAACTTATCTTTTTTGTTTCCTTTATTCCATACCTCTTCATGTTCCTCTTCAGCGTCACCTTCATTGTCCTACGATAGAAAATGAAAAGATCAGTCCAGAAATCCGGACAAAAACCTTGACTTACATAGCCTGAATTTCAGACATCCCTCTGTGCTCGCCTGCTTGCCAGAAGGAACGTCTGAACACATTTGAGCCTAATGCCGTCCGGTGACGTCACTACCCGAAAACCGGGTAGTGATTTTGATTGGTTGATTTTCAAATTATTTGCATAATTATGTGAAATTATGACTGAATTTTACCGCGCGAGGATTGTAATTTGAAAACGTTTGGAAAGAGTTCGAAGGAGTTACCTTCCCAGAAATGAATTTATTAGTCATTTACCTTGAGTTTATTACTTCATTAGTTTACCTACGGATGAAGAATAGTAATGGAAATCGGTAGGTTTTAAGTTGGCGGCATTCGTCGCTTCGACATGCAGTGTTTTGCCAAATTTATATATGTATTCTTGTTTTGTCAACAAAGCCGCTCGACGCTTATGTCCTGCAGCCTCGATGAGCCAGTGATTTCTGAACTCAGTGCCCATAGTCAAGTAGGATATTTTTGTATTGAATTCCGTTTCTTGATGCCTCAGTAACCGTCTAAATTGATTCATTTAAGTACTCACGAGTGTGTTGTATTTGCTCGCTGCGTAACATATTATATTTTGATCGCTAGATAAGCTTCAGTTCAGATTAAATCGGTTCCGTAGAAGAATATAGCCTGTATGCGATTAAAATCTTATTCATTTGTCTCAAGTTTTCAATAGTTTACTATTAAAACAATTTTATACCCTGTAATCCTTTATTGAAGCGATTTTTCTTTCACAATTTCATGGCCTCGACAGAAACTTTTCCGCATGAATTACAACCAAAGTGTAGTGACGTCACCAGACGGCATTAGGCTCAAATGTGTTCAGACGTTCCTTCTGGCAAGCAGGCGAGCACAGAGGGATGTCTGAAATTCAGGCTATGACTTACATAGATTCTCGTTTCTTTAAAATAGTGATTTAACTTAAGGTAATGTAAAAGAGGTGAAAAACAAATTAAAACTTGCCGTGGAGGTGGCAGATTTGCTACGATTTCGTTGATTTCTCCGCGCTGCCTTCGGTGGTCGACCTGTTCAACACAACAATCAGATCACAGAATGTTTAGAGAGTTTCTTTCAAACAAGGTGTATGTAAAAACAGAACTTGTGACAATTGGATGTAAGGACCTCAATGGAAGGGTTCGTTACTCACCAGGCCTCCCGGGCTTGGATGCTCGTTTTGTGACTCGAGGAGAGGAGACTGGTGTCTCTATAGTCTCCACCTTCACTTCAGGGATGGCTGCTGACCGTTCGGAAGTTGTTCGTGGAGTACTGATGTCATTTTCAAGACTGTCGTTGATAATTTCTGTTCCCGTATTTTTCTCAGAACTTTTGACAGATGGCTCAAACTTCTGAGTGATCATTTCCTACAATACGAAAACAAACCAGCAAGAATTAAAGGGACTGTGTCACGGCTGAGTTAAGTTTATTTTATTAAGTTTTGCCAAATACTCGCTATGAAACTTAATGTTTGCAAAGAAATTACTTCTATGGATCTCAATGACAAAACCATAGCTTTATTACAACCAAATATGTCTCCCGGGCGTTATAGTTTAAAGTTACAAGCAAACAAGATTATCTTTGAAAATTGTTCAGCCTAAAAGTATTTCAAAAACCCAAATCGCAATCTGTTTCAATCTTCTTCACTTTTGGCCATCCGTACCTTCTTTTGTATTTGCTGTGTTACTGAAATGTTCCTTTACAGTTATAAGTGGTTATTTTTATATTCCACAGAATAAAGTGGTCATTTTCTATGTCCTTCGTTGGCTAAAATCTGTGACACAGTTCTTTTAAGTCTGTGGTCTCGTTTGTTATCACACAATAGACTCAATGTCACAAACAGCTCAAACTGAGTTTATTTTACCTTTCTGTCAGCCGGAGGGGTAGTGGGTGGGGGTGTAATTGCCAGAGGGGAGGGCAGTGTCGCAGCAAGAGCAGCAGCCTGTGAACATAGAGAATAACTGAGTTTGAAGTAAGAAGTATACTTTGAATAAAATATAAATAAAAGGTTTGTTATCCAGAAATATTCCTGAGTGGCTTTTCAGGGCCTATAAAACCACACTAAAGAAAATCCACGACCTAAACAGGAAACACCTCCTTTGAAAAACATTGCCATTAAGGTGGCTGAACACAGTTTATCAGCAATTTTTTTTTGTAATCAGCAGTTTTCTGTCTTTCTAAAGCACAACCTTGAAAAATTTCTTAAAAAATCTAATGACTGGTTCGCTAGAAGTCATGCCTTTCTGGTAGCCTCGAGCGCGTGCGCTCAGACTCATGCAGGCACTGAATCTAAAGAGTGCATGGAAACTGTATTCAGCCACCTTAAGAAGGGAAAGGTCAGTTTCACTTGCTGTTTGCAAAAATTTTTGTTTGCACATACATTACAACAATTTAATAAATTTGATATTTCACCACTTCTCAAGATATCATACCTTGGGGTTTACTGAGATGGCTGGAACAGATGTGGACACGCTCAGAACAGCTTGAGGACCTGTCAGTTAAACAACAGCACTAATTAAACACTCTAGATATGTGTGCCAATGTCTTTGTCTTGTTGCTTGGAGAAAAACCCTCAATTTGTTTGATAGTTTTAAACTAATCCACACATGGTCTACAAGGAAACTAAAATTAACTGTACCTCCTGTGGAGCCCCTACCACCACCAATGACAGACACTGTACTGTCGACTGGTGTCCCTGTGCCAGACTCAACTAATACTGATGACTCCACTCCTCCTGAGGCCTGTAAAAAAAAAAAAAAAATAAGAAAATACAATAAGAATAAAGTCAGAAATGTATAAGGTATTATAACAAACAAGGGTGTAAGTACTGTCTTTTTACCAAAAATTTTGTAACATTTCATTATATTTGGCAATAGACATGGAACAAACAGGAGAGAACAGCTACGGAAAGGGGCGGGAGGCGGGAGTAAAAGGTACGGGAAGCAGGAGTAAAAGGTACGGGAGGCGGGAGGTTCAGACCCCCCTGCCCCTCCCCCCACTATCTGTTGTCATAGTAAATGGCTTTGTAATTTATAAGTTATCATGTAATCCACACAATAACAACAGGGCCATAGGCAGGGTTTTGCCTGGGTGGGCGCGAGTGCCAGAGGCATGAGCATCTAGTGCCAGAGGCATGAGCATCTAGGGGTTTCCAGGCATATTCTCCCCCGGGAAATTTTCAAAAATCAAGTTGCTGAAGTTCACATTTCCTACATTCTGAGACTCATTTTAATCCTCACTCTCAGATTTGGCAGATCTTTGAGGCCCACGGGGTGTGTGGATACACCAGTTGCACTCCCCAATGCCTATGGCATGAAAAGAACTCTAACAGTTACAAGTTACCTTAGTTAGTGCTGCTCCATGGGAAGATACAGAGCTGACAGTTGAAGATGTTACTGTGGGTGTTTCTGCCAGTAGTTTAGAAAGTGTAGGTGCGCTGACTGATGGCGCTGCGGCTTGTGGTATGTTTCCTTGTCTCTCCCTCATGGAGTCCAGTTTTTTGGGCTCCATGGAGGGAGTTACCCCTGAATAACAAACAACATAAATTCAGAACCTCTTCTATGCTATGCATCTTGGTTTTGATTAGCTATGAATAAGCGTACATACAGTTGAACCTCGCTAATTCGAACTTGGTTATTTCGAATTCCCCGTTAATTCGAACTAAAACCCGTTGCCCTTGGATTTGCCCTTCAGTCATTTACTATCGGCTATTTCGAACTCCCGCTATTTCGAACTACTTTTTGTTTCCCCTGACGGTTCAAAATAACGGGGTTCAACTGTATATCTGCAGAGTCTGAGGTGTACATGAGGTGTATTCTACAGCAAGCTGCCCACCACAGCTCAACCTAAGAAGTTTGGAAATGCTTATTTCTAGTCTTAAAGAAATGTGAACAGTACCAGATCTCATTTTCTTTCAAAAAGTGCTGATAACAAATATGATGCATTCTTGTGACAACATAATGACTAGACATGACAATGTTTGGTAAGCAGGCTGGAGTCCATGTATCTGTATTTTTCTAAACTGGTTAACAAAATTTAAGAAACAGAAACTCTGGAAATTTTTATTAAGATTTACCACAAAACATTTCAAGAATGTCTAGGAAAAGAGAGACTAGTGAGAAAAAACTCTTTGTTGAAGAATACACACAGGTCCTTTTTAACTACCCACTACCAGTACCAACCATCTAAAAACTGTTCACCTGATTTACTAACGAAATGACTACTTGATAGGTTCAGCATTGTTGAAAAAAAAAAAACAGGTACGCAGTGAGTGAGCTTTCTTAAGGTGTTATTTTCTGAATAAAAACAACAAGCAAATACGCTTCTCACCTAAAAAATGCTTTCCGTCAGTATTTTGTGTGTTTGGTGTCTGGCCAGAATCTTGTGTACGTTGAGATGCTGCGGAGAGTGGTGAAGTGTTGGGAGAGATGGTCTGAGATGTCTGACCACTTAACGAGGAGCGGCGCTCAAGTTCCTGAAAAACAAATGGTTCCATAAGAGACAACATCTCTAGAAATGCTGCTTTAGTAATGCTGTCATTTAAAAATTGTGTAATTGTAGTCAGGTGATGACATAGTTTGTTTGTAGTTTTGACGCTGACTGTTTTTTGATGTTACTTTCAAAGACGTTTCGGCTAGTTCTTAAGCCTTCATCAGTTAAAATACTAAAGCTGTTACACGCGATTTAAAAAAGCAACACGTTAAGAGCGCGCGCTGCAAAATTAACGTGTAAAGCTTCAGAAAGAACGTGGCGCGATACTCATGCGCGTGCCAAGGATTTGTAGACCTCTGGGACTGTAATGTGATCGTTCCCAGAGTGCGGATCCTTAATTGACAACCAGGCTTCCAAAAAGAGTCGCTCGTGAAAATTGGGCTCATGTCCAACTACGTCGACAGCATTAAAATCCATCTGATGATTGTTTTCGTGGAAAGGGATCTTAATAAACTGTTGCTCAACATCAGAGATGAAAAGAATGCTGGAACAACCCAAATTGGACCAGAACTTTACAAAAAGCTTCATTGCAACAATTCCGCACCCGCATCTTTTTATGGTCTCCCAAAAATCCACAAACCTGAGAGACCACTCAGACCCATTACCAGCAGTATAGGTAGCCCCACATACGCTGTGTCCAAGCACCTTGTTTCCATTCTATCACCTCTCCGAAAGAACAGATTTTCAGTCAAGAACAGCTCAGATTTTGCGCAGCAGATACGCCAGCATTCCGTAACGAACGATGAAATAATGGTCTCTTTTGACGTCAAGTCCTTATTCACTTCCATTCCTGTGAACCTGGCTCTAACCATTACAAACGAGAGGCTCCAACAAGATCAACATCTGGCAGATCGCACAAATATGTCCATCAGCAACATCATGAAACTATTAGAATTTGTTCTCAAGGAAAACTACTTCAAGTACGACAGCATCTACTACAAACAAATCTTTGGATGTGCGATGGGCTCCCCAATCAGCCCTGTGATAGCCGACCTTGTAATGGAGGAGATTGAAGAGAACGCGATCACCACAGCCCATCACCCTCCTAAGTGGTGGTTCCGCTACGTGGATGACAGCCACGCGTGCCTCAAAAAGGAACACGTGAATGAGTTTCATCAACATCTGAACTCTATCAATCCCAACATACAATTTACTGTTGAACTTGAGGACACCACGGAGCAGGGACTACCCTTCTTGGACACTATCACAACGAGGAGTGGTACACAAATTGAAGTGAATGTTTACAGACAGTCAACGCACACAGACCGTTACCTTGACTTCAATTCTTATCACCCTGAATGCCATAAGAGATCCGTAGTTTGCACACTTCTACGAAGAGCAAAGAACATTCCTTCAACACAGAAAGGGAAACGCGAAGAAACGAAGCGAGTGAAGACCGTATTGCGCGAGAACAACTACCCATCATCCTTCATAAACAAATGCGAGAGATCACTGTCAAAGCCACCAGCTGATTTACCAACTAACGGCTTCGTGGTACTTCCTTATGTTCAAGGAATCTCCGAAAAGATTGGTCGCATCTTAAAACAACAAGAGGTTAAGGTCGCCTACAAACCGTTAAAAACTGTCAACAGTTTGTTTCCTCGCCCAAAGGCTCAAAATGATGTTGACCGCCCAAAATCTGGCGTAGTCTACAGAATCGGTTGCACCAGCTGTAATTTTGTGTACTATGGCCAAACGGAGCGAGCACTGAAAACCCGGATTGCGGAACACAAAAGGGCCGTTGCTAGTTTCGACCATGATTCTAAGGTCTCCTGTCACGTCCACGAAAACAATCATCAGATGGATTTTAATGCTGTCGACGTAGTTGGACATGAGCCCAATTTTCACGAGCGACTCTTTTTGGAAGCCTGGTTGTCAATTAAGGATCCGCACTCTGGGAACGATCACATTACAGTCCCAGAGGTCTACAAATCCTTGGCACGCGCATGAGTATCGCGCCACGTTCTTTCTGAAGCTTTACACGTTACTTTTGCAGCGCGCGCTCTTAACGTGTTGCTTTTTTAAATCGCGTGTAACAGCTTTAGTATTTTAACTGATGAAGGCTTAAGAACTAGCCGAAACGTCTTTGAAAGTAACATCAAAAAACAGTCAGCGTCAAAACTACAAACAAACTAATGCTGTCATCTTTGCTTAGGAAGTTTAAAATAGAGATGCTCTAAATAGTTACCGGTAGTTTCATTTTGTATCTGATACATGAAATAGTCATTACTGCTGACTAAGAGTGTGTAGGGGCATTTCTTCTTGCCTTGTGAGCATACGGATTTCTAGTTTTGTACTGTGATCATTGGAATGTGCACAATATCTTGTAAGTATGGCTTTCGATTGGTTGTACACAAAGTTAGTAAACTAGTGACTCATTCTTTAATGCAGCGAATCATTCAGAGGTTGAGATGCTCTGATGGAGCAGTTTTGCAAATTTAAAAATGTGTGTTTACCTGAATGAATAAGAGTTCTTGTGGTGATGGTGCCCAGCATAGTTGGCTGCTACACCAGTTACTCACTTTAACTTACAAAACAAACTTACAAAACAGCTGTGTAGTTACCTTAGTTGCTGACATCTCCTGATCAGTATAACTAGACCTCCTTGACTGTTTGCTGTCTTTTGAGGATCGCTGTGACAGCAACGACACCAAAGAAGATTCATTTGAACCCTGCAAGCTGGCCGTCGCTGCTTGTGATGTGCTGCTCTGTTGTCTTACAGGACTTTGAGGTACATGATCTGTTCTCCTAGGTGATACCTGAGGGGGGACCATTTCACCTTGAGACGGCAATGTACCCCCCAGGTCCACATCCATTGGTTCTCCTTTAGAAAGCTGCACAACAAAGCATACTCAGTATTCCATTTAAGAAAATAAAAGGTTTACATCAGCGCGTGGACGAGCACAAGAACAAAACATCATCTATTGGCAAGCATTATAGAGACAAACACTGTATTGTCCCAAAAGACCTTGACAAACAGTTTCATGTCATCAAGAAGTGCAAGAATAAGTTTGATTGTTTAGTGCATGAAATGCTAGTAATTAGAGAATTGTCACCATCTCTAAATGTCCAATCAGACTCAATCCGAGCCAAACTATTTGCGTGACATTGCATATTTATTATGTTAATCTTAAGCATACTTTTTCTGACAGTTTATTCTTTTCATTTTTGAACTTGAAAATGGTGTCATGACGACTCCGAAACGTCGTTCGTTATTATCGTTTATTTTTACTTGCCTATGTATATCAAAACCTTTGCTCATAACAACAATTTAATCAGAAAAATAACATATAGACAAGTATCTCAAATGCAGGACTGTCAATATCATCTGAACAACATATTTTTTTCATTATAAGCCATAACAAAGGGAGTCTGTGTTCCAAAGCAGCCATGTTCTCTTAAAACATTAGTTTGTAAAAAGGCTGGTAAATCTCTTTTGTAAAACGGACAATTTTTATCGTATGATTCTTAAACTTTGGAATTGTGTTTTTCAAAAAGTAAACTTTTTAATTATGTAGAAAATTTTTTCGCTTCATAGGCATTTTAATAAGTCTTACAATCCTCTGGTACATAGTCCTAGTAACTTCATGAAAAGGAACCAGAGTAAAGAGTTTGCTATTTGCAGGAAAAAATTTACCTGAATTCCACCTGAAAATGTTCCACCTTGTCCCAGTCCACCAGGTGGCCCTCCTCCAAGCCCTGGTGAAAAAGATCCCCCATCCAGAGGAGATCGGTCAGAAGCAGTGGCCAGTCCCTCTGTGGCATGACTCAGAGGCGAGGACTGGGAAGCGTGGCCGTGTCTCTGCTGAAGCTGTTGTTGATACTTCTGAAATCTAAGAGCATATATTGTAATCAGTTATACAGGCCTACATGGATTTATGTTTGTCATTAATTTTAAGGCATTTCTGATCTGTTGTTGAATAATAATGCAACAATTTCTCCATCCGTTGTAAGTGGTCAACCTCCAGTTGAGTAATGTGTGAAAAATATTAACTACTGTTAACAGGGTACATGAACAACAAGTCTGTGACACAAATAGAATTATTTTGTACTTGAAAGCACTAACACTGTAGAAACAGTTCAGTATGTTGCTTGTGTGTTGCAACTGAAAAGCCACTCTACATATTAATCATGTTTCATGCGTGTAGATTGCCTGCAGCACACACTCAACTGAGTCTGGAAGATCTAACAAAGTTTGTGTGAGTCCAAATGACAAGCAAAAATGTACAAAAAGTACATTAAACTCAAGTGTTTGCATCAGCATTAAACTTGATAAAACAGAACACTATTTCAAAGAGTAATTTGATACAGGCCTTGTTCTAAAATTAAAGACGGGATCTTGTGAGATACTGGAATGTCAGATACCTCTTGTTTTTGCGAGGAAACCATATGCAAATAAGTGGCTGGCAGTAATGAAAACCATTGTGTTCCGTGAATGTTTTGCTATCTACAAGCTATTTGTATACACAGTAAATAATTGTTCATACTTTGCTGTTGGTTTAGGAACCCTCAACTGCTTTCCTTTTTGAGGAGAGGTCATTTGCTGACTTCCTTGAGGTTTTGGAGCACCTAAAAAGCAATTGGTAAATTGGTAATTTCCAGCTAGTCATATTTATACCATGCCATAGAAAATACAGCCAATCAGAATACAGGAAAGCCCTTGTATATTCGACAGTATTCAACCCAACCTTACCATCGTGCGCTGCGATCTTATTCTCGATGAAATTTAGTGAGCGTATTTTCTATGGCATGGTATAAAATAGTTACACAACACTTTCTCGTGGTATACTATGGAATATCCCACTTGTCACTTGTATTTTCTTCGTATACACACTCGCCTAAAGGCTCGTGTGTATACCGAGAAAATACAAGTGACTCGTGGGATATTCCATAGTATACCACTCGAAAGCGTTGCATAACTAGTATTAAGTACATGTAGAAATGGAATTGCAGTTAACAAATAAAAGACACCATTACCTGTCTGTATGCCTGGTTGTCCCCCTGGTGTGGTAGGGGTGATAGGTGTAGTGGGTGTAATGGGCGTGGTGGGTGTAATAGGTGCAGACCCATCCCCCTCTTGTTGAGGTACAGGTGGTGGCCTCATCTTTTTCCTTCTAAACACAAATAGAAAGCAACTGTATAAAAAATCCTTTAAATACAAGTCTCAGCCTTAAAATGATATTTATTTCAGTGATTGTTACATAGGTGCAAGAGTTTCAATGTCAGTTTTGGGAATCTGAAGTTTCACCAATATGATCCCTTAGTTGTTTTTTTTTTCTTCATTCTTGACATCTGTCTGTTATCATAACATCTTACTGACACAAAATATTCAACTATCTACTTACATTTTAATTTCATCCCACATAGCAGGCAGTTGATGGTCCAGTTTTCCATTACGAACATCTTCTATTCTGTCTTTTAGCTTCCTGTGAGTGTAGGTTAACACTTTTAGTTCAAAAAATCTCTTAGAACTTACAACTATTACTGCATTTAAGGTATCATGGAAGGAAAATTGGCATTTTTGTTCCAAGCGAAATTGTGTGCAAACAATAAATGGTAACACCAATAAAGTATATAGTTTCTGAAAGCTTATTGAAAAAAGATTCATTGTAATTTTGGATTTTGTTTTGATCATAAAGACCATAATAAGCAACGTCAGCATTTTGTTTGCAATTATGATGTTGCGCAACATTAGGTTTATTTGAGAACACATTTTTGTACATGACTGCCTAAACTTTTATGTGGAATTTAATCTACATATATAGGTCTTAAAAACAGATCAGATTTTTATTTTCTTGCTCCATTATTTTTTTATGAATTTTTAATCCTAAAGAAGCCCTAAACACGACATTTTAAAGTGAATTTTTTAAAAAAAAATTAATGAAGCAAAAAAATGAAAAATCTGAGACACCGTTTTAATCTTCGCAAATTTTGCCCATCCATGTCCCTTTTTGGCCTTTCTGTGTTTCTTTTGAGTCCTTTTACAGTTTTAAGCCGTTATTGTGATAGTTGGACAGTGCCAAAATTGCCTAAAATTGTGTGACATAGCCCCTTTAAATAATAAGTTTTGTTGGTCAAAAAGCATCATTTCTTTATGATTATTAATTTTATAAACCGATACTGGAAGTTGTCTTAAAATTTTACTTACACGAGGATGTACGTCAAAACAAGCACAATATATTCCTTACTTGTAGGTAAGTTGGTCATTCCTGATAGACTTCTTCAATTCTTCAATCCGCTCAAATGTCAGTTTTCTTACAATCTGATCTCCAGGTGTTTCTATGTTAAATTAAAATAAAGCACACAGTCAAATAAAAATACCACATTAATGACACACTTTTTAAACAGTATAAACTTTACACCATGCACACTTCATTCTGACCATGTGGGCAAGAAATATTTACTCTCAGTTTACTTAAAAAAGATGATAAAAATCATCAAGACCTCTTTAATAACCTTACCAGCCCCCCCTCCTTCAGTGGTTCTTTTTCTCCTGCAATCAAACAGATACACAGTTACATACATTATTGTAAGTCAGAAAGTTCAACTTGGAACTGTTTTTATGGTCAATGACAGACAGCAAGCAACAACAACAACCTTTAATGTACTCTTGCAGTCTGTTTCATGAAAGCTTCATGCCTTTCTGTGTTACATGGTGAAGACATTTGGCAACTCCAGCAGATTGTTACAAAGTGCGTGGCGTTATTGTTGGAGTAGATGGCTGATTCTGCCATCTTTTCCCATAGAAACAGAAGAAAAGCCCACCAGCGTAGCCAGCCAAGATAATGAAGTAGTACTTTTGGTCTGTCTACTTTTGACATTCATGTAGCAGGGTTGCCTCATGTGGACAAGACAGTGTAGTTTTTTATGAACTTGTGATATGTGTTCACTGACTGGGGTTCGTTACTAAATCATCTTTTGTCCATAATATTCGCTTGATAGAATGTATGCTATTTACAAGGCTAAAAGGTTAAAAATTGTAAAATTAAAATTGAAATTAATTAAAATTAAAATTAAAATGTAATGTAAACCCTGATGATGGCAAACAGCCAAAAACGTTTGGTTTCAACATTTTAATTTTACAATTTTTAACCTTTTAGCTATGTAAAAAGCAAATCATCTTTACTTTCCCAAATGGAGTCTTATACAATCCTTCTCATGCCCCTTCAAGCCATGCATAAGCAAAGCAAGACATTTTGATGATGGCACTTTAAAGACCAAACAGTTTGTTCTAGTATGTGTACATAATATATAGATTTAGGCAAGCCTAAAAGCGGAGCTCCCCATTTATTTAATTTTCACTGGAGCTTACAATGTTTTCATTCTAGTGAATAAGCGGCCAAAGTACTAATGTTCATGGCGGTTTATAGGTGCGACACAAATTTAAATAGCTCACGGTTATACTGAATGTCAGCAGTACGACAAAAATAATAATCTTAAAGCGGGGCAAAATCATTACTCATGGCACGAAAAATTACTTTAGAGTACAGTAAATTATCTACTTTCTAGCAATAGAAAATAGTTTCGCGATCCTGTTATAGTTTCGCAGCAGTTTAGTAGACTCCACAATATCTATTACATTGATATAGGATATATTCAACGTGTGTTGCAGAGTCTGTCGAATTAGCTCAATCTGTAAGGTGCCAGTCTGCGGATCCGGAGGTCGTGAGTTCAAATCCCAGAGGGTCAATTTTTTTTTTTCTTTTTTCCTTTTTTTTTTTTTTTACCCTGTAGCAATAAAATGGTTTGTTAATTTATTATATCAACCCGATTTAGCTTTCGAATGCTCCTTCATGTACGATGCTGGCTTTACAGATAGACACGAAAGTCATCGATCGATTATGGCTCTCAATGTCCACTTTTTTGGCGGTCGATTACTTTCTACACGCAATTTTCAGCCACATTTTGTTTCATTGCTTCTTGTTTTTCTTTTCAAACCTCTTTAAATTTTACAGGCCGCCTTTATACGGCCTTCTTGCTTCACTATTTCTACCATCAAACTATGGCGGCCATGTTGCGGGACTCCGTACGCCGTACGCCGTACGGACGCGCCCGCGAACCATGCCGCTATCCATGTTGACCATGAAAACTCATTTCGATAGTGTTCCTTCTTTCATGTGTATGGGGCTCTGCTCTGCGGCCCTGCGGGCCGCTGTAGAGCTCCGCTAAAACAGTATGAAACCAATGCACTGTAACTATTGCTGTATAACCTAAAATAAAATGTAGCTATTCATCTTTATTAATAAAATTGACCACAACATAAATAGGAATTAAGAATAAGATTGATACAAATTCACGACATGATCAGATGACAATGAGAAGGATATTTTAATTGTTCTAACTTACTTTGGCGTGTTAACTTTTTCAAGCATTTCAGAGTAATGTGAAGCACAGTTCTGTGGAGAAAACAATATTCATATATTTCTTTTAAACGTATGTCTAGGTAGCCCTATATTTAGGGTAGCAGTGCCTGTTCAGTGTTTTCCTTCAACACAAAATGTCTCTTCTAAGTATCTAAAATAGGCAGTGGGTTATGACATTTTGGATACTAACTTGCATCACGTCAGCATTTTTTAGATGGCTTTTGTTTACTAGATAGCTGTCATTGAAAGTGTAGCAGACGTTGTTTAAAAAACACTGACCCCCAGTTCACAAACTACTTCAATGGATCACCCAACTCCCAAATGGACTACCCTTAATGGCCAGACTATCCCTAAAAATGTTAGGGTTTGGGTTAGTAATAGTAATTTTAGGGGTAGTCCATTTTAGGGGATCTCTATTTGGGGTATTCCTTGGAGTTGTCCAGGGTCTAAGGCAATATAATATTGTTTTGTCTACAACCCACATGCACTCAGGAAAGTATTCATCAAGTGCAGTTGAATCCCGATTTCTAGAACTTTTGATTTCTCGAACATCTCAATAACTCAAATGAAAGGTTGTTTCGCTTTGCTTTGCTTCACTCAGTTGAACACAGCAATTTTATCCCAAAATTTCTTCAACTCTTGATTCCTCAAGCCAGTTTTCATTTCCCTTCCCATGTTATAGGTATGTACATTAAATTTAATACCTTTTGTGAAAAGAATTCAGCTGGCCTTGGTTTTGCACAGCATCCTGTTTCAAGTACTGGTTTAATAGATCGACTCACAGACACCCTGTAAACAATAACAAGATGTTATACAACAGGTTCTGAAACGTTAACAGGGCATCATATCATGGAACCGTGATGTTCAACTCACTTATTCATTTTTCAACAAAACTGGCTTCTCAGTTGAATTTGGCAGACAACAATATTCGATTTCATAAATATGGGAATTTATAGCAGTAGATTTCATTTTGGCAACCTGGTAAAATAAGCAGCAGAGATTTTTTATTATAAACTGTGTAAAAGTTCATGTTTTCTCACCAGTTTTGATCGCCACTTCGGGCCACAGACGAAGCTAAAGTTAGTTTTTCTCTTATCGTCCACTCATCTGGGTTTTGGCCCGGTGGTAGCTTTTGCTCTGTTAAAGTGAAAAGCAAATAGGATATCAATTCAGGTTATACAAAGCCTCAAGTACGGGAAAGCTATTGAACAAAAAGACAGCATCTTACTTTGACTAAGCATGGAGGCCGCCATCTTTGTTTCTGTTTGGATACCAGTCTCCTTACGGTAATTATAGGTCCGCGCGCGTGCAAAATACTTGTCTCTCGGCTTTGCATTGAGCGAGAGACAAGTAGTTTATCCAGCGCGAGTTCAATGTCTCGTGACAACTTCGTTCCTGATTTCAATTTATAGCTATTATTTTGACCGTTTTTATTTTTTGCTTTATTAGATTTTTTTTTTCAACTTAAGACTGTTAAAAATTGCATTTTGGAGATGAAGCTTAACGCTGGCGAGTCTTAAAACTTCTTCGAGGTGAGTAGAAATTTTCAACAACACTTCTAGTAACAATTTGTTGAGGCGGGGCAAGGGTTAAAATAAAAACCAGGTTTCCACACTATAATCAGAAGTTTATCGAAAGTAAAAAGCTCCTGTTATAATACAGCCATGCTGCTGTTCTGGTTGTTGTTTATTTATTTTTTCCAGGTGTAACAAAGCGCTAATTCTATTCTTTCAATAATAATAATAATAATAATAATAATAATAAACTTTATTTCCGTGTCTAAAAATGTTTAGCTGAGGGGAAAAGTCCCCTCTACTAATTGTGGACACCTGACTAACAAAAAACGTAAAAACAACTTAAACCTATCATTATACAACTATTACAATTAATAATTTAAAGTTAAAATAAGTTAAAAAAGAGCTATTTACATAATAAATACAGGTAAAAAAGTAAATCTATTTATGTGATAAAAAGACTATATACAGGGCTAGTATTAATAGTCACAGAGGTGGCAATTGCATCGTTCATTTTTTAAAAAGCAGCAGAAGATAGTGTTAGCTTGTTGAACAGTTAACATGATTCTTCCTATTTTTCCAGCTCTTTCCAGATGAGTAGTCAATTCTTAACTTTTGGGTTTGTTTATTATTATTTTTTAACGAAGCAAAAATGCTTTTTAATTAATTGGCCATCCTGGGAGCCCCCTGAGGCTGATAATCACGGCGAGACGAAGTTTAAACGGACAAGTTGCGCCCGTTGTTCTAAATTTTCGTCATGCCGATTTTGCCCGTTTCAACTTGTGTCGCCCCGATTTTATCCGCCCCTGGGCCTCCCAGGATAAGTATACAACGGGCTTTTTAAGGGCAGCAAAAGGTTCCTTTTTGCCGAATAGAGATACATACACTCATACTTACAACGCTCGTTTACTTGCCTTATCACATTGTCGGCTAAACTAATGGCAATTTTTCTTTCAGGACGGTTTTTTAACTTTGCTTGTCAAATTCACAACCAAAATAATCACATCTGGGCAATCACGCCAAATGTCGTAAACCAATCAGAACTCGAACCGTTGCCAAGCGCGAGAAAACGCGTACGAGCTCAATCAAATGCTTCAAATGGATGAAAATAACAGCATTTATTTTTTTTCTTTGTTCGTGAGCGGGCGGTATTCTACAAATCCTGCGATCTGATTGGTTCCGGGAGCGGGCGGTATTCTCCAATCCGGCCCGCTCACAGCGGGCGGTATCCGTTGCGAGATGAATCGTCGAGTGTGTTTTCCGCGCGAAATCATTTTGCAGCGTTGTGCGAACGAAAACATGAAAGATTTGCTCTGTAAAATCGAAATAGCTGCTCACCAGTCGTTATAAATGAGAAAGGACAAAATAGAAGTGGAATTAAAGGCCTCGAAGTTCTTCCAAAGGCGAGTAAACATTTCTTTATCGACAAAATCGAGTTCTAGTTTCGTAGTTTGTGGTTGTTTGTACATTTCGCAATCATTTTAACGCCATTGCGGTAAGCTGCACCGGTTTTAAACTTCAATTTTGAGTAACAACTGCCTTTTATCGGCCACTTTTTTGCCAAAACAAAACACTAGTTGACATCATTCAAGAAAATGAGATTCTTTAATTAAAAACAGTCAAAATAATTCTCGCAATTTTGTGCCGTACGTCCAAACTACGCATTTCATTCCGTTTCACTTTCGCACTGTTTATCACAAAGAAATTCTGCTGGGAATCAACGCAGAGTAAATTAATTCGTTTAAAACAAGTATGTTTAGCTGTACCGAAACTGTCTTTCAGGAGATAATATTTTTTAGTCCGAGAATTACTATCCTACGAACAGAATTCCTTTCAAAACATTCATCGGGAAGCCGAAATCGATTTAAAAGTGTTCAGTTTTGTCAATGATATAAATGCTTTGCCTCGATTTTACATTTATGCCATATTTACTACTTCAATTTCTTTCATTGAATCTCTTCAGTGTCAATTTATATGCTAAACCTTTCTGTTAGTTCTGTTCATTTAAGCGAGGCTATTTTATTCGGAATAAAATAACAAACAGGCAGCATTTTACACTCTTGCTAATCCGTGGATCGACACAACATTGAAATGACGCGCGTATACAAACAAAGATTATGTGAAAAAATGTTCCTAGGTTTCTTTTAAAAACAAAAAAGTAGGAAAAAAATAAAAACGTTATTCACCAGCCGGGAGGTCCGTATTGGGAAAAACTGTGCCCGAGGTCTTGGATACCGCCCGAGGCCAGGCCTCGGGCGGTATCCAAGACCTCGGGCACAAATCCTGCAATCTGATTGGTTATTAGCGCGGGCAAGATTCTCCTATCTCTGCCCACGGGCCACGGTAACGCTTTCGTGAGTTTCATTTCGCGGCGAGACGAACGAACCCATGACAGTTTTGCTCTCCAAAATGATTTAAATCGATGTAGTTGCTCACCAACCGTTGTAAATTTGAAAGGGAAAATTAGCAGTGGAATTAAAGGCCTTGAAGTTCTCCAAAAGGCGAGTATTTATTCTTTTTAGTGACAAAATGAAGTTAATAGTTTTATGGCCGTGGTTTGCCAATCGTTGTTTGTGCATTCGCACTGATTTTCACGTCATTGCGGTTAACTGCAAGTCGCCGGTTTACAGACTCGATTTATCCTTTCAAGCTAAGACTGTCCCAAAAATAATCGGCGAGTTTTCATATTTGGAGCAACTTGTTGTTCAAAAGCCATACGTGATAGCCTTCTGGCGGCCATTTTGATGTCGTGTGGCGAGAAACTCGGCAATTCAAAATGTTATGTCTTAAGACAGCGGATGCTATCGAGCTGACAACCTTCAATAAGATATATATTAAGGACGTCTTATAGCCAGCGAAGGATAAAATGTCAGGGGTCTCGCGATTCTGGAATTAAGAATTTTGATGACGTCATGTGAAAACCAAGAAATAGAGGTACGACAAGGGAGGAAAAGGAGAGAGGCCCTGGGAACGAGGTTGGTCCGTAAGGAGAGGTTCGACTGTACACAAACACTGAAACAAATACAACCACAGACACATTCACTCTCTTTTTTTTATTAAAACGGCAATGGATAAATACAAGTAGCCCCAAATAACAATAAATAACGGTTTTTGCATTTAATTAAGAATACATATCTACATATTGTGGTGGTATAAACATTTGTTCTCTTTTCACAAACTCGAGTCCTAGCTTCTCATTCGTACAACCTTTGCTAACTGTTATTAAATATGTTGGCTAAAAATGCTTGGATCTAGACTGCAAAACAGTCGTTTTTTCTCTAAAGTCGTTGGAAAAAGCGCTTATCGAAGGCGCGAAGCGCCAAACGTTGAGGCGCGATCTTTTAGCGTCTCTCCCCAGTCTCACTCATAGTTTTGACATTGGCTCCAGACCTCTCGCTCTCGTTTCAAGACCGAGCGCGTTCGCAAAAGATACGACTGTTTTGCAGTCTAGCTTGGATCTAATTCGATAAAGTTATCCTCGATGAGCATTTCGCGGCAAACTTCTTTTGCATAAGGTTTCCTTTTATATTACATCAGCAGTCAGGAAACTAACCAATTGTGCATGTGCATGACTTGTAGAACGACACGATATCAATTACATGAGAATGATAGGACTTACAATAAGGCATGCAATATTTCTCACGCATCAGGAGCAGGGGTTCGAGCACTTCTCACTCGTTTACGAACATCTTTTGCGATACTCTTTGTTAGCTTAGAGTCCATTCCCACCTCTGATAAAAAAGAAAATACATGTTAAATGATTACTAGACGTTTTATATATGGCTTACTCAAAAAGAGAATAAAGGTGGATTTACACTTACGCGTAATTTTTTACGTGCGTGAAAAAATTAAGAGACAATGTATGAACGACTTGCGTAAACGGGTAAGCAGGACGTTCATACGTTGTCTCTAAATTTTTTCACGCACGTAAACGCACGTAAAAAATAACGCGTCAGTGGAAATCCACCTTAAGGAGAACGAGATATTCATGCCAGCAAGAAGAAGCGTGGTTAGGGAATTGAGACTGACAAAAAAAAGAAATTTCCCGGGATCAAATCATCATGTTCACATGGAGTAATCGTGATGACTTGAGTCCGGGAAATCTCGCAATATTTGTGTGATAGCACCATGTTGCTGTGATGAATCAGTAAGATTACCTGGAGTGGTTTATAAAAACAGGTTATTAGACTGAGTAACAGGATGATTTCAGCATAGAGCGATTTTCACTTGAGTGTCGAAAGTTATTCCCGTTTACTTTCGTTTTGCATTGCTACGCTTTGGGATTGGTTTAAAAAAACTCGCGCCACGTTCTCAACCAATCAGAAGTAAAACCAAAACCAATCGTGACTCGCTCACACACGTTTTCCCGCGCTTCGTACCAGCTACATGTATTTGCTTCCAGTTCAGATTGGTTCACTGGATTGTCTGCGTCCTTGGTGATTGGCCAGAGTGATAACTGTACTTTGGTTTTGGTTTTACGACACTCATGCCTGACAGTACTATTAACGCAATTTTTTCACGGAGAGTTATAATACGCGTATTAAAAACAAATTTCTCACCCGATGCAGAGCTCTTGATTGTCTGAAGCAGTTCTTCTTCTGTAGCTGCACTATTTTCAGCTAAAGTGGCAATAAACTTCTTTTCCTCCTCCTGAAAATGCACATAGAAGACAAATATCTTAACCAGGATGTGCTGCCAGTAAAACGTTAAAATTGCATTCGTGCCAGTTTGTTACCATTTAGTTCGGCAAGCGTAAAGTTAAACCTTCGCCGAGATAATTTATGCCAAGCAAAACGCCAAGAAATAAGTATTGGTGGAAGCAATGAGAGAAGAACAATTCAGGAAGAATAATGTGAATACCACGATTATCGATACACTGTTCAATCATATCCTAATACAGTATGATAAAAATATAAGTCAACGAAAGAGGTTTGAAACGTTTTGGTACGACAACAGCAAACATACAACAATTAAAGACCTATCAAACCTGCAAATCAGCCATAAGCATTTCGTCCATTTCTTTATTAAGCTCTTCCAGCTGATGGGCGAGGTCCAGCTGCATGTCACGCTCAAGCTCCTAATATATATGTCATAAGAAGAAATTACAATGAAAACCGGAGAACCGTGAGCAGATACAGCAAGTAAAGGAATATGTGACACACAACAGTCATGTTTACCTCTAACTCTCTTCTGTGGCGTTGCTCCGCTAAAAGAATATATATTTTAGATCCAGCGGACCTGCAAGGGAAACAGATCTGTCAACATGGGCTCAATTAAAATTGAATTTAAACCGGCTGTGGCGATTAATAGTTTTACTTTGTCGAATAGCAAAATAATAAAATCATCGACTGACAACAACTTTTTAAAAATGTTCGGGTTGTAGCCAGGCATGTTAAAAAAAAATTCGAATTAATAAGTTGACTTTAACAGGACGCCGTTGAACATTTGCATTTTTATCTTGCTGAAGAAGGCAACAGTAGTGGCCGAAACGTCCAAAAACAATATTTTTAGCCAGTGTCAACTTATTTATTCGATTTTTTTAAACAACTTTTTACTTGACTCAGAAGATGATTTCCGCTCAGGTTGTAGGAACGTCAGTCACCAACAGTCCTTTTTAGAACTACTCTCACCCGGACGATCATACTATATAAACTCAGGAGTACTGTATTAGGAGTACTGATACTTCCCTGCTACTTCTGGGTTCAAACTGTTTACTATATAACACACTTTTCTAAGGCAATTCACAATGATTTGTCCGTATCATTCTTGCAGAAGCCTGTATCGTTCTCTTTGGCAGAGATGGGGGACCCAATCTCATTCACGGCACATCAAGCGATTGTCTGCACGCGACACAGCAATCATTAGTAAGCCCACCGATCGAAAAAAAAAAGTTAAGTGAAGCATAGTTACTAACTATGAGTGAGGTGAAAAGAAAACTTACTGCGCTGCTTTACTCTTTTGTTCCTCTTTTTCTTGAAGTAGTTTCACTTCCAAAGCTCTGCGGAATAAAAGTAGAGTTGAGCTATGGCAAGACGCTGCTAAACACTGGACGAGGGTCCGAGTTCGAACGCTATAGCCGGAGAAGGCGAGGGGGAGGGGGGGGGGAGTAATCCGGCGTTGGACTAGCATTCCATCAAGAGGGGGGGGGGGGGGGTAACAGTACTTTAGTTCAGCTTCATGCAACAGAAGCCGGGATAAGCTCCAGTAGCTTGCGCCAGTGGCCTTAGTATGACTTTACTTATTTCACAGCCCAGAGGCACTGTAAAGGTAAAGTAGCTTCCACCCAGGGGGGGTACTCCGGCTTGTTAATGACGGGGATGATCGAAGGATTTTTTTGGGTTTGAAATTTTCGATTCCGGGATGTTTTTGGGTTGGAAAATTTGACAAGTATTTTTTTGGGTGACTTGATTTAGATAGGATATTTTTTGGGTATTAAAAACGAACTAAAGTGCCTTGGCGTATTAATGGTATCATGAATAAACAAAACGAGCGTTCTTTGTGTTATGTTATTGCCCCTCCTGGCAAGGGATTTTTGGGGGGGTTATTTTTGGTCCAGGGATTTTCTTGGGTAATGTCGGAAGACTTAAGGATTTTTTTGGGTCCTGAGTTTTGCCTCCATTCGATCATCCCCGTCATTTACAAGCCGGTGTACTCCCCCTGGGAGCTTCCATAATGACTGTAGAATTCAGTGTCAAACAATTAAGGTCGGAACACACTAGGCGACAAGTCGCTTCGTAAGTACTGCTTCAAATAAGTCGCTGCGACAAGGCGCTTATTCGGTGCTCACGCAACGAATTTTGAAGACTGGGAATGTGAACTAGTTTTCCAATTCAATATGGCACAAAAACATGACGCTCTCTCGTTTGTTAATTTATATTTTGTCGCAGCGACTTGTCGCAGACGTGTACACACGCTGCGACAACGCGGCTTTCGCTCATTTTGTCGCTGCGATCTGTCGCACGAATTCAAACTGGTTTGAATTCGTGCGACACATTGCAGCGACAAAATTCTGTCGCAGCGACATAGATTGAGGCAACATGTTGCAGCAACTTGTCGCCTAGTGTGTCCAGACCTTTATAAACACGAATCAAAATATAATAAGCAAATTAAATTGAACGTTACCTCTCTTTCTTCTGCTGCTTTGCTGCAATTTTTTCTCGTATCTTTTGCATCTGCTTTTCCTTTTCCCTGTAAACAACACAGTGAAAATCATTTAGTGTACAAAAATAAAAACTGGTAATAAATGTTCGGCGCAGAAAATGACTAACGAACAAACCACAAAGCCTTATTGTGAAAGCAAAAACGTATGATTTTTAAACATCTCCAGCTCCTGTAACAATTAAAATTTCTTTCAGTTGTTCCTGGGCAAATATGACGATTTTCAAAATCTTACTTAGAAACTCGCTCAACCAACATGGTCAAGAAAGCTTCAGAACAAACACAGCCTGGGTAGCTAGCGCCGGCGGTTTTTATTGGCGCAAAACGAGGCAAAAACGTAGACTAGAAAAAACACGAATGTTTTGTTAGCCTTACATATCAATCTGCGCATTCAACTTGTCCACTTGTTTCTGATGTTGTTTCATGATTTTATCTGTTTGCGCATCAGCCAGAGTGCCTTCTCTTGTCATGTTCTCCACAAGCTTTTTCTAGCGAATTTAAAGAAGGAATGTTAGAAGGAAGCTTAGCTACTGTGTTGGCAATCCCTCGTAATAATATCGAGTAAGATGTCCATTCGGTAGTGATTAAATTAAAATTAAATTAAATTAGTTTACATGAGTTCGCCGGTGACTATGCAGTCCGATTCGGGAATAGCTACTAGAAGCCTTTTGAATGGACAGACAACTATGCTATAAAATAAAAATTAACGAAGAGATTTTCTTGGTCATCCATTTCTTGGTCTTGGTCATTGGAGGCAAGCGTGGCCGAGTGGTTTAGGGCGCTGGTGTTGTAATCCGGAGGTCACCGGTTCGAGGCCTGCCCTTGCCACTAGCTGGATTTGTTTCTCGGTTGTCCCGAGTTCAAATCCTCGACCACGCTTTGTATATAGCCAACTGGTCTGCCTCCTGCCAGTTGGGATTTTTAACCTTGTTATGTTCATTTATAAATTATTTGTTTCCTCTGTTTCAGTGGCATGCCTGTAAACTAGCTATCTCGTTGAGATATGAAGCTAAGTGCATGACCACTATAAACACATATTTATTTTTATTTTTTATTTTTATTTATTCGACTTTTCAAAGCCCCCGAGAGCGACCAAAATCTAAATGTAACCAAACGTTCAAAGACAAGGAAATAGATTACGTTTGCTATAATACGAGATTTTATATCTTAAGCATTCTATACAATTCAACTTAATCCTATAACTTGAGCCCCAAGAGCGATCAACACTTAGAATATATTTCTCTTCAACAGACACTGTGTGATGAGTAAAATTTCGTCAAGTTAAATGGCATGACAAATAAATCAATTCTCCGTGCTAACATTAAAAGAAACACTTGGCAATCAATAATGAAAAGTGATACGTTGAACTCGACCCTTAGAGTTAAAGAACATGTAGAGAATATTATTTTTTTGTGGATATAATCAAAATCAACAGGAGGGTAGTATTCCACCCTGACGAGACGCAGTAAATTTTTTGAAACCCAACTCGTTACAAAAATTACCTCCAGGTCACGAATAGCTTCATCTTGCTTCTTAATGATCTCTTCTCGCCTTGCTACTGCCACCTTAAAAAAGAAAATTATAACAACTGAAATTGAAACGAAACAGTTGGATGGTGACTAGAGGGAAGTTTCAAATTCAAAACCACAAGGTAAGTTGTGTTAATGGTTAGCGGTACACATAACAGGAGAAGCAACAGTCTTACGCATAAGATATTTTTACAGCTAAAGAAAGAAAAGAAAAAAACAGCAGAGCAGAGTAGAGAAGAGAATAGATAAGAAAAGAAGGAAGGGAAAAGGAAAGGAAGAGAAACGAAATAAAGAAAGCAAGCCAGGCTATGAATTACTACAGAAATAGCTAGATAAGTGCTGGAAAAGTCTTTGGTTTGTTTGTGGTCTGAGATAAGAAGACGATAAACGCGATAATATTAATTTAGAATTAGAGCTAAACTCACCTGTAATTTACCCAATATCTTTCCAAGTCTCTCATCTTGTTCTTTTAAAGCTTCGTCTGTCTCAGCCGCTAAACGTCTAAAGTGAAAGAATGAACGAGTTGTACTAAACAAATATCAAGGAAGGTGCCATCATTTTGGTAAAGTGATGTTACAAAAAGTCACGTAGCTTTTGCAAAACATTTAACAAAGCAAAGTTTAATGGTGCAAATGTGGCCCTAGTAAAGAACTATTTTGCAAAATGTCTTCATCATGGAACCTATCATTTCCCAAACCCAATTGCGTCAATTATAAACAAATAGTGTACGTAACATGTGCAAACATCAATCCTAACCAGGCTGCAATACTATTTTATTACTTGGGTGCAAAAGGGTTGTGGTGGGGAGGAGAGCAAGGAGAGAATTAGTAAGAGATAGAAGAAAGGAGGGAGAGGGGAAGGATTAGGAAGGAAGAGAAAAGACAGGAAAGGGGGGAGGAAAGAAGTGAGCTGGTTTACGACACTCAATTGAAAATCGCTCTAACTCGTAAGAGTTATTCACCTTCTCAAGTCTTCTAAAGCTGCTTGATGTTCAGTCTCAATTTTCTTCACTTCAGCTTGATATTCAATGTTCTATTTTGAAAAGAACAAACTTAGATCAGTATCTTTGCCAATAACAAAATGGTATCTATCGAAATTCATCCGACAAATTAGGGTACAAATTACAAGGTACTGTACTATAGGACCCTCACCTGTACCCTTGTTAGAGTCTTCATGGCCTCAGGGTCATTCTGCGGTTGATCTTGTCGCTCCTTCTCCATTTGTTGCCTCAGTTCAGCAAGTCTAGCCCGCCGGGTTGCTAGGCGTTGCTCCAACCTGCGGTGAAGAAACTGGTATATTAGTTTGCGAAGAGATGCTTGCACTGCTTTTTACAAATAAATCAGTACAAACAGGGATGTGATTGTGCAGTCTCCTTTGGAACCCGTTATTTTGATCGTCACACAACGCTCCTCTCCAACAAGAGAAGCGTTACGTGACAATTTGGATTCAGATAACAACCGTGAAGAGGTTGAATAAGCGCCGCGGCGCTTATTAAATTTTTCGCGCCTCAAGTGCGGCGCTTATTCGAGGGAGGCGCTTATTTAAAATTTGGAATCTAATCTTTTACAGTAATTGAAAATAGTGTCTTTTGATTGTCAGTATTCGTGTCTTGCTGAAGAGAGAAGTAGCGCTAGCTGTCCTGGCAAAGTTCGCGGCCTTCACAACATTTACAGAACTACGTATTATAAGAATGTTGGATAGAAGAAGTAATGGGCGAGCGGTAAAACAATAACTTTGAACTACAAAACATCGCATTTGATGAAAAGATATGTCCCAAGTTTGTGTGAAAGTTGCTTTGTAGTGCTGTTTTAAGTTAAACGGAATTCCTCGATTAAGCGCCGCAACGGGACTGCGGCGCTTATTCGGGGGCGGCGCTTATTATATTTTTTGTCCCAAATGCGGCGCTTATTCGGGGGCGGCGCGTATTCGAGTAAATACGGTAGTCATGTGCGGCTGAATAAAGGGACTGTGTCACGGCTGAGTTAAGTTTATTTTATTAAGTTTTGCCAAATACTTGCTATCAAACTTAATGTTAACAAAGAAATTACTTCTATGGATCTAAATAACAAAACCATAGCTTTATTACATCCAAATGTGTCTCCCGGGGCGTTATAATTTAAAGTTACAATCAAACAAGGTTAACTTTGAAAACTGCTCAGCCCAACAATATTTCAAAACCCTATATCGCAATCCATTTCAATTTTCGTCGCTTTTGACCATCCATACCCCCATTTCCATTTGGTACTTTATTGGAATGTTCCTTCACTGCTTTAAGAGGTTATTTTTATATTTTAACGGATTTGATGGTCATTTCCCATGTCTAAATTTAGCTAAAATCCGTGACACAGTCGCTTTAAAACAGTCGTTGGCAATGTTGTATTGTGAAACTGCCAATGGCTGTTGTAGGAATTTAAGAATTACTTGCTGCAATTTTTTTCTATCACCAGGCATTATACTCCTAGCTTTACAAACCTTTTCTGTTGTCTCAGTCTGGTCATTTGCAAATGATCATTTAGCGCTATCATGTTCTGCTCGTGCTCAAGCATCACCTGTTTGCGTAAGCTGAAGAAACAAAACGACATATCCACAATTAAGTTACAGTGACTATAAACCTACTTGACTCCACTGCTGCTCTGCAAAGAACACGTGAAAGAAAACAACCCCAAGTAAAATGTTAAAAAAACATGGCGACGTGATACAGCGGGATTTGCCTGAACTCCTAAAATAAAGATAAATGGCACACAAGCAGCTGTGTCAATTTTTCTGCTCTAATAAATGTAAAGGCAGCTTTCCGAGCTTTTAAATCTTTAAACTGCTATTCCGTTCTGTATTAGTTCTTCTTGTAAACTGTTCTGTAGCTCATTAGGAAATGCACGCCAAACTGACGTTTTTGACTTCCATTTCTAAAATGAAAAAGTTTTGTTATTTTCTCATTTAGGTTTACCTAACTACGCCCTTTCCTCAGTTACAATGAATCATCTACCAACAAGCTCTTTATATAATTATTTCTCTATTTAAACGTACTCTTCAGCAAGTCCAGCCTGAGTGTTAAGCACTTGTTTAAGGGCCTTCTCTTGCTCCGCGGCCAGCTGGCTCTGTTCAGCTTGCTGTCGTTCCAGGTCTCTCTCCCATCTCTTCTTTCTTTCTGCCAGTTTCTCTTGAATCATAGCTTGCTGCCTCTCACGCTCTCTGTCCTTCCTCTCTGAAGACGCAATGAAAAGTTACCTTCTTTCAGATGGGGAAGTTCTTTAAATTTTCACGCACAGAGAAGTGTCACACACTGACTTCTTTCATCTTCGTGTGTGACACTTGTCCATGCGTGACACTTTTTTGCATGGCCTGAGAACCCAACGAACAACTGCAGATGATTAACAATGACAAGTGAAATTGATTTTTGCAGTTGTAAAGAGACTCAGCTTTGCAGGTTGCAAAGGAGGCCCAGACAAAGCCATAGGCTTCACCGTGGTTCATGTCCCCAGAGACTGCTTTAGTTGCTTTACAAACGGAAAAAATTACAGGTCTATTGTTTTAATTGAAAGCAGCATCAGATACACATTATAAGAGTCAAAATGATTACAAGAAGACAAACCATTAGCTTCCTTGAGGTCTTCCAAATGCTTGTTCATTAGTTTCTCAGCTTCTTTTGACGACAAATGTGCCTCCTTTCTAATCTGTTCAAACAAGGCTTCCTCTCTTTCTTGCAAACTCCGCTGCCTCTTTTCTTCCAATTTCTAAATTTTTAAACGACAAATATAAAGCCGTCCAGTTAGATTAACAGACAATAAACAAGACACATTCCCAGACAATTCCTAGAGAAAGCTTTCAGCTTTCGCCAGAGTCGATGCTTACCAGCGACAGCGCATCCTTTTACCACGACTCTATTTTGGTTGGAAAACATGCCAAATTTGCCAAACCTTTCGTTGAAACTTGTGCTTATAGAGCAATTTTCTAATGACTGCCGTATCGAGCCGTAACACTAGAACCAGGTGACCATTCTTGGCCAATCGTACAAATAACTCGAAATAACGCTTGTAACTAACGAATCCTAACTCTGTGCCAAGCGAGGAATACGCGCAAAAACGGTGACTTTGTTGTCAGTGGTATGGGCACATTCATTGCACCGGTATTTAGAACCAATTAGTGACTGCTTATTTGGTACACTCAGCACGTTTCATTTAAAATCCGCGAATCTGATTGGTTCTCTCACCGTTTTCTATTCGCGCGTGTTGCCGATACGTAAAATTGTACCTTTTGGATTGCTATCATTAAGAGTGTCTACCCAAACAGTTAGACTACTTGCGCTCGTTTTTTATGAGCGAATATTATCTACTCGGCTCTGCCTCTTTGACTTATCGCTCATAGTCGTGGAACCTCGGTCTCGTAGTATAATTGTTAAACAAAACTTGCATTTTTATTTTTTGCTGTATCTTTTCGTGGTCTTGGACAATAAAGCATGTCTTGGAACAAACACTTGCCTGTCTGAGGTTATTAAGTTCTTCTGCTTCAAGCTCATCAGACCTGTCTTCTTCATCTTCTCTCGCAACTTGCTGCTGCACTCTCAGTTTGTGGTTTGACTCCAGGAAGTCTTCGGCTGTCAATTCACCTTCACTAATCATCTGGCCGGCCTATAATAACGTTTATGAGAAAGAAACGTTCCAAAAGCGTTCTGTAAGAAACAGCTTGTACCTTCAGTGAGTTCATTAGCTTGTTCCGAAGTCCTGAGCGACTCTCATTTGCGTTCAAACTGTTCAAACAATCATGTGGCTTTTCTTTTTGTCTAAATCATGACGTTCAATGCATAAACTGCCTATTTGCCTATTATACCTGTTTCCGTCCTAAACAATTATAGGTAGCCCTGGCCAACAAATTTACAGAAAAGAGGATTTACGTTTAAATGATCGAAGCAAGTTTGAAACCTGGGTATTTGGCGGTTACGTCAAAATGGAAGCAATACCACAGGACACCTGCCAGGTTCTGGGGAGTGACTAAGGAGACCTGTAGTGCTGAGAAAAATGCCCCAAAGCAGTATTTTTTTGCTGCCTTGGAGGCCTGAAGTCTAAATTCCTTTAGAACCCTCATCTTTAGAGAATATAGATTTCGCTATCAGGAAAACGTGAAACAACAAACATGGAGGTAATTCAAGATCTACAGTTCCGCTCAAGAGTAAGTTATCGCCCATCGTCTTCTCGCGAGACTCTAGATACGAGAATCTCAGCAGACTCTCGTCTCTCGAAACGAGAGTCTCGTCTAGCGAAAGGGTGGTAACTTACTTTTGAGCGGTACTGAAAGCGGACACTTCCAGCTTACTACCTTTCTTTCAAAGTCCTCTTTTTCTGCTGCTTGTTCCATTTCTAGTTTTCTCATTCTTTGTTCCCGCTTTCTTTTAAGCTTCTCGTTCAAATCGTTTTGACTCTTAAGGATAGCTGTGTAAGGAATATAATTGTTACTGTAACGTTTGTATGTAACCGTCAGGTACAATATGTTTGAGACTTCACCGTGTACAACGCATTTCTCGAAATACTGGAAGTAACGCTAAATTTAACATTTAAATTTGTAGTATACAATGTAACTGCCTTGCAAGGGTTAAAAAAAACAAAATCGTTAACTATAGTGTTGAAAGGTCAGGTAAATAACCCTTCAAAATTACTGCTAATACAATCTATCTAAAAGGTAACAGATCGTATTCAGGGTTCAAACCTTGTTGATGTTTCTCTTCCAAGACTCTAAGATCTTGCTCGTATTCATCCATGATCCTTTGGATTAAACAAGACAAAAAACAATTTTTAAATAATCAACATTATACATACTTTCTGGACAGGTAATTCTGTTAATTTGGTTCTCCTCGAGAATTGTACAGGTATAGAATCAACTGTAAAAAAAAAAAAACAACAAGAGACTACCTGCAGGCAAAATGTTTTGTTGTTGTTGCTGTTATTTGTTTCCTTGCCAAACCCAGCCAAGAACAAACAACAGGTTAATACAGATTGTATCCCGTTTACATAATTTTTTTCTATGCAAGCTATTAATGCTCTAAAATCTAGTAACCTCTCTTTTTGGTCTTCCAGAAGCTTTCCTCGTTTTAAAAGAACATCCAAATTTTTCTGTGGCTGCTTCAACCTTTCATCAAATTCTTCTTTTTCCTAAAAAGAAATCATGACGATCCTTGACAATTAAAACTGGTAAAACATACATTGCTACTACAATTTTTATTTTGTATTTTTATTTCGTAGCGCACCTGAAAACTAGCTGTTTAGCTAAGTGTTGCTGACCACATTAAATAAAGATTGTATTGTATTGTATTGTAACACACACATTAATAAGTTGTTTAATTTAATTCAGTTCTTTTTAACGTGAGTCATCAGTAATCTTTTGTAAAAACGTAATGTTCACCTGTAGCTAAAACGATGAAAACAAGCATTCTTGCACACTGTCATTACCTGCAATAATAGTCATATTACCGGTAAATATTACCGGTAATATGACTAGGATTTAATTACTATTCACTAACCTGTTGATTATCAGCAGCTCTCTGTTGAGCAAGTGCCTGTCTTCGTGCAAGTCTTTCATGCAAAACCTAAACAATCAGTAAACTCAATCAGTAAAGTACAGTGTTATCCTGCTAACAAGCCAACATCAAACAAACCAAACCATGACACTAGGGTGGCAAATTGGAGTTTGAGATCCCATCTCATGCACAGGTTTTATACACATTTGCAAACCTTTTATTTGTTAATTAAAATAATTCATAAAATGAAACTGACATCTCAAACTCTTTTAACAATATCAAATTAATACATAGGACATGAGATTATACCGTAAAAGTCCAACAATAAGCTCCCCTCCCAGAAAACATTTATACACCAAAACAATTTTATACACCAAATGGAAATCAAAGGATTTTTGAAACACAAATTTCCATCCGAAAATAAGCCCCCAACCCCACCATATATAAGCCCTAAAGGGGTTGAGCAAATACAAGCCCACAGCTTATTTTCTGAGAATTTACAGTATTTTCTTCAGCTACATTGTTCCCAGCTGTTCACTAAATTCCTTACTAAATTAACAGCATTAAGCATGTTGTAGCTTACCATATTTTGCCGACTGGCTTCCTCAGCCAGCCGTCTGTCCACAGCAGCCATGTTCATCATAAGTTTGGCAACAATCTGCTCTGCCTGTGGTAAAGAACAGGATTGAACTTTTATCTCTTTCACTTACATGTATCCTTTACAATAATCCCATAAATAAATATCCAGTATTCATGATCAGGTTATCACGAACAATCTGAACACTTAAAAATGAGAATCAGATTTCTACTTTGAATACTAAGAATATGGACTCAGAGTATACAATCTTGACTCTTCATATTTTGGGTGAAATGGAAATGAATATTTTTACTCTTTTGTCATTATAAATTAATACAATTATTTATATCATGGCAAACCCACCTCTTCTTCTGACAGTTCTGTATCCTGCAGGAGATCTGTTCTTAATTTGTCCTGAAGTTCCATTCTCTCTGAATTCTTTTGATGAGGCACATAAAAGTTAACGATTAACATAAAACTACTATTATTATTATTATTATTATTATTATTATTATTATTATTATTATTATTATTATTATTTACAAGGCTAAAAAGTTATAAAATTTAAAAAGAAACTGAACGTTTTGGACTTGTTGTCACCCTGATGATGACAACAAGTCGAAAACGTCCGGTTTCTTTTAAAATTTTATAACTTTTTAGCCTTGTAAAAAATATTTTTTCCTTTTTAGCAAACATTATGATAACATAAAACTACTGTCAGCAAAGAGCGCCAAATGACCATTCCTGCATTAGGCTTTGATGTCTGCGAACAATATTGTCAAGTCAAGACTTGGGTAGACAATTTCACGACAGTCTCAATTTGAAACCCTTGTTTGTAGTCACTGGAGTGATCAATGCGAAAAATGTCTACAGCCAATATTAGAAACTGTCTTTGGTTAAAATAGGTTTTTACATGATGTATTTGGTGATTATAATAAGATGGATAATTTTTGACTGCTTCCCAAGCCACACAAATTCTACTGATTCCTGAGTCTTTTTCTGTCTTGCTCAGAGTTGTCTTTTTTCACCCTTATTTTTGCATGTGGCCTTCCAATTCATTTTAAAAATATTGACCCACATTTTTCCTGGTTTGCCTATCATTTTCAAGAAACCAAATCAAAGATCCATCATTCAATATGAAGCTGTTAGTAATAGTAAACTGGTATCCTTTCAAATTAACAGAAGGAGCTCTGGTTGAAAGTGTCTCCGGTACTGACAAGTATTCCTTTGACAAAATCGCAGCATTCACAATTTACTTGTTAACTAGTTTTCAGGTTTTTTTCTTGGAATTTAAAGTGCATTTATTTTAATAAAAAGTTGACAACCACGTAAATTATAAGCGTTGAATTACACTCACCATTTTCTTGGAGTACTTGGAATGAAGACTCTCTATTGCTTGGTCAAGTTCAACAGGATCCACAATGGTGGTCCTCAGCTCCTTTAGATTTTGAAAAAAAAAAATCAGCAAAAACGTTTAGACATTACCTTACAACATAACGTTGTCATGGATTGAATGAGAAAATTCATTCAGCTCTCATTTTAAACATTTTAAACAGTGGAATCCCGATTTCTCAAGCCTTCAAGGGTAACAAAAATTGGTTTGGGACATCAAGAAGTTTAAGAAATCAGGGGGTAAAATTGCAAATTTGCTTGATGGAAGAAAAACCACTTTGGTAGATTTATCAGGAGGCTCAAGAAATCAAGGGTTTGAGAAAACAGGATTTAATTAGGTGATAAGAATGATGAAAATCACCAACTTGGAGAAAATGACACAATGACTACAAAGACAGAAGTAACATAAAAACTAAAGAAATGTATGGCAGTCAATTAGGATAACCAATAAAAATTTCTACCTTAGGAATTCAAAGGCTGAGCAAGACAATGAAATCACCACTAAAAAAAACGTTCAAAATAATATGCTGCTGTAGCCACTTGAATGTATTGTGAGCTTATGGAACTAGGTATTACTACGGTAACCAATATAGGCACGCCATATGTGTAGAGGGTGCAATGGTTCAGAGGATCTTTTGCATGCATTGCAGGCCTACTATACTTAGCATTATAGGCATGCAATGAGTGTTGAGGGTGCAAGGTGTCCAGCAGTCCCTTTGCATGCATTGCAGGCCTACTATACTTAGCATTATAGGCATGCAATGAGTGCTGAGGGTACAATGTGTCCAGAGGACCCTTTGCATGCATTGCAGGCCTGCTAATACTTAGCATTATAGGCATACAATGAGTGCTGAGGGTGCAATGTGTCCAGAGGACCCTTTGCATGCATTGCAGGCCTACTAATACTTAGCATTATAGGCATGCAATGTGTGTATAGAGCACAATACATGCAGAGGCCTGTGAAGCATTTCATTGCCAGCATATGTTATTAATATTTAATGGTTACAGTACATGTTCACAGTACCTGTTCTTCAGCTTTCATTTCCTCCTTTGCATTGCTGTCTATGTCTTCAATTGCCTGAATTAAAAAAAAAAGTAAAAGAATGAGATAATGAAAACTCATATCACTGTTGTCACTGTATTCAGGCCAAGTGGGGAACACTGGGATAGTACAGTTGGTTAACTGCAGCTTAACTCCCCCTCTGTCTGCAGGTTTCATTCCCACTGGGAGGCACATGTAGGTTGAGTTCGTTGCTGCTTCTTGCCTTGCCCTACTGGTTTTCTCTGAATTCTCCTTCTCACAGTGAACTAACAGGAAGCATCAATATTGGAGAATAAATGCTGAGTACCTCCCTCCACAGCCTGTATGAGATGCTTGGATGAATCCTAGAACCACCCATACCCTAGGCCTGTAAGCACAATTTGTGTCAGGTTTCCAGAAACACACACACATGATGAAATAGGTGGTTAAAAATAATCATTTGCAAAAACTCACCATTGAGTCATATAATGTACAGTGGAGTCAAAAGTTTCTCACCTGCTCGTACTTTGCAAGAGAATCTCTTCGAAACCCTTCACTTATCCTGGATTTGCTCACCAAGAAACTCAGAATCATCTTTAGCAACTGTAAGAATGTCTGCAAATTAATTATAACAAATCAGTGATTTACTTTAAATCTTTCATATTCAATCATACACTGTACATTTTACATAAGTAGAAAAAACATAATCTTTTGCTAATTTAGATTCTCTGTATACGTAGTAAAACAGTCATGTTGAGTAAACTATATGGGTTAGGTTCATTTATAAGCTAGAAAGCTTCAAGAGGAGTTTGCATTTTGGGCCTGCTACATTCCGGCCACCATATGTTAATAGTCTGATGCTATTAATTTTTGTTGACCAATTATGTTGTACAATTGTAAAACTGTATCATGCAATATATTTTAAAGCAGCTGCATGTACATCCATTTATCAGTTCCCTGAAATGACTTTGTAGTCTTAAACAAACTCTTAAAAAGTTAAAACTTGACATGGTACGTGGTATGGTTTATAGTTACAACTACTAACATTACATAAATCACTAACATTAGTACACTATTCTCTAATTTGCTATACTAATTACAAATATCTTTTCTGATAAATACACACCTCATTCTTCTGGAGTCTAAGGTTGGTTTCCATGTTCTCAATGGCTCCAAAATCTTGCTTTTGCAGCTCAACCTCCATCTCTTCCCTAGCAAATGATATATCTACCATAAACTTACAAAGTATCTACAATTACTACAGAGCATTGGTATACCAAAAAAGTGCATCAAAAACTGGTTAGGGAAATATTTCCACAATAACAAATAAACAAAATAAATTTACAGGCTCCCAGTGTTCCAGATAAGAGACGGGTCTCGGGTCAAAAACCCCACAGAGACGGCTACCTGACCCGGCGAATGACAAGGGAAATTTGACTTAAGCATTTTAAAAAATTAAAGCAAAGAAGAAACTTTTCAAAGGAAAAATACTGAAGGAAATAAATATCAAAATGAAGGGGAAAAAATTATAATAACCATAAAGTTCCATTGATAACCCGCACATGTAGAGAAGCCGCACGCCCGATTTGGAAGGTAAAATAATAAAAAAAGAAAAGACTAGACAAAGTTTGAAGTTCGAGACAATTATATTGGTAAACAAACAAGTAGGGTTCAAAAACACGGCTACGGAAGTTAATGTAAAATAAGTTTTTAGATAGTGAAACTTCACTTGCCATATTTCATTTTTAGATAATCTCACCCATGGCAAAAGGGACTATTTCATTCTTTGCAGACTGATCAGGATTTCTTCGTGGTTACCTAGCACTTGATCAATTTCTTCCCCAATCGAATTTCATTTGACCGTAAATTAATTTCTTCCCTGACCGAATTTCACTTCGCCGTACACAAGAATCAAACTAGACTCTGATTACGAACGGGAATTGATCTTGCTCTTAGACTATATCGTGCAAGATTTTACAGAGAATTTAACTGTTAACTCTTCAATCTGTAAATCTCCTGCTGGGAGTCAGTATTAGCTTGTATGTTTCTGTCTAAAAATGCATCTGTAGTCACGCTTGACTAATCATCAAAAAGTTCAATAACATTGCCGTGTCGCGATAATTTTATTTTAAGCGGAAAAATCGTTCGCAGAAAAATTTAAGCTTTGTCGATATTCTTTTTTTGAAGAAGAAGAAGAAGAAGAAGAATGGAAACCTTTTTTTTTTTTTTGCTACGGCCGGCCGCAAAGTCTCCAGACCGATTTGGCGCCACTGTCAAATCGGAAAATATTCACGTGCAAACGTGAGACATGAGCCGCGACGGGCCAAGTTTGCAACTCCGGTATAAAAAGAATAGAACTGAAATGATTAAGGAATGAAGCGAACGAAGCAGCAGTCCTTGTTTAATGTGTGGAATAAACGTTCGAAGGAAAGCGCCGACCAAGGTAAGTTTGTTTTTATAAAGTACAATTGCAATTTCACTTCCAAATTGCCTGCAAGTTTGAGCTGCACCTGTCATGTTCGGGCGATTTTCTTTCCTGTTTCCTGTCAGTTCACCGGCGTATTTTTTAATTTTATGAGTTGTTTCGAAAGATTATACACGCAAAATATCTTTGGGAAATCGAAAGGTATTAAATTATAGAATCACTGTTTTTGGCCGTCATTCATTCCATTTCGCGTATTACCGGTAAAAAAATTTTTCCGATCCTTCGCAACCATAGAGAATTTTAAAAAAATCTCACGAGGCATTTCATCAAGATATCATTTGGTATTAACATGCTTCCAAATTGTACCAGAACTGATCCTTGGGCATCAATTTTTAAAACAATTCAGACCTCCCCCCTCTCATAGAGGGGGCAAAGTTCTCCCCAAACCCCACTCCACTCCTACGCGTCGACTTCCCGTTCAAAAACAGTAACCAAGGTGACCCGGCTGATAAGTTTCATGACCCACTGCTCAAAAAAATTATCTGGAACACTGGCTCCAATATATATCTTATTTAAAATAAATGTTTATTATTTAATATCTACAATTAGGAGGAGGAAACATGATTACCGGTAATTGAGACAATGGAGAACAAAAACCTCACTGGTCGGATTTAAACCACTGTCAGTTATATGATAGTGGGAGGCGTGGTGGCTTTATAGAGTGGAGTGCAGGACTCTGGAGCGAGTGGTCTGGGTTCAATCCCTGGCCAGGGTCATTGTGTTGTGTTCTTGGGCAAGACACTTTACTCTCATAGTGCCTCTCTCCACCCCTCAGGTGAATAAATGGGTACTAGTGAATTCAATGCAGGGGGTAACTCTGTGATGGACTAGCATCTCATCCAGGGGGGAGGGGTAGAAATACTCCTAGCTGCTTCATTCTATTGAAACCATGATAAGCTCTGGCCTGATGGGACATTTAAGGCTCAAACACAGTCTTTACCCTTCCAGTTATATGATAATAAATATTTACATCATTTAGTGTTTCACAAATTATAACTTATTTTGTCGATGAGAACACCTTTCTGGGGCAATTTAACAGGATTGCTACATATATCAATCTAAAGGACGCACATAAGCAATGTTTAAACCTCAGAGATTTATGGTGATGGTAAAATAGTTGAGTACAGAGTCCAACCAGCCTTACCCACTATCTTATGATTATCACCACAGTGTTACCTTCTGAGAAATGATGCTGGCATGAGGGTTATTCATTAACTTAAACTTTAAAATCTGGAACTTCACATGTACATGTATATAGCACTTACCCTGAAGGCTTGCTCAATGCATCAATAACTGATTGTTTATTGTTGTCTTGTTCTCCTGTCCATGCTGACTGACTATGAAGGCTGCCAGTACTTAGATGAGTTGGTTCCATTTCTATGGCAACATCTGCTGTGTGTTTGGTAGGCATAGGCATTGGAGCTATTCTGTTACTGCCCATTTTCTAAAAGATAATAAAAAAATAGAATTATTACCGATATATAGTGACAATCTTGATCTGGTTTTAAAGCCACAAGTACATAAGTCTGTCACCTACTACACGTACACATTTTTTTTGCATTCTAGTACTGGTGCACGTGGCTTAGTTCTCTAGTAAGTTTTTACCGTACACCAATATTTTAAAAGTAATAACTACAGCAACCATACAAAAACAGTAGTCCAGGGACGGCGGAGCCGGGGGCTGGGGGGCTTTAGCCCCCCCACTTTTTCCGAAAAAATAAAGACTAACTAAGAGAAGAGTCTCTCAAGCCCCCCCCCACTTCAAGTCACTAGTCAGTCCCTCCACCTGGAAAAATGCTCCGCCATCCCTGTAAACTACTGTTTTTGTATGGTTGCTGGGATACTTAATACAAAATGTTAAAAACAGATTCATCATCCAAAATATGTTATTTTTTATTATAATCTTACACATTTTCCCGTGCATGTTTTGTGTGAAGTATTGTCAGGGAACTACATGTAACAGGAATAAGAACTAACCTGTTTATTCATACAATACAAATTTTGTAGTATGTTTTTGTTCATAATTTTTAGGTACAATTATTATTGTACTCCACTGAGTAGATTTGGGAGAAGAAAACCATGGATTATATGGACTATAGTTTTACCTTTCCAGATGTCTCTTGTGTATGTACTTCATTTTCTACATCAAGTAGAATTGCTGTAGATTCAGACTTGCTTCTCTTTAGAGAGTATTGCTCCTGAAAACAAAGTATCACAGCATGACTTATACATACATGTCCTAAAAACATACAGTACTTGATATTACATTATTGTAATATCAAGAATCATTCAGCCACAAACACTCAATGTGTGGTTCCAGAAAATGCCCATACTCCCCCAACAAAAGAGATTGGAAATTCATGGGGGTGGGGTTTCTCAGAGACCAAAAACGTTTAGGAAATGTATAAAGCTTAATTCTATTAAAGGTATGTTACGCCTTTAAAAAAATCAAAATATTTTCCCAATCACGACATAGTTTAATAAAAATTGGCCAATTTAGAGAAGGTGCCTGGGAGGTCCAGGTCACCAACTCCAACGCTCCCATAGTGGCTAAAAAATAGAAGGCTTGGAGGCTCAACTTTCTTGTTTCCCTCTAACAGGAACAAGGAATTACATACACCTTCACTCAAGGCCCTCTTTTTCCCAGCAAGGGTCCATCCTTACTCTTCAGGGGTCTCCCTTCTAAGCACCACTGGATCTTCCATAATACCTGGCCACAGTTTGCACAACTAGTCTCATGGTTTTGTGTGCCATTATATACCCTGCAATGAGACGTGGTGTGGCCTAATGGTTGGCACATAATTGGACACCAAGAGCAGTCTGGGTTCAAGCCCTAGCTGGAGTCATTTGTCATTTTTTGGTGTTATTGGGCAAGACACTTTACTCTCATAGTGCGTCTCTCCACCTGCAGGTGTATAAATAGGTTCCGGTGAGCTAATGCTAGGTGGTGGTGGGTGTGTGGGGGGGGGGGGGGGGGGGGGGGGGACCCTGCGATGGACCTGAATTATAATACTGAGTTATATATCTTGCAATAACATATGTCCTGCACAAATGCTTTGCACAAAATTAAATGGAATCAAGAACTTGAGTTCAAAGCAACACTTTTACAATGTCAACAATGTTTCTTTGGAGCAACTTAAAGTTTCTCTCTATTAACTCTGGCTAAACCTAAGCCAGTTGGAACTGTGGATTCCAAACACAAGCATATACAAGCAACCATGTGAATATACGACTTAAGCTTACAATTTGTGGATACGAAAATGAATCATGTCGCATATAAGCTTAAGTGTTTGCTCTACAGCAAAATGCGTAATTAACGATTCACCTGCTGATCTTGTATAAATAAAAACAAATAAATAGAAATTAAAATGACACGGAATGAAAACAAGGTAATTTTTATAGGTTGTACACTAACATGTATTCTTAGCTAAAGTAGCTGAAATCGTGTACCGTACCTCCAATTCTCGTAGAATACAACGGGCTAACAGAAGGCCGAGGATGAATCCAACCACAAGGCACAACAAAAATACCAAAAAAACATAACCACCAAGTGTGTCAAGCTTCGTCACCCTGTCTATCACAGTAACAGAAAGGCACTCTCCGTCCATCTCTGTTTATCTTTTGCTCAAGAAATATGTGTGTAAAGCAAATTAAAATCGTAAAACAATCAGAAACTTCATGACGACGTCCATCGATGAAAAATGGAAAAACAAATTTCTTTTCCGCTCGTGGGCTCAGCTTTCCAAATATGGAGCTCAAGGAACTTCGCAGTTTACATGTCGCTTACGCGGGAACCATGACAACAGCTGTAATCAAAGATTTTTGCTCGATAGTTGTCACGAAATTAATGGATAAAAAAAATATTTCCTCTATAATTACTGCTTTTTTAGCTTTTATTAACAATAGTTTTGTTTAGAAACAGAATTTTGACCTAAAAATTTATCGTACTATACACTCGTACCCAGATCCAAATTTTGCCTTTGTTGATCCGGTGTGAAGGCCAGGTTACACAAACAGGTGAAATATTGATGTTTCCCAAAAAACTTCTGTATGAATTTTATAGTTTAAAATATTTAGGGTTTATTGTTGATCATACAGAGCTGGACTCTCTGCAAATTAAGGTTTAATTTAAAATGCCCACAACGAAGATCAGAACTCAAGTAAAATATCAAAAGATTTCTCATGATCACGATGGCTACATTGACGCGCAGGTTTGTGATTCGATCATTTATTTTGTTTGGATGTATTTTTAAGACTTACATTGTAAGAATCAAGCTTACGAAAAGTTGATTTCACAACAGCTGTAGAAAGAAAACAAACTAAAAAAAAAGAAATAGAATAACTTCAATCGGCAATCATTTATGATTAACATTTCGAAAGAAATTTTGGATTTCCTTCTATCTCCTTTCGATTACTCCATATGCATTATGTTATTAACACCAGACTGAAGAGTAACTTAAACATAAAAGCATGGGATAAACTGCTTAAAGCATGAGCCCCTGGGCCTGTGAGGAACTTTTGTAAGATCTGACAGTGCCTGGAAACAAAGTCCTGGCAAGTCCTCACTGAAGTGTTAACAGTGGTACACAACATGAACTCTGAAAGTTGTCTTATGAGCTTGTTATCATGGCCATGTGATGTCATAAACTGCAAGTCAATTAAGGGACGGGGAGAGGGGGGTGGGGGGTTTCCCCCCTCTTTTTATTTTGATTGAATTATATATATTATGTCTGTACTGTAAGATATGAATCAAGTTTTTCCTGCTTGATTTATTACCCTACTGCGAAGTGCTGTCGGGCAAAATTTGATAGGGAAAAACAAGTATCCATATCTTATAGATCAGTCTAAGACAACCAGGTTAATAAGGTGCTTATTACACCTCTCACTTTGCAGAAACAAAAAATGCACACAGGAATCTGGCTGTACTGTTGAATATATATGACTACTGACCAATCACAGCACACGTCACACTATCAAAGAGACAAACATTATCATCCCCAGAGCCCACAATCTATTTGGATTGTGCCAAGGATTGAGACCTCTGGTGGGTCCTAATTTTTTAGCATGTGCAGAGAACTTTTTTCTGCCTTTTTAGCCAATCAGACTTGTCAGATTTAACAATTAGTTTGTAAATCGTGGACTCCTGGAGTTGGTGCCAGCCGGTGGTCTTGATCCTTGGCACAGTCCAAATGGTTTGAGGGCTCTGAGGACGAGAATGAGAAACAAAGTAATAAAGTGGCAAAAATACTTGTCTCAAGTTTCATCTGCTTTAGTTTAAAAGAATATGCTCAGTTTATCTGATTTTCTTCTCTCTCCGGGTAGTTGAAAACAGTAAAACAGTCCTTCAATTCTGATCAAGTCTTTATGCTAATTCGTGTCACCTATAACTGTGTTCTTGTTCTTTCAGTTTATAAAGCCACCTCCAAAGGTTCCTTGGAAGGCGATATTTTTGGCATTTTTCTTGTTCACTGTAGGAACTCTTTTACTCATCTTTGGATCGTTACTCTTTACTGGCTATTTTGATGTCAAGGTAAGAAAGTCCAGCAAGTGGTTTAATTCTGGATGAAATTGTGTGTTTTTTTGTTTCTGGAAGGGTCAGCAAAGCAATTATTTCACAATGATCAAACAGCTGCAGCACTCAGATTGAAATTCAGATTAGTGACTCACGTTCTACCTCTAATCCCCGGGAGTCTCCTCAAACCTCCCCCCCCCCCCCAGCCTGGTGTAGGATGAAGCAAGGGGGAATTAAGCAACTCTGGAGTAAAGTAGGTGGAAAGTGTATGAAAGGCAGGAGAAGAAAAAGGTGTGAAGTAGGATTCCAAAGTTGCTAGGTAGTAGAAAGAGCATTAAAAAGTGGAAGTCACTAATGCCAGGGAGGGTGGTAAGAGGTATGCAAATGTATGGGATGTACAAAGTTCAGATCCCCAGCTCCCTTTGTGATGGAAATTTAGCCATAAATCCCATAGAAATTTATCATAATTTCTAATTAAGGTGGCTTACAACAGTTATTAAGGGGCTCAAGGGGGTCTGTAAGACTGATTTTGAGCTATTTTTAAAATAGGCAAAATATCACATTTTCCAATTTTGAAAAATCTATATTACAGATATTTATTTTATTTTGCATAAATGTTTAATCAGAGCCAATTTCTAAATTCTGAATTTTTGAGTTGGGGTCATACAGGCAGATTTTGAGAAAATCGCATTTGAAACTACTAGTGTCCAGTCCCCTCTTAACCACTCGGTCATTCATTTTGGCTGTTTATTGATTGTTTATTAGCATGTTTATTGTTCGGATGTCAATTTTGATGGTTGTACGCTGTAACAATCAGTAATAAGGGAAAGATAAAATATTTCTAACAATTTTACGAAAGAGTTAAAAGTTGGGCTCATTTATCCCCTCAAAACTGTGGTAAGCCACCTTAAAAACACATTGTTTTGTAATCTCCTATGTTTAATCAAAAATATGATTTTTTAAAAAGTTCAAGTTATTACAATACCACTACTTTTTTCAACTAAATTTAACATTTTCCGTTTTGTTTTCTTTCTACAGTATGCCGATCGGACTTATCCATTGTTGATTCTGGGGTCCCTTATGTTCATCCCAGGTTTCTATCATGTCAGAATAGCATATTATGCTTGGAAAGGTTACAGAGGATATTCTTTTGAAGACATTCCTGACTTTGATTGACGGCTAATCAATAGGCTTCTGTACTGCAAGAGCAAGCTTGGCTCAGAAGAGAGATTAGCCCTTCCTGTGGCATTAGCAACAATGCAAGAAAACAGACACATGCATATTATTTGGATAAAGACAATTAGTCAAGATGCCTGCTGCTGTCACCACCAGAAATTCTGGAGAGAAAAAAATTCTTCAGGATTTCAGACCAGCTAGACTTACGACTATTATAATAATAAGATTTCATTTTCAAGGCTCTAATTCTAGTATTTTCATTGCCAAATGGCAATAGGTAATTTATAAACAAAGTAACAATTCTGTGGTTTCTTTCAGCCAATAGTTGGAGAGGTGCAAAGCCCCAAGTCAACTATCAAAGCTTGTAAAAACCAAGAGCAAGCAATTTGATTGTTACACAAATAAACATACCAGTGATCGACAGAAAGCCATCTCAGTGAACACGATTGTTTTATATTGAACATCCCAACATAATAACTGTAGCTACTGTTGGTGAGGCAATGTTGGTTGAGGTTGCATGAAGTAGTACACTGTAAGGATCAGTGGGTGGATAAGGACTTTTCTTGGGAGGGGGGTGCACCAATAAACGACATATTTTATACCAGTTTTATAAGAGAGCTGCAGGTTATCTCAGAGGAAGGGGGACTGCACTCCCCCTGCACCCTCCCCCTAGATCTGTCCCTGAAAATTATCAAAGCTTAGGTGTGCATTATCATGGAAAGGGAATGTGGTAAAAAGAAATTAATCAAAGGCTCTTCGAGCAACCTCATGGTAATTTGGTAATTCGATGAAGTACCAACCTTCGCAATTGTTTCTAAATGAGGTGGGGGGGGGGGGGCTGGTGGGATTTGAGGGGGGCCATCCAAAAAAATTTGGCTTCAAAGGGGTCCAGCCAAAAAAATATGGTCTGTAAGGGGGGGGGGGGGTCACTAAAAATAATTATACTTTTAAGTGTTGTAAAGAGGCTTCTGTGAGAGTAAAAAAAGTCTTGCCAGAATGCCCAAAATGGCATTCCTGAGGTTCTGAAAATTCAAATTTTCACGGGGGAGCATGCCCCCGACCCCCTTCTTTGTTATGTACCAAACGCCATTAAATCAACCCAACAGCTTATTGGTTACAAATACAGTCAACACATACTAACAGACGGCATCCGCAATAAACAGTTGAGGCAATGCCAGCTATTTGGGGATGTGGTTTTTGTACACTGATGCATTCTTTAGTCACAAGGCTCGATATATTTTAATTTTACTTCATTATTCTTTTTTCCTTTTTTTTTGGGGGGGGGGCCATCGAAAAAAAATTAAATTTCGAGGAGGGGGCGGGTAAAAATTTTCGATGAAGAAGGAGGGGCCATTATATATAAAAGTGACTATCTATCAAATCCCACCAGCTCCCCCCCCCTACCCCATAAAAAATGAACGATCCCTAAGTGTCCAATAAAGTAGTGCAATCTCATTTCATTTGCGTTCGAATGTTTTATTTTTCAGTTATGTCACAATCTCACTTCATTTGCATTTGAATGTTTTCTTACGCGAATCAGAGGATAAGTGTAATTGATCCTCTTTCGATTTGTTTTGTGAAAATTCAACCTTGTTCCCTGAAAGAGAGAGACCCTGGGAACGAGGTTGTAGGAACGAGGTTGTGCTGAATGGCGTTTTAAAGAACCTTTCTGTCAGCACGTTCACTGTTAAATGCATGAATTATTTGCGGTTTAATATCAGAATGGAGTGAACGAGTGACGGAAACACGTCACTTCGAGAATCATGATAATCACTACACCTCATTACCATTCGGTAAAAAGGGAGTGAAAGTCAGAGTAAGGGTAAGCTGGGTAAAGTGTACATGTACTGGAGTTTTGAAGGGATTGTTGGGAATTGTAGAGGGACACGGGGGTTATAGGGAAGTTGGAAATTACATGAGGAATTGATTAAAGGAAAGGGTTGGGAAGAAGTTGGGGTAGAGTATTTAGGAGGGGGTTGGAAATGACAGGAGAATATTGGAGTCAGTGAGGTTGGGAATTACAGAAAAGAACTGAAGCCTGAATGAGGTTAGGAATTAATGGATTAAGGGAGAGGATGAGAATTACATAGGAGTATTGAAATATGGGAAAGGATGGGAATTACAGTGGGGTATTGAAGTCAGGGAGAGGATGGGAATTATGGGGGTATGGACTTCGGGGGAGGGGGGGTGGGGGGGAGGCGGGAATTACAGGGAAGTATTGGAGTTTGCGAAGGCTGGAAATTACAGGGAAGTATTGGAGTAAGGGGAAGCTGGGAATTGTAGAAAAATATTCCAGGTTAGAATTAGGGAGAAAAAACTGTACTAGTTTGAATACTTTGTACTTCTTTGTGCCATTAGAAAATCAGCGATTCCTTTGTAGGATTTGTCGACGTTAGCAAACGTTCAGCATTATTTTAAACGGGACCAGTTAGACGTTTCCTCTTTCCTTCCTTTCAATTTATCATGATTGCTGTACTACACCATTCATATTCCGATAGGAAAGGAAGGGAAACTTCTATATGAAAGGAGACTAATCTGGGTGCGGCTCAAGCTTTTTATCCCTAAAAGATACCACTTCAAAACACGGACAGTCACGGTACATTTTTATTTCATTTTAATGAAATAAAAACATAAAAGAGCGACCCTAAAGAAAACCCTGCCGGCTAAAAACGGCTTTATGTCCTGAACACCCTAAATGAGACCAAAGTCCGTACTATTTACACTCCTAAGCGAGAGGGCATTACCGTCTATTTCAAGTGGAAGTCTTGTAAGCTTGTAATTCTACTGGTCCTCTAGTGTGGCAGTTGTTAGAGTGATTTTATTTAACCCGTGAAACAACATCTAACAATTAGTGCTAAATAGTGAAAACTAAACAAAAGAAAACAATGAAATAAGTGTCTAATAGCATCTATTTGGGTAGTAACTATTTCACGGTTGAAGTAAAATCACTCTATTGTGTTTGGGACTAATGTCATTGTTTCCGTTGTTTGATTTATTGTATCTCGAAGGTTAGCGAGCCATTCATGTGAAACCTTGCGAGAAATGCCACCCACCCGATCATTGCCGTAAAATATCCGATCCCGTGTTAACAGGATGCCGTGAAATATCCCAAAACACGGGAAATCTCACGTGACTCGATTTGTTTTTATCGCTGGTACTTGGTTCATAAAATGGAAATAAAAAGTTTTAAAGATCATTTACTTCTTTATTGAAAATCAGTGTTTTTCACAAACTATTTCTTTCTGAATACCAAGCTGTATCAAAATTACCCCTCCACCACCTCCACAAATGATATTATAATATTACTAGGATCAAAGAAAAATTGAAAAGTGCGTTATAATTGTCTTTTTCGCAGTTAAAGCAACAGGTGAAATTACTTAGTGTCACGGTAGACTTGATTTTAGCGACATATTTTTTTTATTTTCGCCTTTTCAGAGGGACAAGAAATTGATGCTTGCTTTTGCTTCTTTGCCCGTCAATATGTCCACTGCTGTAACTTTGATCTCAGTATCGCCGAACATCATACACGTTTTAAGTTCTCTTGGTTTCTTGGAATCGATGTCATCCACTTCAGGTATCTCCAAAAGCAACTGACCGCACTTCTTTACGCCTTGGTCTGTGACAAAACTAACGTTTTCTTCCTCGGTGGAATAAATCATAATAATTGTGGAAGCTTGTCCTGGTTTGGCGGGCGCGTAACTCCTTGTAACGCTCTCTCCAAGTTTCATGGGCTGATCAGAAGTCACAAATTTGTCAAACACATCCGTGCACCATTCGACTCCCGATTTCTTCACGAGTTTGTTTCTCGGGTGTTTACCGACGATGAATCGATTAAGGACTCCGACGCCGTACGTCATTGCAGCTCGTCGAACGCGCACAACCGTGGGATCCAACCCGAACAGCACTGCGCCTCTGAGAATTGTCAGCCCGACCTCTTGAGGAATTATGACTTTCATTTTTGAATCAAACGCTTCACGGACGGCCGTTTGAAGCAATGGCGACTCGGCAAATCCTCCAACGAGAAAAAGAAAGTTTAGCCCTTGAACACTTTCTTTGCTGATAAGGGTTTCAATATGTTCCACAATTTTGCTCAAAACAGGCGCAAACAGTTCTTTCATGGTTTCAGGCGCTATTCTCAACATTCCTTGTGAAGACCATTTCACGTTTGGATTTCCAAACTTTTTCACCGCTGAATCAATGCTGGAACTTTTGTGTTTCTTGTAGTAGTCGATAAACGAATAAGGCATTGAGATATTTAGTGGATCGGTCTTGTTTGGGCTCGCAGTTCGCTTCTTTGCCTCAAAAGCGATCATTAAGTCGACCCAGCCAGCGGGTCGTTTGTTTTTGAACTGTTCAATAAAGTCTTTGCCAAAAATTTTCTTTAGAAGCAGTTCAAACTGCTCGTCCACACCAGTGGCCCCACAGGCCCCTCCCGTGCCCCTGTGGAGCTCCTGTAAGGTGCCGGTTTGTGAGTCTAATTCATGCACTGTAAGGTCGACTGTGCCGCCTCCACAATCCACCACTAAGTAACGAGTGTTTTCTGAATAAAACAAAAGAGGCGTCAGTGAGTAAGTGCCAATTATCCCAATGGCTAGAAGAGTTGGGACATAAAGTAATCTCACTGTTTTCTGCCAACGCCACCCCCCCCCCCAACCTCGTTCGGCCAGGGCTGCAGCTGGAAGGTTAACGAATCTATCCTAACCCTTCCCCCGTCCTCCTTTAGGCTTTTTAAGATTTTGATTTCCGACGGAGGAGAGACATTTCATAAATTTGTCAGCAATAGTTGACTGTGCAGGCGGACTTCATTCATTTGCAAGACAAACTGCAATCAAAAGAAAACAGTCCTCTTTCTTAGATTTATAACTCATTAATTTTACAGAGGAGATGATCTTTTATAGCGTTCGTTTACTGTTATACAGGGTATAACAAGATCTTAGGGGTCTTAAGGTCTCAGTCATTTCTTCCAGCTAAATACAAACTTGTACCCTTCAACGGCGCTGGCGATTTGACTTACAGTGCAAGTAAAGCCACCTTGAAAAATTTGATCAGCCAATCGTAGTGAGTCACATACATGTTCTTCTCTTGTGGAATAAAAGAAATTACCTTGAAATTCATCACCAACCAGTGCGTCTATTTGTGAGGCGATGGTGGACCGTCGCTTTGTCTCCTCGGCCCATGTACAGTCCCTTAAGCGTAACTTCCGGCAGTAGATCGAGGCTGCTTCCGGTTCCAGGGCGATCAGAAGGCGGTCTGGGGCATCTTGTGTGGTTAGACCAGCCTGTTAATATTTCAGATATCACTTAGTAAGGCGCCGCCAACAAGGTTTTAACACTTATTTTAATTATGAATGGAAAATCGAATTGCTTAAATTAAAGTAAGTGTTGAAAACCTTGTTGGAAAAGAGAAAATTACAAGGAGACTCCGACTACGGAACATGTGATCACAGGTTATTTTTAGAATCAATATCTAGCCTGTTCATTAACGTGATGATTGCCAGTAGTGATATCATCTCACGGCTGTTAATTAAACAATAAACCTGCAGTCAGGAAATCATAAGAGAGCTTGTTAATTAATTTGATCGTATGTTGTTACACCACACCAAGCTCATTACACCCAACCAAAAGCATTCACTTCGTTACTTATTTAAGATTAACTTAAAAACACGTCGTGCGATTCTTTAAAATATCATAGTTCTTCTTCCCTTGTAACATTACCCTGCACTTTGTTTTTGGTTGCCATGGAAACAACTGCATGCTAAGGGTTCAGTTCTTTGTTCCCACAGCAGGTAGTTGTAAATATGTTAATTAATGTCGATGTTTTTTTCCTTAATAATAAACGAGTTTCAAAATGTCAGCATAAATGTGTTAGTTCTTATTTGCATTTAAATGAAGCTTAAACGAACTTGCTGCTCTGACCAAAAATGCCGAATAGTACAGGGAACTAAATGATGATAGCAAGAACGGAAAATTGAATTTGACTCACAAAATTACGAAAAATATTTTACTGCGCCATCATGCATATGGTTTAAACCCTAAGTAACGTGACTTCTTGAGCCATCAATGACAGTGCTTTCGTTTCAGATATCACGAGAAAGCTAAATCGCACCTGCAAGAGATTTAGCACAAAAAGGCAAATATCATATAAGCTCGAGCGTTCAATGGAAAGCAACCTCAGAGTGCTCGAAAGTACTGGTTTGCAATGCTCTCTGTTGCTATTTTTGTGACTGTATTACTGGTTGCTGGGGTAACATTATTTCATCTCTACTACGTTGGAAGTTTGTGTTGCGGGCTTCGGCAGAGACACAGGGCTCGAATGAACACCTACATGGTGAAGTAGCGACTAAAATTTTCTGATTTCTGCTGCAGTCAAGAGAGAACTGAAACTAGATAAAGGTGTACAGATTTTTGACGATATTAAAGCTTTTTCATGACTCAAAACACAGCTCAATCTGGTTTTGGAAGCTCATCAAGTACGTGGATTCTGTCATTTCTGTTAACCAGTTGTAGTTACATTTTATTGGAAGAGAAAATAAATGCATACGGATTGTTTATTTTAAAACAGGACAAGAAGCCGTATGCCATGAAAGATGATATTTCTGAACGGTAAGTGATTGAACTGTACTCTAAGAACCCAGTTTTGACATTCCATGACAAAAAAACAGGCTAATGGGCCAGTTCTAACAAACAACCCATCATTGATAATGCTCGCTTTTCGCTAACTATTCAGTTTAAGATGTTTTTATGAAACTTGAACCCGGACCAAATGATATTTACATCAGTATACGCGAACTATATCATTTCGAAAGGCATGCCAAAATAATTTTTTCAATTGCGAAGGGTATATAGACCGTGGCGGAGTTATTACTTTTAAAATTTTAATTCATACCAAGGAATGGATTCATCTAGAGAATTGGCGGCATAATCAGATTCAGAACTGTATCGTCGTGCACTAAACACTTTTCAGCCTCGTGCAGTGGGAATTTTTAATAATTCAAGATTTAATTTTCTCAGTTGCAGGTGGCAAAAGAGACCTTGGACGCAGGCCAACGTGACAAACACGGAAAACGAAAACAAATTTCATTGAATTTACGAAACGTGATGAAGTGCACTCCTCTGTTACAGCTCAGTGAAGAAAATATCTGACGAAAATAACTTTGACGTGTGAAAAGTGGATGAAACCCGTGCGAGGAAAGCCTTTTAACCGGACAAGATGGTGTTTACAGTGGTTGTTCTTGGAGTAATCGTGGCTGGGTTGAGCGTGCTGGATATTTACTTGCTTAAACAATGCTTTGGAGAGCAACCGAGAGAACGGCAGGATGAAAACAATGAAGATGTTCAGCAAGTATTTCCTGTCACCATGCCTTATTTCTTTGCGAGATAAACTGTTGAAGAATAAAGCTGTGTTTATCAGGATGAAACTGTGACTCTGGATTACTTTTAAACGCACACATGGGAAATGCAGCATAAAGATTTGAAGATGACACTCCTCTTAGGGTTTATATTTAATGGTGAACGCAGGATAAAGATTTTAAGACGATACTCCTTTTATGGATTATATTTAGAAGACGTTTATTTAAAACAGTTCGATACAAACTAAATTCATTCTTAGTGGATGCATTCAGTTGCTCATTGGTTTTCAATGTTGTGGAATTTGCCGCATTTTTATTTCATTTTAGGAAAGTTAATTCAATTTAACATTTGTCCACTTGTCATATAACGTATAACATGAATATGCTGTAGAATTCCTTCTCATATTTTGTGAAGCATAAAGAAGTTGTATAATATCTAGGCTTTGTGGCAAGTTTAAATGTGTTTTTAATTTTATAGTTCTATTCAACAGCATAAGCTGTAGATTTAATATAGTATAGAATTCTAGAGGAACCAGACGCCTATGTAAAATTTTTCATAAGTCATTTGTACGCTAACTTTGAATAGAATGGGACTTTTCCACGATTATTGATGTTTGATGCAGCTCTTTCAGTTTCACAGTTTTTGCTGACGAACGGCAAAAACATTGTCTCTCTTCACCTGTTTGGCTTCAGGCCAAATACCAAACATTTTAACAAGTGCATGCGTCATTTGTCATTTGAAAATATGTTGATTAAATTCACGTTTGTTTATAACAGCGAGCTCAACGGTTGACACCCGGCCATGAACCGACGCGTACACACGACAAATGAACCACAATAGCACTTTTTCCAAGAGGGAACGTTTCATTTGCAGAGAATTCATTCAGCGTTGAGAATTTTGGAGCAAACATGGTGGTTGTAGAGCTGGTAGTGGTTGGAACCTTCACAGCACTGACTCTTCTTGACGTGTATATGCTAAAGAAACTCTGCGAGGGAAAAGTGTACCGCGTCCATGTAAATTCCAAGTATCACTTGGGTGGCGACGGTTCGTACTTGCTGTAATCCAAGCGAACGGAACATTGAGATGGAAATGTTACCTAGATTAAAACCTGCAGTGATTTAACTTTATTTTGCACCAAAGATACTTTCGGGGAATAGAACAATGTGTACTCACTGATGCACTTGGCTAATGAACACACCGTCGGAAATCCTGGACATCTTGATAAACGCAATAACTGAAACGACTTTTTTTCACATTGCCGATGCTTTTTTTCTGTAAATTATGAAAAAATGTTTATATTTAAAGTCTCTCAGGACCTTAATTGCGAACTTGATAAACCTCTAAAGCGAAAGCTACCTACTTGTAACTAAAAGTATAAAGCTAACACTATGTTAAACATGGCCATCGAAGAGTCCAAACAACAGTTTACTAGTAACGTTTAAAGCAAACAAGCATCACTTCTGAGCTTGGGAAAGAGTATTGAAGTTATTTCTGCGGGTTCATGCTATTCAATTGCATGTTTTGGCGTTTCCATTGTGGACAGCATTGCTTGCAAGGAAAAGCAGTCGCCATATTTTAGATTGACTTTTCGGTCACAAGCGTTCGAAAATAAAATAATAAAACTGCTAAAACCAAAAGTGAGAATATTTAAGACAGAGTAATAGAACTTCTCTTTCGTGCTTACATAGAAGTATTTTATTATTGCAATATATCTTCTTATTCTTAGTCAAAATAATAAAGGATTGAATAAAGGGAAACTGGACTGCAATTAATATACAGAAACACCGATGTTTTTAGCCCCATCATACATAAAGCATTGTCAAAATCACATTTTTTTGTTATTGCTGAAATAATTTAAAATACCTAAACAAGGTTTAAAAGGGATCGAAATTAAAACATCGCTGTTGTTTGTTAATTTAAATATAGTGTAAATATTATTTTGCGGTTTACAAATATTCGTACATAGAATGACTAAGCAACGCAAATAAACTTTGTAAAAACTATCTCAGCCTCACATTTTTTTATTCGCGAGGCTTTATTCAATTAATCAATTCCAACATTTCTAGTTTTTCTCTATTAAGTATGGCACCAATATGTTATAAGCGCTATGCTGCAAAACATAAAATGTCGAGAAAATTGCTGGTCCTGGGCAGGACTAAAGTCACATGACTATTGGTTAACCAATAGCTTCTCTCCGCCCTTTAGATTAGCTACGTACCGAAATCAATTATTTAAAACTTTTGTTAAGAAATAGGTAGTGATAAAAAACATCCGTAACTGATGATAAAATGGCAATGGTATGCTCTGTGAAAGGTGTCACGTACCGACGTAAATTTTGTGCATACATTCATACACACACACGCATGTTGAGACCGAAACGATAAGAGGTTTGAAAGTTATGAAACTACAATAGCTAATATGACCACATATGACATCGAGTTTCTTTTGCCCATTTCTGCATCAAGCAAGCCAAGATGCGTTTTGAACGAGCGGTTTTGCTTAATACAATGTCTTTGATGACAAATGCTTCCTAAAAACAAACATTTAAAGGTTGACGGTTTGCTTTGAAATAAGATAACGTCTTGTTAATGTGAAATACACAGAATTTCACTCAAAATTTAAACACCCATAACTGAACACCCTACTGGAAAAAGTTGCAGCAAATAAAATTGTGTCGATAAATTTTTGGATACAGATGAGAATTAAAACGTGTCCAAAAGCAGAACCGATCATATATTTATTTATTTGCAATTTAAATCCTTCGGTTTTAATTATGTCAGCAGAAACACTTCCCTCACTCACGTTTATTTAAGAACGAGCAGGTGGCATGGAAAGTGGCATACTTCCAGCCACAAAACTTAAAAACATCTCAAATACCACACAAACAACATTCCTTGAGGACAGTGAAAATCAACTCGAAATAATTTTCAACCGATCACAGTCCAACAGCGACTAAAAGCCGTGTAGAGCCATGGTATTCGTGGAGGTTTTCGTTGCAATTACTGTGGGGGCAGTGGTGGCTATAGAGGCTTTCATCCTGAGGAAAATTTGCCGTGGTGATGAGCTGCCATATCTGAAGCATGGTCCACTTTTTGTTTCCCGGGGCGAAGCTTTGGCACTGATGGCCGCAAAATAACAAGTGAAACAACATCGCAACATACAGATTTGTTGTGGAAAAACTAACTTTCATCATTATTTTTTGCAAATAACAAGTCAACAAGACACTGATATTTTTTATTTCACTCATGGCTGTGTTATAAAGCTGGAAATTTTAATTTTAAGAAATTGTGACTGCACAACGTTTCTTCAACACAGTTATTTTTACTACAATGTAAGGCTTTGTGATTTGGTTTTGAATGTAGAGACCCATCGCTTCGGTGTTTCGAAAACTCAATGAATTTACAAATATGAAGGGTGCAAGAGAAGTAGTCTGGATCAAAGAACGACTGGACAATGAAATACGTTGAATGGACTGTGAACATTAAACTTGTAGATTTGCTCTGACTCATGAGTAGTTTAGTTTTTGCCATGCAAAAAATGTAAAATCAAATCACCGATCGGTGGAACACTGATATTTTAAAGTTATATGCATGTATGCATTTACATAGCGCACATTGCACTCTACCTTTGACTTTTTCTTTTGTAAAATGTCCAATAAAGGTTTATACAATTGGGTTAAATTTTGTACTTATTTGATGGACGTTTCGACAAATTGTCTACGCTTTAGTTTTGCAATAACCTTCTTTTAAGCGCTGAAATATTTCTTCTTACAAATGACCACAAATTTCATTAAATATTCGTTCCGAGAATTTGGTTTTATATCAAGATCATATCCTTTAGTGGGTGTCTTTCATTATTCTCCCCACCTGTCTCCCTACTAAAGTACTGGTATTGTGAGGAGATCTTAGTTGTTGATCACACTAAGGACCTGTACGTGCAGTTCCCGAGCAGCCAGTTTTTGGATTCGTTCCAAATTGTGCAAGTCGCAGCTTAGAAGTTGAATTACGACGACTGTCGGCAAAAATGTAACAGTTGCGAAGGCGATTGTAAATCTTCAGTTGTGTACCTGAGATACTATACGTTAGCTGAGGTGCCATGGTCGTTCTTGAATGTCTTGCGTTCGGCTCGCTCGCCGCGGTAGTAGTAAGCGAACTTTACATCCTAAAGAAGTTATTTACAGAGAACAATTTCCCGTACGTTAACAACTCCACTCCAACACCGATCACAAGTTTGTTTAGCGGCAGCAGAAGCGAATACGCTTGAGGAAACGAGGAAAGAAAGAGAGAGATTTTGCTTTGTAAATATTCGTCACAAGTACGAGATGATTTTCAAAAACGTTGCACTTTATAAATTGCAGCAACAATCAATTTCGTTCCACATTTTTCAACGTGATTATCACAATAGTACCCACACTCTGAACGGTTACAATGTTTAGGCAAGATATGGACACAGGAGATCCAACCAAAAGAGGCAAGGGACGAGTTCCTGTCAATGGCTTTGATGTCTTTTGGATCGCAAGTACTATGTAAAGTGATTCTGTGCGCTGGGCTTAACTGGACGAGACACTTGTGCATTTTTAATGTCGACATTTGAACAACATATCCCCTTTCAAAACACCAACTTCGAGCCATTGTTCTCAATCTTATAGCGGAGACTGAAAACCCGTTCACAATGATGGGGAATGCTGTACATTCAGTTTAGTAAGAAGTAGTTTGGTACGGGAGGTTCTGTGTTAAAATAAGTCTTTACTATTATATTTCATTGTTTTTAGCTAACGAATTTACGAACACATACTAAGTAATTGTAACACAAATTGTGACGGTTTTCTATTGGAATTAACGAGAGCTATAAAGTGCCATATAAAGGGTGAGAACTGTCTACTTTAAAATCCTAACGAACAAAATGCTGTTTTTTAATGTTATAATGACATGTCTAGGTAGCACGACACATTAATTACTGGGATGTTTTTCAAAGTGCATTAAAAAACAATCAAACCACAAAAGACCCTCATAACTGTTTTAATTTAAATTGACGTTTGAAATAGTTTCTTAGAAAATGAGGAATAACCACTGAACGTTCTTTACTGAATACATTTTCACGGTAAGAATTGATACTTAAAAAAACACCCTAATTCTTTTCTATTTGAGTAACACGTCTTTTCCAGGTTCGTGTTAATTAGTGATGTTAAGAAGTAATGTTTCGATGTTTCGAAAATTATATCGAAAGTGATTTTTCTCTAAGAATTCAAGAAATAGTATCTGAAATCTAGTTCATCTCATGGAAAGGTCCTGATATCTGGTTTCCAGCACACCGAATGCATCACATTATATAATAAGTAACTTGTCTTTTTAATAAATTGAAAGACTTCAATGCTGTACGTCATGTGGCGTCTTGTGGTAAGCCGCAAAAGAACGAGGATTCGTGTTATAAATAATTTGACGGTCGTGGGCGGGAAATCAATAGGGGGAGGGGGAGGGGGGGGGGGGGTTTGTTTTTCAAATTTGTTAAAAAAAATCTGGGAGATACTCCCTGGTGTCTTTCCCACCCCCCCCCAACTTCCCCCCCCTCCCCCTTTTTTTTTTTTTTTTTTTTTTTTTTTTTTTTTTTTTTTATTTTTTTTTACAGTGAGAAATAGACGTTGTGAGATGGGATACATTTCCAGAGGCAATTCCGTCGAGGCTGTAAATAGTTCAACCGCATCTAAATCATATTTAAATGGTTCGCCACAAATTGGCCACATGTGAGGCATTTGAACCAATCAGAAATCACCTTACGGATTTATGCCCTAGAATACGAACCATAAACTCGACTCACCTCGTAAGCCGCTGTCCTCATGAACTGTTTCGCGGGCGCCTTCCAGATGGCCGGGACTGTGAGAACCCATTGAATCTCTTCCTCCAAAATTTTGGTTGCTGATTGGTCAGACAGCTCCTCCAGCACGTGATCTTTGAAAAACTTTAACGCATGCGCAAAGACCGTCACGGCTCTTAACGCCTTGCCGTTAGCAGCTTTGATCTCTACATCTTTGTGAAGATCCTGTGAAGAAATTGGAATAAAAACGAAACAACTGGTGAATGATTCTTTTCGTCTTTGAAAAACCTTCTTTTCGTAAAAAGATGCTCGCGATGGTCTATCAAGGACTGTAAAGCTATATAACGTAAGTCAGAGCTTTCGCTCAAATGATGTCTCGTCCAGCCGATTCTCATAAATATTTCACAATGAAGTGCCTCAAAATGCAAACATTAATAAATAAATAAACTGATTCAACGTTCTGCCGGTTGCGGTTATGTAAGAAAACCTAAACATGTTAGTGGTTAAACGCAGTTTCACAAAACATTACTCGCTTTCTGAAATATTTTGCGCAACTTCAAAAAGTTAATCTTGCACAGTCTAAAAATAAAATAGTGTATGAACTACTTAACAATGATGTTAGTCTTTGGGCTTAAATGCCACTCAAGCTCAAGCTGAGGTATTTTACTGAAAAGAATGATCGCACATTGTTTATTGTGGACAATGTCTTAGAAACTGAATACGCAAAAGAATTTTTTACTGAGCCTTCAAGATTTAGTAGTTCGTGGCTATAATGACAACTTTCAACTGAAAAGTAAACTTTTACTGTCAGTTGCACAAGTTCACGAAGTTTTTCTTAATTAGATCTTCGCAAGTTCAGGAATTTATTTAAATAATCAAAGTTGCAAAAATACGTATGATCCTAATTTAACTGATTACTTTTTCGAACTGCAAAAGATAACGATAAGCGAAATGTATCGTTCATTGAGTAAAGAACAATCATGTTTCTTAAATGTTTAAATCAAAGACAAAACTAACAGGTAATTTTCCGAACACAAGTTTGGAAAAGAACGTAAACAAAGCTATTTTACCTTGTTTGTGTGTAGAGACATCTTAAACTTTTCAAAGTACATCCATTTTTTGGCGTCGTCCGGTTCTAAATCATGATAAAAATCCCGTGCGCCGAACCCAAACGAGTGGAAACTTCCATCGGGTTTTAACAGCAAGGTAGTCGGTGTTTTTTGGTTTGTGACATCCGGGATCGCCTCCTTCCCAGCGCCTCATCATGTGAACGCTTTCAGGATCGCGAGTGAAAGCGAACGCGTAGCCGCTAAATGTTGTTCCAAAGTCTATGGCTACCACGACAAAGTACTGATGTTGTGGAATGTGGACATCCTTGACTGGTAGGCCCGAGTCGATGGACGCTGGAAGAGAGTCGGAATCTAGCGAAGGTGATCGAGATGTTAGTTCGGAATCTTGGCCATTCCGCGACGACCCTGATGCCGAGTTCGATGACGTGTCCGCGGCCTCATGTATTTGACGAGAGTCCGAGTTTTCACTCGAGTTTGAATTCTGTACGCCATCCGGTTTGCTGAAATTTTCGTTTTTGTCGTCATTCGATTTCAAAACTTCGGAGCTTGAGACTCCTTCAGCCCGCTGAAAATTTTCTAAATTTTTCCCTTGTAGGGGCGACGGAGTTTTCAGGTCATGCTCTTTGAAGGATGTAAAATTTGCGGAGGAATTTCCTGCTTGCCTGTCTTCCTCGTCTGGTTGAAAAAAGACTTCTTGATCGTTATCAGAATCCATGTCTTCGAAATCTTTAATCAAACTGTCTGCTAGTAGCTCCAGGGATGTCGAGCACACGCTGGGCGAGTCCGAAAAGCGCCGAGGAGAGCCGATCGTGCATTGCTCCAGCAGAGCGCGCTCTTCTTCCGTCAGCGGGAAGTCAAACGGAGTCGGCGAGTTTGCGTCGACGTAGATAGACGGCAAGGGTGAGTTGGAGAAATCAAATTCACTGCTGCTATCCAGCATGCCCAGATCTTCCTTGATCTTCTGCAGTTCATACTCGCTTAGTGACGGTGTTATGTCGCTGTTATTGTTGTCGAATTTAAACTCGTGGAAGAACACCAAGTCATCGTCGAGGTTACCCGCAGTGTTAATTACATTGTTGTTTTCCATGGCCGCGCCGCAGTGATCTTTAGAGGTCGCTAGTGGGAAGTAAAAACATTCTGTAACTTATTTATACATGTGAATATTACAGAGAGTGATCGTAATGCGAATACTTTAGCCTGCTCGAGATAATTGACAGCCAAATGAGTTTGAATGTACAATAATCAAGCGGCGAAAATAAAAGAGTTTTAAAAGAAAAAAACTGATTTGAATAAAGTTACATGGACTTGTTATGGCACAAAGGGGCTAGCGATTGGACATGCTTCGTAACTATTTGGTTCTCATGACAAAAAGATCATTGAGATAAACACTAACTTCAAGGACTTACATTGTTATCACTCCTCAAGGATCAGTTTTTCGTTACGGTCCGTGACAACACTTTGATAAAAAACCACTGAAACTAAAACAAAACTGCTGGAAACATTTAACCTTCGGGAAAAGCGAACTATTTGGAAGAAGTTGCGGTTTCGCAACAGAATTCTAAAACGACAGCGATGGCAAGTCTCGCCTCAATGATATCGAGTTCAAAAGTAGTTTATTATGCTAATTTGAACTGTAATATAGTTTTTGTTTAAACACGCTTTAAAGCAATAAACAAATTAGGGCGATTTCAATAGCGAAGCCAGCCCAGCGCGTAATTACATGTAATTACTTACGCATGAATAAAACCTGCCAATAATCAGCTAACAGAAAATTGTAAAATTGAAAAAGTAATGTACAATGAAGGTACTAGATTAACGGCGCGAATGAAACAAGGTTAAAAGCGAAGAAATACTTGGAACAAGGGAGGTCAGTTTGAAGGCGATTTTTTTGTGAACGCATAAACGGAAGGGAGGAGATGACCCGTACTCAAACAACATTTTAGCTCCGCATAAAGCGCATGGAATACATTTTTAAAAAAAAAGAAAGAGAGCAGGTCATTTGCCACTAAGTTCGAGCATGAATTTCCACCACATTTTAGCTGAGATCAAGACGAAAAACATTCTTAGAAGTCACTAAAGTTACCTGTAATCGAATTCAGAGCTGTAGCTCTTGTCCTTGCGCCTGAACAAAACAGCTTTCTTTATGAATAATATTTTTAGTTCTGTTGAACTATTTACTCTTACCAAACAGGTGGATGTTACATCGCTTGTAAAAACTCCAGTGTCAATTCGACAATCCCATGACACTTACAAGTTGGCTTTTTATCAATTACGTCTTTTAATCAAGAAAACCGTTTGCAAACAAGATACCAAGGTAGCAAATAAAATTTGAAATTGCTTCTAACAGTTTGTTTGCAAACCTGCTATATAAGCCTGACAAAAGTTCAGTTCCATTAATACTTTCACCCTACACTTTTAATGAAATTCTTTGAAGAGTTTCTGCGGAGCAGGTTTTTCTAAACAAAACTTACTGCTCAAATGCGTTTCACTGCAATCGTTGCAAAAGACTTGCTACAGAGAATTGGGAAAAAATAACACGTTCACAAAAATGACTTTTCGATCACCGTGTACTGCATCTGTTTTGGTTTTAACTGGAAAGTTTCCAAAATATTTTATTAAGCAAATGGTTCGAACATAAGCGTAAGAAATGCGTAAAATGGCGTTATCGTCTTCTTGGCTCGTACTAACTCTTACTGATATGTAAATCTTCCCTTCAATATAAACGTTAAAAATATTTGCAGACTGGCAGTTTTTTCACCTCTAAAAAAAGAAAAAAATATGTGCCAGAGAGGAATTCAAATGAGCATACCTACCTCTCGTCAATGTCAACAGAAGCATAGAAGTAAATACGGGTTATTAATCACCTTGGCCGCCAAACAATGTGAGAGAAAGGCTCTAAAGAAATTTACATTTCGGCAATACGAACTTTAGCTCAAGACCATTAGTGAATGGATTGCCTGATTTAGTTGCTCATTCACTTAATGCTTTTACTGTTATACTAGGTTTGTATGAAAAGCATTAAGGGGGCTTATCCATCAATCAAAATGTTACAAAGCCTCGTGAGAGATGTCTGAGATTAAGACAACTAGTTGAATGTTGTTGACGCTAATGTAGACGGAAAAATGGATTCGAATGGAGAATTTAATAATATCATCGCTAATATGGAGCATCGTTAATAAGCATTGCAAGTTATTTTGAAGGCAACAGAATGTCAAAGAGTCGGACTAGTTTAACACCAGGCAGCGGATCTCGACATAGTCGCTCGAACTCCTTTCCTGAAAACGTACTGGCCGAGAATTTACAACCGCCGCGAAAAACGAGTCGAGAGAGACGAAGCTTTGATGCCGTGCCTTCAAAATCCGAGCCGGATCCACTTCAAGATGGCAAGTTACTTGTTCTAAAAGTCATTGGAAAGGTGAACTTACGTATTGAGCGAAAAGAATATCAAGAATTGATCAGAATAGTGAATCAAATCCCCGGAGATGTACTAGTCCTCATTTTAGACAACCTATCCATCGAGAGCTTGTACGCTGATATTCCAAGCAGTTTAGCCTCGCTCGAAGCGCTTTATTCAAAGATATTTTACGATCGTCAAGGACGTCTTCCCGATCATGGATTGAGGTCCGACGATTTCGTCCATCATTTGGTTCGGTATTTCGTCGACGTCCTAAAGTACAACAACCAAACATTTGCAAGCGCGCGTTCGAGGGAACACATAAAGAACATTTTTAACATTTGTACACAAATGGACGAATCACTTCACCAGCGGTTTGTGCAGAGAGCGGAACAGTTTTCCAAGGCTTTAAATGGATTTTCCGAGCATGCCTTGCTTGAGACAATAACACGATCGTTTGCAACGTACTTTATGAAAATGCACGAGGCTTTGAGGACAGAATTAGAGCGAGCTGTAAGCCATTACAAACACGCTCTACAAAAACTCTCCGACGTTCTGTTGAACGTTCCGCTCAATAGCGCTGAGTTGTCTTCAGCTATTGCAGGAAACAGTCAAGCAGAAATGGATGACAAAACGACACAGTACATGAGAAAACTGTCAGGACAATCCATCGAGGACAGATTGTTCTTTAACCAGTCGCTTTTCAACGCAGTGCAGATTAATTCAAGAGATAAACTTCTGATTAACGGTTTAGTCGACAAGTTAGAAGCACGAATAAATCACGATAAAGAGGTAGGCGGTGTTTTAGTTGTTAGTACTAAACGTTCATTCAGTAAAAAGCACATGATATTTTCAAATTTTCAAAGTTTTAAACTGACCTATTCTTATCGAACAGAAAGAAAGTGACAGTTCTGATGTATTGACAACACAAAGGACGTTTTCTTAATCCGTATAATCTAATATCAGCAACCAAATTCTTCCTACTTGTCTTTACATGTCTTATAATACGGGTTGGGAGAATTTTAATTAATCTCAACACAATTTCCCTGGTTACCCTCTAATACAGATAGACTGGATGGTGCAGTTTCCCAATATAAGCTTTATTTGTCACCAGAAGAGGAATGTTTTTTTTTTTTAAATTTTAAATCAACAAAGGACTCGCACGGTTCTTTAAGTCACAGAGCAGTTCTGAAAGGCTGTTGAACTTAATCCTGAGATTGGCATAACTTCCAATACACCTTCTGCGGAAGAAGCACTTCTGCTCAACATAGGTAAATTTATGAGATGCTGAATAGATGAAGTAAATCGTGTGAACTGCGTTGGAAAGAACGAAAGAGAATGAGAAATGAGATCTTCGCAGTCAAACGTGTTTCACATCTCATCTGAGAGCACTGCTCATCTCGCTTCAGGTTCTTCAACTTCTGAGTCAGCTGAGAAAGGAGTTTAACGTATCACGTGACGAGCACGTTTTACCGCTGCTCGAGAGATTTCATCATGGGCACCGCCTGGTGCTACAGCTGTTGGAGGAATCACTAAAGGGTGCGGTCAAACCAGAGGAGAACACCCAAGATACCCACCATTACCCACACGACGGCCAGTGGTTCGGAGCCTGGTAACGTCAGCACTAATGAGGAGGCAGGTGGCAGTGACACTGACGTGTTTGATACTGTCACGCAATTGGATGAAACAGGTAACGCGAAGGTTCGAGTCCCCGCTGGCCAGCCACATTTTACGAAGTACGTTACGTCTTGTTGTTTTGTATATTAATTTTTTTTTTCTTTTTCCGGGTTTTTCCGGGGGGTTTTTTTAGTAAATTTTCTATTTCGGAAACAAAATTCATAAATTTTTTTAACAAAAAAAAAAAAATGTCAAAAGAACGTTCGATAGGTTAATATTCATATGATTTCAGTAACAGAAATAAAGTGGGATAGACCTGTATATAATTGTTGGTGAAACAAGCGCCAGGTTGTTCGAAAGCTGAATAGTTATGAGTAACTATGCACTTATCCGAGATTAAAAGTTAATCGAGGTTTTAATTTGAATTCAGAGAATAGAAAATATAAACAGGAAACCTCATTAAAAAGATAAAAAACTGAAATCAAAATTCGCGCCATTCGTGCGTTAGTACCGCCGACATCATCATCATCATCATCATCATCATCATCATCATCACTTTTGTTTACCCTCGGATTTGTAGAGTAGCTTGCTTATACAGCTAATATCGCCGAGCATTCCGCAGTACACAGCACAATGGGCAAAGACCAGACCACAACACCGGGAACTCCATGCTGCATGTTGGTGATTCACATTGGTCTCACTGCGCCTTTCCCAATTGGACAGAATTGTTAAAGAAAAAAAAAACATGATAAGGTTAATCGTGCTTTAACAACCGGGCCCTGGCAAATAAGCTAACATGCTGATGAATAAGCATCCAGCCCAGGGAGAGTAGCAACAGTTCCACTCGCCCACGCAACAGACGACTTTTTTTTTACCTAAACTTTCAATAAGTGACAATTAAATGAAATTCTTTTGCAGAATTTTCAGCGTTTAGTTCTGCCAGTAGCTCGAGTGACAATGTAGAGTCGACACAAGGCAAGAACCTGAGTCCAAAGGTTTCCAGAAAGCAACCATCGGATGAAAAGTCCAGCCTACGGAAAGAGCTGGAGGACAAACAAAAAGAGCTTGAAGCAGCACAGAAAATGGTCCAAAATTTGACAAAAAGAGAGAAAGATCTTATGGATAGGTAAGCGAAAAAAGCAAGAACTGATTTGAGAAATTTACTTCAAAACACTTCATAATTTAAGCGTTTTTCTTTCTCCAACAGCTAATCTGCTAGCGAATCTTTAACTACTGTGTAAGAATCATAACTAGTTTCCAACAAACAAGTTGATGAACCATCTAAACCGCAAGGAAAAATACAGTAGAAGGTTTTAATAATAACCGATCGTAAGACACGTTACCTTCACGTGTCTAACACGTGCCTTCCAGTTGCCAGAGAACTTATATACAATGTTGAATACTGCATGGTAGTTGAGGAATGCCTCTTTCACGCGGGAGGAAAACCAACAAACCTACACACCAATGCAGCCAGTTGTCTACATTCAATAGCAGAAAAACTAAAGTTTGAAGAGAAACATCTTAACCTCAACTTCTCTAACACTTCTTTCAGATTGCAAGATCAGGCGCAAAGACAGTTGAAAAAGGGCGGGAAATTCGAGGACCTGTCGGCAGGTGAGTGCCGTCCGTCTGCTCTGGTGGAGCGTTATGACAACCTTTACACGCAGACCAGGCTGGATGCTATGGATGAGCTCGACGAGGTTGAATCTCTTGAAAAGCTGGATGAGAACGGAGACATCAAGAACAAAATACTCTTCTCGGTTATCGTGGTGAGTGCAGTGATAGTACCTCTCCTCTTGCAGATGCCATAAAACCTTTGAGAGAAGTACCCCCAGAAAAGTAATTCCTTCCTAGTTGAGTGTTCATATTGCTTTTGTAAATCATTGGGGAAGCAAGTCCCATTTTGATTACTCTTCTTTAAAGTACCAAAAGTTTCCGATTCTGATAGTCTAATAAGTATATTAACTTATCGCCTTTACGATATGTCATGTTGCTTAGCAACGCCGCCCTTTCCGTGAACCGCAGGCTCATTCACTTATCTAAGTCGGAATATTGACCCAATCTCGTACCGAGTCCACGGCCTCCTTTGTCAGCCTTTGGACGCCACCTGGTGCTCTCCCGCTGACCAAGAATACTGAGCACTCTCAGTATGAGATTGATTCGACCATAAAAGCTACTTTCTATGAAGTAAAGTTACTGTCTGTACTCTCCACAGGTGGCTTTCCGCACGGTACAACACGCACTCACAGAAAAACAACACAAGCTTAAAAAACTGTTAGATATCCCGGATGAAGAGACGAAAGCAGAGCAAGCCCAGGATATACAAGACCGCATCACTGACTACTTCCGACAGACAGGCGCACGATTAAAAATCGACAGTGTCAAACGGGTAAGTTTTAAGATCAGCGATACACTGACGATGTACAGTTGAGGATAAAACGCTAATTTAGAAGGACAACCAGTAGGCGATAATGAAGACAGTTTTGGAAGAAAAGAAATACCGTTAATCTGCATCTTCGTGATTTGCTTGTAAGAAACTATGACAAATCCTCGGGAAATGTACGAAAAGAGAGAGAAACAAAAAATGCAGAGGACCAATCAATGCAAACTAACCAAACCTGCCAACATAGTGGAAGTGGGCTTTGAAACTGGAAGAGTCGGTCATAATTCTTTAACACAATGACGAAAACAGTAGTAGATATACTAGAGGAGAGGGCATTTAAAGTTGACTTTGATAAATTATCCTTTTTTCGCAAATTGTACATTTGCTTTTTATTTTTTGTTTTGTTTTGTTTAGGCACTCTAAAATTTTAGCCGACATTCGAACCCTCAAATATTTTGTTAGTTAAAGTATGTTTACTTTTGAATAATTTTCTTCCCCTTTTCAGGATGTAAGCAAACAGTTGTGGAGCACATTGTACGACTTTCCCGAGTTACAAAACTGTGCCAAGTTAAAAGAATACATGGATGAAAGCGTACGCTTGTCCTGGATGATGGCTGTCCAGATTCCACCAATGATCATCGAGTATGAAGCCACAGAGTTCTCAGACAAGCTACATGGACGGTTTATGACCTCCGACATGAAATCTCTAGTGATAAAGTATCACGTGTGGCCAGCTTTAATTGACTCACATGGCGGTCACGTGCTATATAGGGGAGTTGTGGTTACGTGACTTGTACCATGGCAAAGATTTGCAACAAAAGTAACTACCCCAATCCCAGGAGGGTGGGAAGGACTCCCTATATGCAGTGGATAGTCAAAGGTGGTCGACAAAGCCGTCTTGGTATCTCATGGGGGCCAAATATTAGGTAAATATTGCCAGACTAATAAAGCGAGAGTCTGGCGCTTTGTCCAGGGTTACGAGGCTTTTAACAGTTTCTGACGAGCACCCCCGTTACTTTTATACGGGAGTTTTGACCGTGAAAACTGAATTTTGACAAAAAAAACTACAACAAAAAACAGAAATTAAGTTAGCATTTTGCCTATTAAGGCCAATGTAACTAAGAATCCTGACCTAACAAATTGAAACCAGAATGTGCCTACTAAATCTGCTTGACTGAAAGGGCACAGTCATATTAACAACGCAATGATATCGAAGATATAAGACCAGACAATAAAATTCGAACATTAAACTGTTATTTGTTTTATTTGCCGTCAGACAGCAGGATTCACCATTTCTGACCTTTCTAGAGGACAACACTCTAAACTTTAGTAAATTACAACTTACGGGTGAATATAAAGGCTCATAGGAAGACATCCCGCCTTGCGGGAAACGAGCGAAACAAAACAAGGTCTGGGAGAGCCTTTCCCGATCATTTTAACCACATGCACTTATCAGTGCCATTGTCGAGTGAACGACTGCCGCGTGTTATTAACAAATCTGCTGCATTCACACAGTCGACTCATGTTTAACATGAGCCGATAATGAGACAATCGAGACGGTTTAGCTAGCTTCTACTTTTCCGAGTTGAGCATTCAATGCTCTGAAGCGTGTTGAAACAGGCTTGTCCACTCAATTTTACTGCTGCGACTTTAGCCACATTCTGTGGATATTTGTATGGTGTAACAGACCAGGTTCGTCTTGTGCACGGATGTCCCTTGATGATTTAAATCCACTGAGGGAACTTTGACATTCCACAGCCTTGACTGTTGATACTGGTTAGGCCAGCTAACCCAATCCGGTTTTTTGAATTAGTTCTCTGACACGCACTGCCACTTCTTCAACAAGTGGTCGCGTCTGTTTTATCCTTTCCGCCATGTTGTGTACTTCCTCTGTCAACTATAAAACAATAAAAGATATCAAATCACTTTTACAAAAGATATGAGCAAAATTAAGAACAGAAAGAAGTCGGTGGAGGCAAGCGCAGGTTTTCCTAAACCATAGTTTTAAGGTACTCATACAAAACAACAAGAACAATTATTTGCGCGCTACATTACAGTTAAGTGCTGCCTGCTGAAAAGTTTTCAATCGTTATTGTCCAATCAGATATAGCCACGTCAGCTTTTCGCCATCAAGAATTATACGATACGTCATGTTACTAAGCAACATCGGTCAGAATTGTGGAGAAACGACAGACGGATATTTCAAAAACCCAGTATGTTCTCGTCTCCATTGTCCAAGAAAACAGTACGAACACTCCCCGAAAACGTTACGCCATTTGCCAACCAAAGAAAAGATAGCTCAAGTAATGTCAGGTGAAACTGCTTGAGAATGAGACGGCGCTGGATTCTCGGAGAAAAAAGGATAATACACTAGATAGAGACAGAAAAAATACAATTACGACACAAGACAAGCAGTTTTGTTGTTCTTACTTCATGTAGGCACTGTTCAGTTTGTAACAGCTCCTCATCCTGGTGATTCGGTCCCAGTTCCTCTATCTGTTCCTGAACCCACACGGACAACTGATCCCGCTGTTTCTTTTTATGACTGTCAAAATAAAAACATAATTGCATTACAACCATGAAGGACTGCTGCATTCGAGTTGTACCTTCAGTTTGTTGAAGAATAAGAGAGGAGTAGAGTGGAAACATATGTGCGCCACGGTGTCAGCCAGTGTTTTAAGGCTTGGTTTAAGGAACATTGTTGCCGACCAAATGTTCCCAGTTTAGCCACGCGGAACGGGAATTTGCTATGAAACAAAAATGTTCGCCCAGTCACACTTGCCCGGACATGTTCCCAACTCGTGCGCAGTGCCACATGGCAACAGTATTGACTAGCTTGTGCGCATGGTGACACTTTGTTTCCGGACATTGTTCCTTGTTTAGCCACTCGGGCAGGAAAATTTTTCCTACTTCCCACTAATTTAGCCACAATGTTCTGCAACAATGTTTCCTAGTTTAGCCAGGCCTTTAGGAATCACTCTCGTTTGTCACTGCTTTGTGTAATGTTTAGATGGCCTGTACTTTCGTAAGGTTTCTTTCTATGAGCGTAGGTAATGAACGGTAATACTTACAAATATAAGCGCTTTCTCATATTCAAGTATTTGGACCTGGTAGACCACTATAACAGCAAGAAAACTGCTATAAAGATATATTTACCTGTATGCGACTTTCATGTCGTGAAATTCTTGTAGTATATTTTTCATAGCGGCAACACGTTCTTGGAGATTTCCTTCCTCTTTCAGTTGACTCAACAACACACTCTTCACGGCGTCTTCCCTCGCATCCGGTTTACGTTCCCCATCCTCCCGTTCTTCGTCTATTTCTTCTTCCTCTTCGCTGTACTCTCCTGTCGACTGTTCTTCTCCTTCCTTTTCGTCTTCGGAGCCTCTACTCGGTGACGAGGTTGCCGAGGAAGGACTGGATTCCGCTCGTTTTTCACTGTCTAGGGAGGTGCGAGGAGTTGACGCGGGATGTGTGGAGGTAGAAGCACGAACCTCCACCCCCTCAGGTACAGGAGGGTGTAGTGAGGCACCCTTAGCACGGGTAGGCAGAGTGAAGGACGAGGGAGGTAACAACACTGCTCTTCTTTCGGCTCCTCGTGTCTGCCCCGTGTTGATAAGCGGTGGATTAGAAAGGTTTTTGAACAGGTTTTAATACAGGGTCTGAGAGTCCCTGCTGCTTGTCACCGATCACATCTTTGGGTAGGACTAAAAAAAATGCAACATTCTTTTTTCAGCGTTTGCCGAAAAGATCGTAAAACTAGTCCGAACCTGGAACTACTCAATAACAGTATCGATTCTATCTTCACACAGTACGCTTCCAATATTACTAATCTCAGCAACATGAAGGACGCGTGTCACACATGATCCTACCAACTATGACCTAGTTCACTGCGAGTCTTCTCAGTTTTGTAGCTTGAGTGGAGGTAGAACATTCGACCGATGTGTGAAGGTAATCGGTTCCAATCGCATAAGGAACTAGAAATTTATTTGTCCCACGCCTGCGACAACTGAATTTACATCTTTCTAATTGTAGGTACCTGTTATAAAATAAAGTTATCAACTGTGGCATCTTACCAAGTGTATCTTGTCCAGTTCTTTTCGGCCCCTTCTGCACCAAGAAAAGATTCATCTCCGGAAGAAGAGGGAAAGACGATTGATTCCTCCCTAGGGTTCCTCTGGTTGGGATGGATATTGCTACCCATTTGATAAGACGGTCGGGGTGGAGAGGCACGGGGTTTTGTCTCATCATCCTCGACTTGCTCTGTGACACGCGTGGAATGCACGCGCGGTGTTACACTTTTTGACGTGGATATTTGGGTGAGGTCAAAGGACTCCCTTAAGTAATCGGGTTTTCGTGGCCGAGGACGCTCCTTAAAACCCTCTAAAGCAATTCTACAAAAGAAGAGAAAGGGAACAGACCGATTATAACAGCAAGGAGCCTGGAACAAAATACAGAGTAGTTTTAGCCCTCACCCCTTTCTTGGTTTAATGGGTGGGGTAATGTCATCGATTTTAAAAGTGATGCGGAGAAGCTCAAAGAAATATTGAATTTTAGGAACTCTCGACAGGACAGGACTGACGATGGTAAGGATGGAAATGGATTACCACATGGATAATCTAAAAAACACAAGCCTCATGCTTTCAAATTTGGCAGAATTCCCTAAGATTTTGCAAACGTTTAATCAAGACTGAACTCCTTAAAGATGTCGCTTTTAGTCCTTAAAGTGTATATGAATGAAATATTTTCTGCTTATTTGAAAGGCCCGCGAGAATGGCGTCTCGAAATTCTTTTCGTCAGAGATATTGACGTTTAGCGATCAGTGATGACCAGATGACCAAAAAATGTAAATACTGAATAAACAATATCCTAAAACTAAAAGAGTGTCGCCACCAATGGCTCACAAAAGAAAAATGTCACTCTTAGGGCTGTTGCCATGACAACAGTTTTGCCGCTGTGCACCAAACGAAATCCCCAAACCAGAACCAGCCAGGGAGAAATATGGGACTATGTCTGTCAAGCAGGACCCTGCACTAGAGGCAGAATGGGGAGGAGAGAGAGAGAAGTGCATGGCAGCAAACAAGGGTGCAGCTGATCACAGTGGTGCCAAGCAGACCGCTCATGGAGATTTATCAGTTTACCATTTTCTAGAGTCAAATCTAGACGCCATGACTTTGCAAATACAAAAACGCAACTGAAACGAAAAAAGACGAAAGAAAACGCCATTCTTCTGTATTCGAGGCCTCAAATAAGCAGAAAATATTTTTCATGTCATATACACTTTAACTTCGAGTCAATAACGTTTTATTCTATAAACCAGGGGAACTTTTCCGACATCTAAATTTTACGTACTACGTCACTTCGAGCCAACAAAGTGACAAACCTCTCTCCATTACAATGTTTCCGGCTCAGTATTCAGGGGGAGGAAAAAGGGGGTAACTTAATGGAAAATTGAAGAACTATATTAATTCCACACCTGTGAACTTCCATACTGTAGGTCGAGGGCGGGACTGAAGGGACTGGGCGCGTTGTTTCTGACAACGTGGCAATTGGCCAATCAGGTTTGGGCTCAATCACACGTCTGGGCCTGGGCTTGCCTCCTCTCTGTCGTACTCGATTTGCTGTTACTCTTCTCCAGTGCATCGCACAGCGGTACACGCACTGATGCACGGAGTGGGCAACCTGTGAACACGTTATCAAGAAGAAATGGTAGTCAGGCAATGTAGTAGGCTGGATGTTAGAGAGAGAAGCTGCTCCCAAAAAGGTAAACTTGAGAAAAGGCATGCAACAAAATCAATCAAACCTCCAGTTGTCGCTCTTGGGCCAGCCTTGACCTTTCTGAAGCCAGATAAAACCCAACCTAGAATCCGGCAAGAACAAAGAAATACATGAAAATACTGCCTAAACTTGAACCCCATAGTCTTGAAAAGGAAGCAAATTCAAGAATGGAGAATACGTTTTTAAACATTTTTTACGTGATCACACCTTCATCCATTGCGTGACTCCAGTCCGCAGTAGTCTGTTTCGTCGCTCTTCCAAAGCTCTGGCGATACGAACCGCTTTCCTCTTGCGAACGATCGCGTACTCCAACAGAGCATAAAACGCCTTAAAAACCACACCAAAATAATAGTAGATTAAATGCGGTTGACAGAAAAAAAGGACAATGTCTTTCAACGTAGTAACGATTAATTTGTGACATCTTTTGTATGTTGGTTTCCCGACTGCGTGTTTAATCGCCTGTGAGGTACGTGTGATTGTTGGAAACTTGATTCGTTGTTAAGTTTCTGATCTAGTTGATAAGATTCAATCCGTCCAAAAAGTCCAGTCCGTCCGTCCACATTTGGCACACCAAATATACTTTTAGTACCACAATATATGGAAAAATTCAGCCACCTCAGTGATAACTCAAACCATCATTTCTTGTTAAGTCTTAAGAAACATGAACATAAATTCACTGCCTACCTTTCTTTGCAGACTGACGCTCCAATGCCATAACGCCAGTACCGTCTGTCTCTTTTCTTGCATTACGATGCCATGCTGAAATTTTACACATTCCACTTCTAAGTTCCCAAAAATATATACAAATGAAAGACTAGTAAAATTGCAAACAACAGTCTGTAACAATGTTAATCAAAAGTCACGGAATAGCTTCAGAGGAAAATTCCAATTGGTTGGCATTTTGCGCTGCGATTGACTGAATAAGAACGCCGCTTACCATATCTGCATAGCAACATTGAAAATTATTTCGAGTATTTATTCTGTAAAAGACACAAAGAATTTCCATTCCTTGTTTTCAGAGAGCTGTGAAAACACGCGTAAAAGTTTACGATTGGAACTTTGCTCGTTCTCTTATACAAATTCCTGTTTTACCATAACTCAGCTTCGCCAAAAACGTTGTCTATTTATGAACAAGCCAGACGATTTAGAATGCTTACCCGATTCTTCCATTTCCTAAAGAAAGCAGCGGTAATCCTTCGATTATGAAGCCACATGCTCTGTCTTTGGAGAATCTACAACGAAAAATGAAGCCACGCGTTCTAATTCCACATGTGAAAATTTGTTTGATTTTTCAACATATCAGGTGGTTTGCACGTTGTCTGGCTAATCTCAAACTTGAAATTTAAATAAGTTATTTAAAATCAACAGCAAGAGAACTTTAACCCAAAGGTGGTTTCCATTAAGCCAAAAATTTTGCCTGGACCTTACCAGACTACCAAGTCAAAAGATGAGGTGTATTTTAAAACCCTGTCGCCGCAGGCACCTGGGAGAAGATAGGACCTGGAAATTCATGGAGATGTTCAAGAACGTTCACAAAGAAAAGCTGCAAAAATGTCGTTTACCTTGATCCTAAAAGAAAGGTGGATGTAGCCCTTCCATGCCAGCACCGCTTTTCCTAGCAGTGTCTTATTATGATGCTCGCAAGCCTTGTTTCTAAGAGCCTTGTCATGTACTGACTTCATTTTGAAGGATTTCCACGCGCGGAATGAACGCTTCAATTTACCTGGCAAAACAATCAAACAATTGTTAGTATACTCACTGTTATTCTTGCCAGTTTATTACTGTCACGTTGTTTCGTGTGGGTGCAGACCGTAGGCAGGTCGTGAGTTTCGTTCTCGACCTAGTGCATCATATAATTTGTCATTTGTAGACATACAAACTCTCATAATGCTGGTAAAGAGTTAAGACGCACGTGATTTCCTTTGGCCAATACAGTAATTATAACTATAAGTAGCTAAGACTTGGTGGTTTGAATTTGAAACAAAATTCATCGGGTACGTGTTTTTCCTACAAATCCTCCAAAATGGAACAATAAAGCCACCTTAAAAACTTACACTTGACGTTATTTCTAATTTCATTTTCCACGATCGTTCTATCTCTGAACTCTTATAGCTCCAGTTGGTCGTCTTACAGATGTGAGTAACATGATCACTTGACGCAAAAGGCTCATTTCATAAAAAAACCCGTATACGCAAAGTACAAAACATGCGTCTCGCTAACCTCTCTCTAGTTTCTGTTGAATTTCGTGAAGACGTTGCCACTGTAGCCATTTTTTGACTGCATGATGAGTGGAGAATTCTCTCCAACATGTGAAACACTGCATGGAAAAAAATTATCACTCTCAAGAGTTAGCCCAAAGGTCAGTATCGAACCTCTTTATTACTCGTAAAACATTTTATCTTCACCGAAGAGAAGCGATTAAGGGGCGATAAGAAGGGATTAAATAGCGATAAGTGAACCAGCGACCTTTTGATCGGACTAAAAGTACGAGATTGTAAGACTAAGGAGTACCACTTTTCAGACAGGGTTTTTATGTTTTCGATTATCACATTTAACACTTATCTTGTACCATCAGTCTCTTATTCAACTGTTCAGCAACATGGAGAAGTGAGGGGTCTGGACACGTAAACTGGACTAGAAAGTCGTACTCATAATCTTGTCGTACTCGTATTGCCACCTCAAGGTGGCTTCTGTCTTTCTGTTAAAAAACGTGCTGTTTGTTTACCTTGGAAAGTATTGTTTGGTTAAACAATGTCTTCGCTACATGCTTATTTCTCCTCTCTTCTCTGTTTTCTACGACATTCTGCCTCCACGTTTCAAAGGCAGATCTGAAAACAAGAAAATATATGTGTTCAAAAAAAAATCCGAAACAGTCAGAGGTGAACCCTTAGCTACTTGTTTTATTTCCGTAAAAAGGCACGCTTGTGGTATTTTTTCTATTTTCTTCTCCCGCTTGTCAAATATTAAAATATACAAACATTCAAAGGTACTTCATATCACAAGCTTAACAACAGATTCTTACACTTCGACATGGCGATGTCTATTAAAAAAAATTTCTAATGAATGACTGCAAACTTTCAAATGAATTCGAAATTAGGGTGAGCACGATAAAATTATGATAAATCACCTCAATCGATCTAAATTGTGCGCTTGAAGCCTCTCATCACAATGCGTTTCAACAGCCTTTGCATGATTGTGATGATCCTATAAGAAATGACAGCGAGATGAGTGTATTAACAGTAGAGGTAAGTGGTAAAGTCTGCATACGAGCCTAGTGGCCCATCAGGCCGGGGCTTATCCTGGTTTTTGCGGCCTGAAGCAACTAGGAGTATTTCTACTCCCCCCCCCCCCCCAGCAGTAAATTCGAGGTACCCATTCATGCACCTGGGTCAAGAGGCACTATGAGAGTTAACACAACGCATGCATCGCAGTGCCCTGGCCAGGGCTCGAACCTTGACCACTCGATCCGGAGTCCAGCACGCTAACTATTAGCCACCGCGCTTCCAATTGTTTCCTAATACTGTCCAGATCGTCCAAGAGGAACACATCTTTAGTTTATGATTGAGTGGTCGAGTAACAGTCACAGTATTTGATAAGGTACAGTGAGCTAGTGATTGTTAATTGACCTCTACAGATCAGAGCACACCAACTGATTTCATAAACTTGATATGTCTTACCTTCCAAGCGTTGGTAACAAGAGAGAGAAGACGCTGTTGGTAATGCAGGTTAGCACGTGCCTGTTTCTGCCATTTTACCTGCCTGTAACGAACAAACTGAAAGAAAAGGGAACCAACAAAATCAATGCTAATAAAAAAAACCCGCTTTCTTTATTGTGAAAAAAAAAAATGTATGGAACATGTATCTCTACGTGCATATCTAAAATAACTTTGTTGCAATGGTTAACAAATCACAGTTTGCACTTTCACAAAACGAGAGCATCTCTAAGTGGTCTGCCAGTAATTGCAAGTTTATTTTATTTAACTTCTAACCCAAGCTTTTGTAGACAACATTTTTCGAATAGAGTACGAGTTCTGCCCCAGGTGGCTTTACTTCAGATTGGCTAGTCAACATGATCTGTTTAATTTTTGTTAAATTCTTTTACTCTACCATCTGTAGTGAGGATTTGAAACTTTTGTCACATCACCACCGTTCACGGCTTAGTGTCGTCACGCAGTGCTTGGAAAAGCATTGCGTGACAACTCATATAACAGCTGCAAAGGAGACCATAAGTAGCAGCCTTATGTTAAGATACAAAATAATCTGCTTGGAAACCAGGACTTACCTGCTGCCACGCTGCCCAAGTCTTTTTCAAAAGATGGACGTAGTAATGCCTCACTGATGAATGCTGTACTGACCGACTGGTGCAAAAAAAAAACAACAACAACAACAAAAAAACATCTCGTAAACTGTTTCTAAACTAGTAAAAGTCAAGGTTATCCGCTCAGTGTGATGACCATACCATTGTAAAGATTACATATGAATTGTCATTGTAGATCGGTAAGTAAAATAAAACCAGTGACACATCTATGGTGTACCATGTTTACCTTTGTTTCATTTCATTGTTAAACTCTCTCCATCTTCCTATCCCCATTTGTAGCAATTTTCGATTGTGGTGATCATCAGCCACAGCCTAAGAGCAAATTTTCAACAAACTTAGTTCAGTGCCATGGCTTGTCGCATAAAACGCTGGTATGCCATGAAGTTTTCAATTGTTTGTTAGTTCAATGAACTTAACAAAGCACATATAAAGTTCTCTACAAAGAGTCATATCAATGGTACACCAAGTCCCCAGCTGAAATGCTTTCCAGGCAATCATGAAAGTTCCAAAACTACAAATTCGGGATACGAAGTTGTGATTTTTCGTAATCCAAACAATTAGGGATGTCACGCTAATTGCAAAATTACGAGAATCACGACCTGGACGAAATTTATTTGAGAACCAAAGCAAGGAAGTGGAAATTGAAAAAAGTATGGACAAGAGCAAAAGTTTGACTACTGTGTGTATCAAGATCAAAAGACTTGTAATGAAAATAAGAGACTAATAGGTTGACTCAAAGCTGGACTCTCAGAGTGAAAGCGTTTGGTAAAGGTTAAGTTTCAAAGCAAAATATCTCACATTCAGGTTGGTACAAGAGATGTTAGTGTGAAGCAATTTGGAAAACAAATTGACCCTATGTACCTCAAGCTGTCTTTCATGTAACTTTTTTCTTGCTTGTTGAAGCCAGAATTGAAGACTGCGCCTCTTTATAACTTCATCATTATGAAGAATGGCCTGCAATTAAAATAAAAGCTTTGCTTATTTCTTTTTAATAACATAACAAATCTCCACAAAAAAGTAACGACAAAAATAAATCTGGTGGAGATAAATAAAAATAAATAAATTAATATATTTAGAGAGGAAGCCACGTCATTTCTAGCTGGTTTTCATGCGGTCCTCTATCCAGGTCTGTTTGTTTTGAAAACTCAGTTATTAAAAGTTGACCTATCATAACACATTGCTATCCAAAACAAGTGTTTCTTGTTCCTAAATTGTTTCGTTTACTTTCTTGGTAATGGTTTTCACTCGAACTATCAATGGAAGGAGAGTAGTAAGTACATTTCTGATAAAAAGAAAATAAATAAGAGGCCAAATTACATAGGATGGGAGGCAATTCTCACCATTCTCTCCATCATTCTGACGTCCATCATCAGCTGATATTTGCTCCACCATGAGTAAAATGTCTTTGCCAGAAGTGCTTCCCTACAATTGAAAAGATTTAAAAAGATTTAAAGGGACACTGTCACCAGATTCACTTCAAAAACTCAAGAGCCCAAAGACATATGTCTTTACACAAGCATGAAAAAGAAAGGTGTTGCATATTTGTGCTGTATATTTAACTTACCCTCTGAACTTCTCTGCAGCAAGATTAGTCTCTTTGTTGGAATGCATCAGGTCCACAAAAATCATTATTCTACAAAAGTACCTGAAGAAAAACATATTGTGTTATAAACAAGTTATCAACTCCACAACATTTAAATTCAAAGAATCATCAACATCATTTGTTTTGCTACAATACCAACACATTATTAGCCTAAGAGCAACTTTCTATTGAGTGTTGTAAAACCAAAACCAAAGTAATAACTCTGGCCAACCACAGTGGACACAGACAATCCAGTGAACCAATCAAAACAAAAAGCAGATACATGTAGCCAGCAAGAAGTGCGGGAAAACGTTTATGAGTAAGTCACAAAATTTTTGGTTTTGGCTCTTACTTCTGATTGGATGAGAAAGTGGTGGGAGTTTTTAAAGCAAATCACTAAGCGTAGTAATGCAGATCCAAAGAAAATGTGAGTTCTTTCAATACTCAGTGAAAATCCCTCTTAGAAGACAAATGGAGAATTTGAGAACCAAACCTGGGTAAAGCTCTCTCACGGAAATGATAATCAGCTTTTCCATACTGAGATTTTCTGAATCTCCTCCACTGGCAGTACTTCACCCAAATGGTAAACAACTTCCTCTTCAGCTGAAAGCTACACGTGGAACATGTTATTAACCAAAGGCAAAGAAAAATCTACAAAAACACAATCCATGAACAAATGATTGAAGTATTCTCCTTACTTGTGATGAGCTCTTGCTTTTCTGGAAACTGAATGAAGCTTGAGTTCCTCAGAATGCTCACATCGCCTTAACCAGACATTCCACACTCTTTGCAGTTGCTGACAAAATAAAATGGAAGTTTTTTGCACAGTCACTGATTGTATATGACTTGGGGGATCTACAAAAATGGACCACTTGCACACTATTAAAGTATCTGTTTGAAATTGTTGTCTGTCTGTCTGTCTGTCCGTCCATCTGTCTGGCCTTCTGTCTAATTATAGCCAAATGTTAGGATGTGTTTGAAATATTATAATATTTTATAACATTATCACAATGTAAGCAGAGGGTTAGCTACAAAGCATGCAAAACATGCCCATGTTGCTAAATTGATCATCTTATACAGAAGATTTGTTTACGAATTACAGAAAAGAACTATCAAGAATTTGAATAATGCCCACTGAAGAGGTATTGAGAGTATTGAGCAATGCACTTACAAATCTCTGCTGCAGGTCTTCAGCCATCTTTAAGCGCATCTCTTTTAGTCTTCTCTGTACAGCTTGCAGGTGAAGAGCATTAAAACAAGTTTTCTGTAAAGAAAAACACAGAAGCTAAGTTATATCTGTTCATTTCTCTTCAAAAGCTACATATTGTTGCTTCTGTGCAAACTTGCTGGCTTTTACAGAAACTCTTATGTTGTACGCTGCCAGTAAGATGGCGTGGAAATCTCTTCAAAAGTTTACAGAACTGATCTGCGACAGCGAACGAAGGGAGGGGGCGGGGGGACACAGGGCCCAGTCAGAGATGTCCATACCCACAGCACAATGAACAAGAAAAATGGACAGTAGCTTGGGGATTGCTTTGTTGGAAACCAGAAGAAATGGATTCCCATCAGGCAGTGATGAAAACACTGTTTGAATGCACTTGTTACTGTTTTCTTTCTCTTACCAAAAAAATAAATAAAATACATAAATAAATAATGTGTAGGAAAACTGGAAACTGTGTTTGCTGCAATTGTACATGGCTACAGTTATGTCCCAGTCTATCATGATTGTATATGGGAGCAGAATTGAAGTTACGATTTCAAATACATGTGTCATTTTCATAACCAAGTGAATCACAGCATCACTTACTCCAAGATTGGTGCGTAGGTTAAGTGATAAGAAGACAGCTCATCAGGCTAATGAAGAAGACTTACCAACAAGTGCTCTGTGTAATGATGGGCAGCGATATCTTCATTCTCGTACTCTTCATGCTTCAGAACAATATCTTTCAGTGAAGTTAATGAAAGTTGACAGAGGTTGACTCAAATGAAAGTTAACAGTTTAACCAAAATACATACATTGAACTATTATGACCACTTGACGATGGTCTTTTGACCAATCTAACACAGTTATATTCACTAAACATGTACTTTCACGACAAGGCGTTAGCATGCTCGATTCCACATCAAGTTACGTGGTAAACCCCCGGGGGGTTTTCTACAAATTTTTTTTGGGGGGGCCCCCCCCCCCCCTCCCTCCCTTTTCTTTTTTTTTTTTTTTTTTTTTTTTTTTTTTTTTTTTTTTATTTTTTTTTTTTTTTATTTTTTTAATTTTTTTTTTTTTTTTTTTTTTTTAAACCCTCGCGCCCCCCCCCACCCCCAAATACCCCCCCCCCCCCCCCCCCCCCTGAACCTCAGGCTGGTAACCATCAAAGTAGTCTTTGGAATTAGAATGTTTTTTATTTATTTTATTTTAATAAAAAACAAAACAAAATTTATTTTTAATTTCAACTTCCAGTACAAATCAATTTGGAATATCAATAAACTTCTTTTAACATTGTTTTGATAATTTTGTGGTGCATCAGCGCAATAATTTTGCCCTATAACTAGTGATTACTTTCTTTATAGAGTGTTTTCATGGCAGCCATGTTGGATAATTTAAACAATAAAAGTTATTTGCATAAAAAAGATTTTTTTTTCCAAAGGAAAATCATTCTTCTGTTTCACTCCTCCAATATAACATTGTTTGGAAACTATGAGGAGAAATTAGATGCTATTAACTGTTGATAACTGCTGTAGGAAAGAGCAAGGATACAGTATTTCCAGTGAACAAAAGCTCTCCTTGCTACAGCCACATCACCCTTGTAGTTAATCAAGTCATCAAATTGAGCAAGCTCTACTTGTCTCTGCCATCTTGTCACCCACATGTGAAATGACTTTTTCAGTAATTCCAGTGAGAAGTGTCTGCTTGCAGCACCTATATGTAGGTGACATAATGAAATTTCAATTGGGTTCATAATCTTTTGAGCTTTAAAAATCCATGACTTTCCATGACCTTTTCCATTACTTTTCAAAGTTTTCCATGACTAAAATTTGACCATTTTTCTTGGAAATTTTCAAATAATTATCTTGATTTTGGGTATGTTTTTACCCTTTTCTTCACAAAAAATAACCTGCCTAATTTATTTTGTACAATCAATACTATTTTTCATGACTTTCCGTAACCCACACTGAAAATTCCATGACTTTCTAGGCCTGGAAAATGAAATTCTAAAATTCCATGACTTTCACGGTTTCCCATGACCCGTAAGAAACCTGTTATACACTATCATGAGCAACGCTTTTTTCAAATCAACGTTTTCTTGTTGCCACAACCTGAAAAGTGCACCTACCATGTCGCAGCTGTTTCAGTTTTCTCACTGATTTGTAGTTTTTCAGACCCCTCCACACCCTTAGCAATAACATTTTGTCATTAAATCTTGAAGCAACTCTCATCTTTTCCTTCTCATCAGTTTTTACTAAACAAGCAGAAGTCCACACCTTCCAAGCCTACGGATAAAAAATCAGATAGCATGATTGTAGCTTACTACATTGGGCACAGGCATCCAGAGCATATAAAATAGAAACAAAGGGAGGGTAGAGGATGAGAAGGAGGGGAAAGGGAGTGAAAAAATAAAAGGAAAAAATGGAAAGTGACGAAAAATTGAACTGAGTTAAATTGAATTTATATTTTTTGGCAGCAATAACTTACATTAATTAAAGGAAGTAGAAAACACTTCTTTTAACTGAACTTTTATTCAGCTCTTTGTCTTTGTTCAACGACAATCCTTATGTAATTACTGAGTTGAACTGTAAATTAACTGCAAAAAAGCGACAGTTGGAATTCACCGAAAAAGTGGGCGGGGAAGTAGAACAAGGTGGGTGGGGCAAAGATATAAACATTTGAGCCCATTCCACAGCACCTTGGTCATTAGACTTGTAGCCCAGAACTGGAGGGCTTCATGGTCCATGTATTGCAAGTTTTCCTTGAATGCTAACTGTGCCAACCAATGGTCCCATGCTCTTCTGTGGAATAAAAAAAAATTCAGTAAAAATCATGCAACTTGCAAAATAACTGATTCATCCAAATTTTGCATTAATGTCCTTACAAACAGATTCCCAAGTTCTTGTATAATTTTTTTGCTTGGTACTGGAATGCCTATCCTTGACATATTGTATTTATGATGCACACTATTCTGGCTTTTAGCCCTTAAAATCCATCAAGTGACCAATATCTTTGCAATCCTCTCTTTTAATTAACCAAAAAAGGCAACTGAAAATAGCATCATATTAAGCACCTTTTTAGCTGATTTTCAGCCAAATCCATAGCTCGGTCAGTCTGTTGTCTTTTCCTCCGTCTGGTTCCAATGTACTCTTTCCAACCTGACCAACACTTTGCAAGTAATGCATGGTGTGCTACAAAGAAACAATACATCAAATAAAAGTTAACATTCAACCTAACTCTCTCTCCAACCAGCTTGTACAATGACCTTAAATGGTGAAGGAAAGCCCCATGGAGATTTTGAATTGAAACATTGAGTTTCACATTTCCAAAATAAAATTGAACTTTAAAATTTTTTAATAATTACATGACAATTAGATGTCAGGAAAATTTCCTCCAATAAAGGTAAGTTCGAATTGGGCATTTTGTAGAAAGCACATTGTATATTTGCAGTTATTTGATCTCAGTTTTACTGTTGTCCATGATATTACTAGTTAAATAATGGGGTAGGGTAGGGACAATTAAAAAAATAGTGGTTCACCCAACACACGGCAGTGGAAAGGGGGGACGCAAACCAGAGGTGAGGGCAAATCCAGTGAGGAGAAAAAAAAAAAAAAAAAGACAGGGAGGGGGAAAGAGAAGAGGGGAGGGAGAAGGAGGGGGGGGGAAGGGGAGGGGTGCACCCAAACAGAAAAAAAAAAAAACTGAGAAAAACAAAGAAAAAAACTGAGATCAAAATAACTGCAACATATATACCAATACTGCATGAAATGTAACTACGACCCTCACCCTGGTGATGAGCCAACTTGTCTCTTGTCTTCTTTGTTCTACAATAACTGATGTACTCTCTCCAAGCTTTCCAGGACTTTTGCCACAGTCTATATCTAAAAAACAATCATCATACAATCATGTACCAACTTACTACATGGCGAAGATTGAAGAAGTATAAAAGGGAAAGGGAGTGTCAGGGGGAGGGTGCAAAAATTCTACTATTCTTAATTAATCGGAGGTCAGATCAGAATTTAAAGCAGTTACATATTACAGTTGAACCCCGCTATTTGAACCATCAGGGCAAACAAAAAACAGTTGAAAATAGCTGGAGGTCGAAATAGCCGATAGTAAATGACAGAAAGGCAAATCCAAGGGAAATGGGTTTTTGTTAGAAATAGCAAAGAATTCAAAATAACCGAGTTCAAATTATTGGGGTTCAACTGTAATTAAATCCTGGTGAAATTATTTCAGTGTGTTAACTAGTAAATTATGTAAAGTCATGGTACAAGCATCAAAATATAATATTTATAAAAAATAATAGTTGAGATCATGCAAGGCTTAGAAAAAACTTGAATTTCAGCTGCTCTTAAAAAACAAGCAGCTCTCAAATTTTGCTTTCCCAGCGCAGTAACATACTTCTCGTACATGTAGTTACTTCTTAGTTTATTCAAGTCATGATTTAGTCAGCAGACAATTTACCCAGCTCCTTTGCCCAATGGGCAAGTGAGCACAACCTTTTTTTAAACCTGTGATGAGTGTAACTACTAGTACTTACCTGTTGTGATAATCAGCTCTAACATTAAGCTTCCACCCTCTCCTTCCTGACCACCAAATATCTTGCCAAACCTGTAGTGTGCGCTGCATCAGCTTTCTCTCATAATGGCCTCTGTCAGTCAATAGAAATGAAACTACAAGCTGCATTTTGTAGGACATTTTTTATGGACAGGTACCGTAATTTTGACTACTGGTAACTGAAAGTTGCCCTGTTAGAGTCTGTTGTAATGAGTCTGTTAGATTATAATAACTTATTAGAATATTATAATTATAATTTATTAGAGCAGTTTTTTTCAATTGAGTGTCGTAAAACCAGAACCAAAGAAATGACTCCAATCAATCACAAACGATGCAAACAATCCCCGTGAACCAATCAAAACTCGAAAGAAATGCATGTAGCCAGCACAATAAGTGGGAAAACGTGCGTGAACCAGTCATGATTGGTTTTGGTTTTACTTCTGTTTTGTTGAGAAAGTGGCACAAGATATAATATTTAAACCAATCACTAAGCAAGGCACATGTACAACTGTAATGCTAAATCAAAAAAAATGCAAGTTAATTTTAACAGTCAAATGAAAACTGCTCTAAGTCAATGTATTAATAAAGTAAACTCCACTTAGTTATTTTGAAATGGAATGACCATGTCTTGTTACCTTGCTGTAACGGGAGTCACTCTTCCATATGTCTTCTTTCTCCAAATCAACAAATATTTCTTGGCTAAAAACCTGAGTGGTAAATGATTCTTAGAGGTAGGTTAACAAAAAACTAAAAACTACTAACAATACAACAGTCACAAACAGGTGCCCAATTTTGCTGGTCATCATCACTGTCTCATCAAAGAACCTATATTGTATCTCAAGATTTCCGTTACTAAGCCCTGGGCTTATCGAGCAACTTCGTGAAAAGAAACTTTTAGGTGTGGGTTTCTCAGCGTGAAGGACATTAAGTTCGTCTAGACAGCCTGTCAGCGTTTGAACAAAAAAACCATTTAAACGTTGCCTAGCGAGTGTTAATCGAAATACGTCTCAAAATTAAAAATAAATAAATAAAGCAATCGCTTAGTTGCTGTTACAAGTATTGTCAGCAGGGTAGAGGGGGCTTATATCCTGGGGAGCATTATTGAACCGGAATGAATATTTTTGATTCACAGGTTATGGGCCTAAAACCGGGTGGCTTATAACCGGAATTTTACGTTATTGTATCTCAAGATTGCCATAAAGCACGAATGTGTTGTCTAGTCATTAACTGTCAGATATTTTTACCCGTGCCCAAATGCGGTAAAAAGTTTCCACATTTTTACGGTGACAATATATTTTCTCTTGTTATAAAGAACAGCTATAGGCAAAAATTAAGTGACAAAATAGCAACTTGGTTTGCACAAAAATTAAAATTGTTATTCAGTTATTTTATGTTACCTTCTCCTAGTGCTCTGAAATCTTTCAATGCTATTATCAGAAAGAGCTGTTTCTTGGTGAGGACGTTTTTGTTCATGCTGTGAAATTGAATTGATCCATCTTTTGTGTGCTGCACCAGAATGAGCTCCATCTACTCTTCTGAAAAAAAAAAAAAAACAAACATAAAGTTGTATGAACTTGACTGAAGCTAGCACTGAAGTTTACAAAAAATCAATTACTTATTGAATGATTACAGGCGGGGCCACCCCGCGCACTGGGACCCGCGCGCCGAGGAGGGCAAAAAAAACGACGAGGCCGAGGGGGGGCCGGGAGCGTCGCACTGTAATTTATGCATGTCACAATAGCCTCATTTCAATAAATTATTCTTCGGGCACAGTTAACCTTCATACACTGTACATGCTTAATTCTGTGGGCATATCTACAGGTACAAAATATACAGCATACATTTTTTTCAGAGAATGGTAAATGTTACTGACACTACTGTACATGTGTACATGTTTTTGTAGCTTTAAACTCATTGCTGAACGGACCATTACCTTGGAATTTTTGATGAGAACTTAACTGGTTTTCTTTCCTCTTCCTTAATGTTACTCGCCTTAGTAGGCTCTGTGTTAAAAGTACAAAATAATTATATCTGTAAAACATCAATGAATCGATACAACATGCATTATGTACATTAAATGAAAGACAAATAAAGAAACAAACTGATATATAAATTAAACATATAAAACCAACAAAAGAAAGTGGCAGAAGGAAAATAAAGTGGACCCTTCTTCTCCCTTTTTGACAAACTCATTAACACAACCACCTACAATGTAACAGGTACAGTAAACTCTCTCTTAAGACACAGCACCACTAAAAGATGGACACCTCTATAAGAGGGACACCTCCATAAGATGGACACCTGGTAAAGCTCCCTATAAAACGGACACCTCTCTAAGACGGACAACAGACACTTTGAAACAGTCTGTCCACGGACACTTGAGAAGTGTGTTTTTTGTAGTGAATAATTCATCAAAACTTTGTATCGACATAGAGTAAAGTTAGTCAGCGCCTTAAGGGTACCAAACTTACCGCCCAAAAACAATCCACCATAACGGGCTACTTCTCTCTTTTAGTGTTTGGGTACCGAGGGCGTTTTTTTATTTACAGTTGAGTATTACAGTTCAGCTTAATTACTATCTCACTGATGAATGGTGCCACGTTACCTTGACTCTCTATAAAGTGGGCTCCTCTTTAAGACGAACAGTTGGGGCTGGTCCCGAAGGTGTCCGTCTTAGAGGGAGTTGACTGTAGAGCAGTTACGTATTACACTTGTTTTGTCCTAAGAAAAGTTCAGGCAATTTCTTATCTGAGAAATAGGACCACTTCATGAATACCACATTTTCAAACTACTTTTTTGACAGTTTACATGGTCAAATGCCCGACTGATTAGGGCTTCACAGAATTTCAAATTCCCCACCCTCTACAGTTTTTTTAAGGAAAAAGGATAGCCTACAAAATGATGAAAAAAACTCTGATATATCCAGGTAGCTACAAAAAACCTGGAAATAGCCTAAACAAGCCTGATTTTGATCTCTGCTAAAATGTAAATTATCTGTGTATGGTTTCTGATAATAAGGCATTGCTAACACATTTAAAAAAATTTCTCTGACTTATGGAAGCAATCCATGTGTAACACGGCAAAAGGCAAAAGGATACCATTACAAAAAAGAGATGGAACAGGAGCAAGGTACATGTAAATGAATGGATAAAAAAATCCTTCAGTTTGTAACTTCTGACCAATGTTTCTTCAATGGTCAAATCAGGGTTGGAGCGCGCCCCGCCGGCGAGCGCGAGACTAGACACTCGCCCGGTTGGCGAGAGACACTAGAGACCACTTTCCACATCTCATCACCGAAGCACGAAACCCAACAGGCAGACAGGGGGGCGGACATGGCCGTGAGATGGACGAGGACCCGCCGAGCGGAACGGCATGGCCCCGCCCGCCCAGGCGACGGGGGAGGGGTCGGGGGCGCCACCGGGGGAGGAGGGGGGAGGGGGACGGCGGCGAGCGCGGGGGGCGGGAGGCCTTTTAGTTTCCAACCCTGTCAAATGCCCGATTATATATGCTGGCCTTGTTTTTTGTTCAATTTCTCACTGTACATAGGCTCGATTTCCGTTGCTCTCTTGAGTCCGGCCACTTCTCGAACAGCGGCTGGTAATCGGCAGGGGTATTTTGCAGAACACAGAATGCATTCCAGTTTGTTTCACTCTAGTTTGCTTGCAGTTAGCTTTTATTTGTTGGTTTTGTTGGTTAGGGCATTATACTATCGCCGTTCTGTCACCGCCATTTTGCATTCTGCATTCTCTGTTCTTGCAAAATACCCCTGCCAGCTGGTAATCAAGCCTACCCTGTACTGTACAGAGCTAACAGTAACCTCTTATCAAAATTTTGCCCGGGGTACGCCTGGGGGTGGCTGGGTGTGTGGAGAGGGGCTGGACGCTTGTGGATTTGACTGATACATCACCATGCATGAAAATACAGGGTGTTTTCTAAAGCCTGTTAGTTTCCTGATGTTTAATATTCATCCATTGCAAGCAAACATCGACGAAGATTAAGCTTAAGCTTAATATATTACAATGATTTTAAATTTCCCGCCAAATTAAACATGAGCCAATTCGTCAAAAACAACATTACTTGCTTCGTTTTCCTGTTCCATACCTGAATCATTTTCAGTTTCGTCAGCTTTCTTTCGATTCTGCGGGGTGACACCTCGAGCTCTAACAACCAAATGTGAGCTGAGTTCTTTCAAAATGGCTTGCTTTGCCAAGACACGAGTGGACTTGTCATCTTTAGCAGCGTATTCTTTAGCCTTCTGTTTTGCAGCCGACACAGACAACTTCTTCGGTCGTGTTGGCGTATTATAACGCTCATTTCTTTTGCGTTTTTCTCTGTTTCCTGGACTGTCTTCTTGCATTTTTAGCTCTAAAATATCCAGCCTTCCCGACATACACAACCCGCCATATTTCTTTTCCGACTAACTACCGACAACTAAGCGAAGATTTCCGACAGGAACGAAAACTACCGAGAGGTTTGCATGATGGGAATTATATTCTACGCGAAAACAAAATGGCGGGTGAATATCGAGACGATATCACACCGCGGTACCGTGTACATTAGGGTCCTTTGAAAGTTATTAGCAAGGATCGGAAAGATCAAGTGTATAGGCGCATTTATTAGGCATCTAACCTTTTCTGGAGAAGCTTAAACGAAGGAAAGCCAAAAGGCAATGGATTATCCTAGTGATCAAATTTGACGCCGGTACGCGTTCTTCTCAACTCATAGTAGGGATATTTGTTTTCCCGGGTTTGTTTTCCACGATGATGAGTTCGGCAAAGAACTATGTCGTTGTCTCTGAACATGTTATTGTAGCGGAAGATTTGAATGGATCAGAGGAGAATCACGATGAATGTAGTAACGGGAACTGCCCCGAATCTTCACTGACAAACAAGCTTTTATCGGATGATGTAGAAATTCAAAACGCCCAAGAAATTTGTTCTGAGGTTTCTAAACTTCCTTCGGATACTGATGAGGAAGCAGTACAAGAAGATTGCGAAGAAACAAGCGGTAATACTGTTGTGGAAGAAGAATTAGAGCACAAAAAAATAATAAGCGAAACTGGCGTCGATAAGACGGAGGAGAGTTTAATGAAGAACGTTGCCGGGGAGTCCTCGGAAGTCACGGAGTCATCAATTGGCGATGGTGAATTTCCGCGTGGTAAAGCGAGCCAAGAATGTCCTGTATCCAGCGATTCTTCAGAAAATCTACTCGGCTCAAATCAACGGAGAAAATTTTCGCTTGAGGAGAGCGATGAAGTTTTTCCGCTTGTCAGGCAAAAAGCAAACTCCGCCGATGACTTGCTCGACAAAAACCTTGTAAAATGGGCGAATGCCGGAAGCTCGCATAGAAATAACAGAGACAAGGATAGTGCACAATCGTCAGAATCACCAAGCAGTGATGTTGAATTTAGTGCGTGCTCTTCAGTCACCGAAGATAGTGGAATTAGCTCTACTGTTAGAGATGAAGAGCTGGAAGAGATTCCACTTAATAACTCTCAATTTAGCCCAGAACTTTACAAGCAGATGTCCAGGTTTGCTGTGGATGATTCGATTGCTGCTTGGATTCCAAAATCGTCGAACACGTACGCTCCTAGCCCAAACTCAAATACGAAGTTAGCATCTGTGACAGACGGTGGAAAGTCGGAGAAGCAGAGTAAACTAAAGTAAGGATTGTTTTATTTCATTTACGGCAATTATACAGCTATCTACTTGTACGTTGTACATTTCAACGTTTTCTTATGTGTACAAGTAGGTCAAACGTAAACAAAGAAATGAAGCAAAAATGTAGCTTGTTTCTAAGAAAATGTTGCAAAATCGGCTACATGTGGAGTGCAACTGCAAGATAGATATCCTGAATTTTAGACATGAAATTATAAAGAAGTTTTTTTCTGTGAAAGATTGGCACCCTGCAGAGTTAATTTAAAACAGCACTAAATGATATTTGTATCAATATTGTTCATTTGAATGCATTTCATGCAAAATTGAAGAAGACAAGAGTTATTGACAATCAATCACTGAAGATGATATTGTGGCAGTAATTCATTCATTCACATGTATTCACTAAATCAATTGTTGGCGTTTACTTTTAACAAAGGAAGCCATGTTTATGTGAAGTTATAGTCTACCATACAAAATTGTTATTTCTGGCTACTTTGCTTTCTTCATCCTTTATTGCACATGTGGTTAAGTCCAACATATTCACAATGCAAAATATGCAGGGTATAGCAGATAATATCCAGCCCTGGCGGCTTTTCCAAAGTCAGATATCAAATATCAGGAAGGGCTGAACATTTCTAGAACAAGATTATTTAATATTCGGTTTTGTTTTGACAATGAAATTATTCTCCAAATGTGAAAACATGAGACAAACACACTCTTTTGATGCATCGAATTTGTTTTTTAAAACATGAATGCTTAAATACAAAATATGGATCTATTGATATTATTTGTCGTTACTTACAATGACATTGTTTTTACCAAAAAGTTAAATCAAATTTGATTATTTATGCAGGATAATATTGGTACCTGAGTTGACAAATGCATAAATATTAACTGGTTGTTTATAAAGTCATTTATAAGAAATTTTGACTGTGGAATCAATTAGATTTGGGAAATGAGGCAAGATGTTTAGGCTTATTTAAAGGAGCTATGAACACTATTTAAAGTTGTTTTTACATCAACTTTCAAAATAAAAGAAACCTCATAATAACAGTTTTCTAAGGCAAAGAAATACAAAATAAATATTTATATAACCAAAATGAATTCATGGATGGTTATAACTGAGGAAAGGTAAGACTGATCGAAAAAAGACCGAAAAAAAAAAAATGGCCAATAGTTCATGATGTATCATCCTTGATGTAGCTTATTGTTTGAACCTTGCAGAAGCCTGTTTTCAAGATCATCTCAAAAGGAACCTGTTCCAGCTTGGAAGTTATTTGGAAAGGTTCCTGCTAAAGATGTCAGTGCTAGCAGCAAAGATCCTCGCAATCAGCCATCATCTTTTGATAGAGGTGAGTAATCAGCAATTAAAATGGCCAACCTTGAATAATGTTGCACTTTTAAGAAAATGTTGAATTCACAATGCTATTCTTTTGTGATTGCGTCCATCCCATTGTCTTAACTAAGTCCTGCCTGTTCCTACAATATACAGTGTATGTATTGTGGTTTAAATTAATTTTGTTTTATTTCCCTTTTTCTCATGTTCACTGTGAGTCATAAACAATACAAAGGAAAATCAAGATTGTTTATAAAATTTCAAGCCAAAAGCCAATTCTAACAACAACATAGCATCCACACATCACCTCCAATGTGTCTCAATCTCCAGTCCAATATTGTACTTTTCCAGAAGTAAAGGATGGACTGTATGTATTATATTGATCACTCCTTGTCACTGATGTTGTTTTTTTCTTTTCATCCTGCAGGCGACTTTAAGCGCAAGTCCACTGGGGATAAGCCTTCATCCACTACTCCAAACTCAAGACCTAAATTTCTCTCAGTTAGAAAAAAGCCTGCAGTTGGAAGCTCAACAACAGCCCTTATCTTTGAAAACAGACCCAGGTATATAATAGTGTGTATGAAGAGCATATTTATTGCGCCTGAGTGCATTGTCGAGTTGTAAGAACACAAATTTTTAAGAACAGAAGAAGCATGATGATGAGGTGCAGCTGAGTGCTTCTCGCATTTCTCCTTGCTTAGAAGAAATCAAAGATAGATTCTGTACTCTGTTATTTGCAGTAAGTTTTAACAACTGTTATTCCTTATAAATTTTACAGCAACCTTCCAGCCAAATCACCAACAGAAGAGAAAAAGCACAGAAGACAATATGAAGCCATGGTGGCTGAAGCAAAGAAGAAAGGTGAAAAGGAAATATTTTCATAAAACATGAACAATAGAATTTAAAATAAGAAAGCACCTACAGTTACTCTGTATTGTTTTGCAAGGTGCACAGAAGTCACAGAAAGTTGTACAACAGGAAACAAGCATGGGCAGAAGCATTATACAAAATGCCATAGGATATGAATGCTCTGACACTATAAACATCAGCTTAGAACTTCATAGCACTGGACATGAACGTTCTATTAATCAAATTGATTTAAAGAATGGTGTTAACGTTTTGTGCCTTGGATACAGGATGTTTACGGTGTATGTCTCTTATTGTGTGTCGATTTACTCTGTGATTGTAGAACTGAGGGACATGAAGCTTCAAGAGAAAAAGCTTAAAGAGAAGTGCAAACAGGAAGATGGAATTGTTTCTGCTGTCTCTTTGTGGGCAAGTGAGATACTGCCCAACTGGGAAACTATGTAAGCTTTCTTTTTACTGGTAACTTTTGAACTTCTTTACTTTCTCATGTTTGTTGAAACTGAGAAACACTGACACTGTAATAATATCAGTATTTATTTTTATTTTTATTAGGCAGCATGCAAAGAGAACTAAAGAGCTTTGGTGGCAAGGTCTTCCACCAAGTGTGCGTGGAAAGGTTTGGAAGCTGGCTATTGGAAATGACTTGCACATCACTCAAGGTGAGTTATATAGTGCATAACTTCAGTCTGTAAGTTCGCGAGATTGCTGACCAGTGAAGTAACAGAGAAATTCTTGTTGAATTCTAACTTCTAATAACTACAATTTTATTTGAAGTGAAACTGAATTTTTTTGCGTGACGTTAAATGGAAATGGCATTTCTAACTGTTTCTATTGCAGAATTGTTTGACATATTCCAGTCTCATGCATATGAAAAGCTCTTCACCACACGGCTTAAAAAGAAGAAAAACCCAACACAGACAGTTGCAGAGCTGCCAGCCAGTGACCACCCAGTCGTCAGCAAGGCTCACACAGTAGAACTCATTATGATGGATGTTTCACGGACATTTCCATCGCTGTGTATATTTCAAGAGGTATTAGTTCAGTTTATTTTGATTCGGCTACCATTGGTGGCCATTGGATTTCAGATCAAGCTGTCCAGGTCCAAGGGCTCACCTGAGTTCATTATTTTTGTTCTGGGATGAGACACTAGCTGTTCTCCTGTCATACCTCTTTCCACCAAGAAATTCATGTTTAACTTTTCTCTATTGACTATGATCTCATACAGTGATGAAATATTGGATGTTTTGTTTTAGGGTGGTCCATTCCATGATGTTCTTCACAGTATTTTAGGAGCATACACCTGTTATCGACCTGATGTAGGATATGTAAGTTATTTTTCCATTACTTTCACCAACAAGTGCAGTAATTTAATTACAATTGATTTTATGGTAGTGATAGAAATGTGTGTGAAAGGAGAATAAGAGTCAGAACTACTGGTAGATTAGTAATAAGGATTTTTCACGAAGCACACTTGTTCCCTGAATATGTAACTGCATATTCCTGTGTAAGCTACAACTAATTCTGACAATCCTTTTTGAAATTTCAGGTCCAAGGAATGTCATTTCTTGCAGCAGTTTTGTTGCTTAACATGGAACCATCTGACGCATTCATCTGTTTTGCCAACCTTCTTAACAAACCATGTCAGCTGGCATTCTTTAGAGTTGATCACCCTATTGTGAGTGCTGTGACAAATTTTACTGTTATTGTTGTTGTTTCGTACTAGAACATGCATTAAAATATTTTGGAAAAGTCATTATTGATTTTGAAAATTGCTTTGTTGGATGTTACTTGTCTTGACAAGTTTATGTTTCATGCATTTATATTTAATGATGGATGTGAAACACTTGAACTTGAGAAATAAATCATGTCCTTAAAAGCTTTTCGAGTCTGCATATTTGAGATTACCTTGTTTCTAGATCCTCAAAATTCGATTCTTTAAAACTCGAAACTCAATCCTTGCATCTCAAAGTTTGAGTCACTCAAACTTTGAGACGCAAGAATCGATTTTTGAGGGTTGAGTTGAGACTATCAAGTTATTTTTGAGTGGTACTGTACATGTAAAGTATAGGCATGTACATTTCTTTATAAACCCCTCTGATGACCAGGTTGAGCAGTGTTATATGTTTCGTGAAATTGTGTGTAAATTACACAACAGTGCAACGTTTTTTGACTTACTGAAATGATACTTCTTTTTTTCTAGATGATCGCTTATTTTGCAGCCTTTGAGATGTTTCTAGAAGAGTTCATTCCTTCACTTCATGCACATTTTATTGAAGAAAACTTCACACCAGATATGTATCTGATTGACTGGTAAGAACATAAATTTTATGTCCTTTGATTTTTCCTAGAAAGATCCTGAATAATGTACATACAGTACTTAAGGTAAAGTGGTTAAGTCTGCATTCAGGCCTAGAGCCCAATCAGACCAAAGCTTATCCAGGTTTCTGTAGCATTTAGTGACTAGGAGATGGAATGAGATGGGTTGTTAGTCCATTGCAGCCCACCAAGTTGCTGGTACCCATTTATAAAATGTAACACCATGTTTTAATGGTATTTTGATGAAACAGTCTCATTGTGACTGTAAAGAACAATGTCTGATACATTTATGTGCACTAATCACAGTGAAACTTACACTGTGTTATTATTGCTGCAGGACATTCACATTGTTTAGCAAGTCGTTACCACTAGATGTAGCCTCAAGAGTGTGGGATGTGTTCTGTAGAGATGGAGAAGCATTTTTATTCAGGGCTGCACTAGGTGAGTTTCTTAGTGAACTTCTGCATACACTTGCAAGATAGCTGCATACCACAGTTCTAAGCAATGCTGCAAGAAAAGAACCTTATGAACTATGATCAAACTACATGTAGTTTTCCTTGACCAAAGGCAAATTTTAACTTTGGGAATCTGAATCGAGAGTGCTCCATAGATAGACTGATGTCAGTCTGATTGAAGTCGCATTTTTGTAACCCATCATACTTGTTCTACAAATGTACATGTAAAGAGAGTGTTGTGCATTTTCAATTTTGATGAAGTTAATTAGGCAAATTGCAGGACTAATTTTGTAGACAGCACCATGGAATTGTAGTATCGTAGGCCTGCAATGCGTTCAAGGAGGTGCAGCTGCGCCCTCTGCATACACTGCGCCCCTTGTACACATTGCATCCTCTGGATGCATTGCATGCCTATTAACCTTTCCCACCACTGTGCCCCCTTCCCCAGTAAACATTTTTCTGTGTATTCTGAATCAAAATATTATTTTTTTCATCACAGGAATATTGAAGTTTTACCAGGACGACTTGTTGGATATGGATTTTATTCATCTTGGGCAGTTTCTTTCTAAGTTACCAGATGACCTTCCTGTGGGATCTCTTTTCCAAGCAATTGCCTCAATTAATTTAATGGAACAGAAATTTACTCAGACACTAGCCATGCAAAAGGAGGTTGCAGCCCAAATAAAAAGTGTCACTGCTCCAACAAAGTGAAAAACATTTAACTGCCTACCGGTACTTCTCTGTACATTGGTATCTCCTTTCTCCGAAATATTATGTGACTTCATCATAAAAGGTCCTTTCATATGAAAAGTAATATATAAATTCACAAACTGTTGCATGATATCCTCATGAAATAATGGTTATCTGATGAGCATATCTGATGGGTTTGTCATTTATGTATGTAGGTTAAAGTCAATTTTATCAAATGTTCAACCTATGAGAAGATGTGTACTACCATGCTTCACAAGCTTGTTTGGTGACAGCTATGCAGCTTTCAATTTCACTTCAACATGTTTTCCACATTTATATTTATCAACTAAGTTTTTCTTTAATTTTTTAACTAGGTAAAGAAAGGGTAGTGTAATAACACTTACTTTACTTCAACTGAATAGGAAGGCTACATGGACAAATTTGTGCCTTGAGTTATGACAAACAGACTTGGCTCAGTGACTTCAAGGCCCCGAGATATGCTGCGGGGCTGTAGGCAAGGGAAAAGCCACAAAGGTCCGCCTAATTGGGGAGACTGTGAGGGTTGAAATGACTCTCAGAATGCAGGAAATGTTCAAAATTTTCCCGGGGGAGAATACACCCAGATCCCCCGTGATGCTCATGCCTCTGGCGCTTGCACCCACCCATGCAAGATTCTGCCTACAGCCCTGTGCTGCACAGTCATTCTACTCAGTCAAAAAGCAACCAGTGTTTTTTCCAACTCATAGTTTGGTTCTGTTATAAGTCATCATAAGATTATTGTTTGTGAAGCAGTGAGCAGTTGCATTGGAAACCCAGAAATACATTTGGAGTCTCAGATTATTTCAGGGCTGCTTTTGCAGTTGTTAGGCTGCTTCATATTTGCACTGGTGACTTTAACATTTCTATTTTTACTATTTATAATGTCACACAAGAACTTACAAAAAACAAAAAGGTATAGTGCCATTCATTCCTCTCAATTATTAATGCAAGATCTATTTTGGTATAATGTAAAGCTATGTAAATATGATTTAGTTTGGTAAATATTATTGTAAAATGTAGACATAATTTCATGTACATAATGTTGAAGAATCATAAAATAGAATCTATAGTACCTCAAATTAATTTTCAAATTTAATTGTTACTTTGGGCCCAGTTCTCATAGTACAACTGGGTATGTTTATAGACCATAGTATTTTTGTAGTGATGTGATTAGTGTTATATGTATGAGGTGCAGATTTTATTACATGCAATAGGGGTGCAATGGGTATGTCTGCACTCACCCACGGGCCACAAAGGACTGCCTTATCGGGGAGTGAGAGTTAAAACAACTCTCAGAATGCAGGAAATGTGGACTAAAATAACTTGATTCTCCAAAAAATTTTCCCTGGACCATTCGAAACGCTCACCCCCCTGGCACTCGCACCCACCCATGCAAGATCCTGCCAAGAGCCCTGGGAACCTAAATTCATGGTCATTTCTGAATTGGCTTTTGCCTCTGTTTAAAGCTGTGGCCATTTATACGGAAATGAGTTTGATAGGTGTACAGATAATGAACATCCGAGTAAACCTAACATGAAAAGGTTTTGCACCAGGCCACATGTAAACGCAAAGGCAAATTACAGCACAGAAGTGGCTGCCAGTGGGAACACAAACAAAGTACGAGCTTCCATGCACTGAAAGTGACTTTCAATTTTGCATGTGGTTACGTGGGGTTTATTTTATATTTTGGTATAAATTTTAATTAAAATGGTTTAAGTGTATGTTGCTCGAAGGAAGTGTGACAAGTTAAAGTTGACTTTTTCTGGGAAATGTTGTATAGTATATGGTTAAGCAAAGAGTTGTAAATAAAAGTTTACAGATAAAGTTTCAACAATGTTGTTGCCCTGTCTTTGTTAGCGTTATAACTGTTAATTCCTTATGTTTTCTACATACAAAGTCAACTTACCAGATCTAAAGCACTTGTTGTACTGTCCAGCCGTTATGAAACATTTCTCCAAAAGTGTTGCGCGAGTTGTCACGCAGAGGGAGTTCTGAGTTGTCACGCATCACTAACCTGTACACAGCCACTTTATTTTTCAACAAAAGAAAGTGAGAGAAAAAGCGAGCAAACAGAGCGTGCGTGCTAAGCACGAGGGGTGGGGAAAGGGGTCGAGCGAAGCCCCCACCCCCTCGCGCTTCCCGTTTTGCGTTGGCGTCCAGCTCCTTTGCGAGGCTTTACCCGCGTTCAACGTTCGATCACAGAAAAATACGAGAGAGAAAGAGATGTGAACAGTCTAACGCATCACTTCCAAGCTATTTATCTGTATTTATTTAGTTTTCGTTATCCTTTTAAAATTTTCATTCGAGTATCACATTCATACATTACAAACTATTTGCCAAATTCCGCTTAAGGGGGGGGCACAGCGGAGAATTTCTGCCGAAATGTGCAGTGATTAGTGTCAACTTGAAGAAATATTAACAATTTTGAAAAAAAAAATTATAGGATAATTCCGATGAGAAAAAAAACTATTCGGTCGATGAAAGCGGTTTTCAAGCACACGTGACATTCACGTGCAGTACACGCCTATGAAAAGTAATAAGGCCGTGTTCACACTTAGTGCACGAGTACTGGTACCTGAGCACCGGCAAAAAGTAGCGTCGTGTTTAGACACAGAAAACCAACGGGCGCTTAACCCTGTATGGCGTGGGTCAGAAAAAAAATATTCCCTTGAGAAATTAAATCAGTCCCTTGAGAGTATACAAGAATGTGGTTCGAGATAGAACAACTTGTCCACTATTCTCCCTTTTCTTGCTTGTACACAAGCAAAAAAGTAAAGAAAAAACCAGATGTTCACATTAGTGCCCATCAAAAATCGTACTCGAGCACCGTGCCCAGGCACCAAGAGTGAACACAGCCTAAGTCTCCTGCTATCAATGATTCAATGGGCGGGTTTTGATTTGATTTGGAAAGTGAGAAGGTGGTGTTTTAAAAATAGGTCATGATAAGATAACAAAAGACGTCTTCTTGTCTGCTAAAAAGGTACTTTTAGGAACGTTTTCACATGTCTCAAGTTTCCTTGGTGTTTTTCCACTTTCGTGTTGTATTATTTTAAGGCTTCCTTCGATTTAAAGGAAATTCCTATCAAAAATAACTCAATACATTGTCATATCTCCATCAAAACAGACTGTATAAAGAGACTGAAACAACCCCGTTTACCCTTTAGTTTTAGTTTCGATTGAAAAGATATATCAAACACTAGTTTTTTCACATTTCCAAACACTTCAAATTTCATCAAAAAATACTCCGCTGCGTGTCGCATTTTCAACCCCTTGTCGCAGTGTTCAGAAATGTGATGAAACACTGCCTCTTGTGTTTGATATATTACTTGAAAAGTTGTATTAAAAATACGGTATTTATGATTTAATAAAAACACAATTCGACACACAAAATTGAACACTGGTTTATTGGCCTCACAATAAGCCCCTTTGGTATTCTAGTTAAATAAATCTCAATTGTAGTTATTTTTCATTTATTCTACTTGCTCCCATACATGTAAGTATGTGTATGTCTATGTCCATGTTATTCACGCATGAAAGTATGTTAAATACTATTTATCTAATTAGTTGTTGTGTAAGTGCTACGTAGAGAAGATAGTGTCATATTGTAATATTTTTTATATAACTTCCAGTATTTTGAACGAAATCGTAATACTGAAAATGCGAAATCTTGACCTAGCATGGGCCATAACAGTAACAAATATAACCCAACCTATACTGCATTTTTGCAATTATCTTTTAAACTATTAAATTTATTTTTTTTGTGTAAGTCCTACGAAAAAAGGGGAACGTAATGTAAGCATTGCATAGTTGCATTGAAAATTATAATTTGCGTTTTAAAAATGTCATAATAAAACTGATGTAATAATATGAAAAAATACTGTTCCAAACAAAAATGCAAAACAAAGCGTAAAGGGAAGGAAAATAAGAAAAACATGCCAAGAAATTACATATCACCAATGTTAGCAAAAAAAAAAAATAAAGCTTGAATTCTTCGGCTTCTAGCATCCTTACTTCATTTAATTTTCTTCAACGCCGAGATGCCGCGCAAAAATAGAAAAAATAGAGGAACAACTAGACACAGATCAACAACAAGGGCTGTCATGAACGAATTTAAATTTGAAATTATTTAAAAGCTTATCAGAACCAACTATAGTTAACTGCATTAGTGTGACCGCGAAGACGACCGAAAGCACTAACTATAGTTAGGTATGACGTTACGTAACTTTAGACTTACAGCCAATCGCAGTGACCGCAGCCAATTTAGCTACCTTATTACATGAAATTTTCGCGACACGTTAATTTCGCGAATTTCGCGATTCTAAAAAAAATCGCGAAATTAAAGTGACGCGAACAATAAGTGTCGCGAACATAACATGACGCGAAAATTAAGTGACTCACATATGTCAATGATCAACAAAGAATAAGTTTAACACCACTAAAGGAAGGCTCAAGAACAATTACTCATGCACGTACAAGCATGACCTCCTTGTAAACATTTTGAGAACTGCTCTGTTGACACTATTGCCGAGATTTAGTCTCGCCCTTGATGGCATGAGTTTTTGTTAATTTTAATGTTATTGTTCCTTTGATGATTTCGTTTTATTTAATTCAAAGGCATGTTAAATAATATTGCCAAGGAAATGTAAATTGTGTCTTACTAAAAAACGCGAAATTAAAGTGATTCAAAATACAACGTTTTCGCAAAATCGCGAAATTTTAGGCCCGGTTCAGACGCCGTTCTTCTCATGTGCCGAACTCAATTCGAATTTGGACCGACCCAAATTGACAAAAGTACGCCTCTTGATTCAGACGCCGTACTTTTTGGCGTTCCGAAGCCGTTCCTAATACAGTTGCAATAAAACCAGTCAAAATACATTAAAATAATTTATGAATTAGGATCGGCACATGAAAAGTACGGCGTCTGAATCAAAGCCGTTCCACAGGCGTTCCACAGGCGAAATTCTCGGCCAAGCCAGGCGGGAAGAACGGGTGAGCCGTTCCAAATTGAAATAGCCGTTCTTATTTGATTCAGACGTCGATCTTTTCATGTACTTAATTCAAGGAATTAGGTTCGGCTCATGAAAAGATCGGCGTCTGAACCGGGCCTTAGTGTCGCGAAATATGCGCACATCAAAAATCGCGAAATAAACGTGTCGCGAAAATTTCATGTAATAAGGTGAGTACTTCTACAAATGTAAAATTTTTAAAATAAAGAAGTATATTAAAGTTAAAAAATGCTCAAAGAATCTTAAAATATACATGTATACATGTTAGAATTTTGAAATATAAAAGGTATGCTACAAATATTTGGATTGCAAAACCATTGAACACATTGATTATTTAGCATGGGTCATTATTAACGATATTAAATATATTTCCACCTATCGTTTATACAAAATAGAATAGCTTTCTAATGATTGTACAAATGTGGAAAGTACGATGTAAAAAGAGATAAACGTGAAAATAATGTGTAACGTGTAACGTGTTGTTTATATTTAATAGAGCGATTTTCACTTGAGTGTCGAAAGTTAATTGCGTTTGCTTTGGTTTTGCATTACAACGCTTAGTGATTGGCTTAAAAATCTCGCGCCACTTTCTCAGCCAATCAGAACTAAAACCAAAACCAATCGTGACTCGCTCGCGCACGTTTTCCCGCGCTTCGTGCCGGTTACATGTACTTGCCTCAAGTTTTGATTGGTTCATTGGTTTGTCTGTGTCCTTTGTGATTGGCCGGAGTAATTACTTTGGTTTTGGTTTTACGACACTCAATTGAAACCTGCTCTAGTCCTGAGCGTGATTTACCACAATGACTAATCGTGAATTGAAAATTGACTATTTAAACTTCTCTCATTTTTTTATAGACTGAGTACAATGGCTTGATATACATCACTTCTTGTGACTTGTTCAGTTTTCCTGTTGATTCAAGTATGCGGGTTATCGACTCGTGCAGTCTATTGACCGGAACTTTCACTCTACAAGTACCTAACCGCTCTTGCCCTCTGTTGCTGACCAGTTGGGAACGCGATTGGGCTCTGAGCTCGTGTGCATTTTCAGAATGTGACTTGAGTAAAGCTCCCTCTACTGTGAATCTCCATTGCTACTTGGCAGAAAACTTTGAAGGGTTTCTTGCATCTCTGTGACTTTTTTCACCAAATGCTCCACCCTGACAAAACACAAAATAGATAACGAAGAATTACACCTTTTTACCATCGTGAACAATGTCATGTTCTTTTTCAATGAGTTGAATCACTGACTCGCCGATACGCTATTGAAAAATTCACAAATTTGGACAAAAGCCCGTGAAAACAGTTGAATGCGAATGATAAGTATTGCGATAGTCAGTGGAAATGGATGGGAAAACATTTTCTAAAATTTTGATCATTTTACGTGCGCTCAAACTGGTCTTCTGGTCGTTTAACATAGCCTGATGTAAACACAAAACAAGTACCTATGTAGTCCAGTCCCTGAACTCTCCCTTCCCCCGCCCTAGATAGGGGTTGAACTCAGGCGGGTTCAGCCCCTATGTAGGGCGGTAGTAAGGAGAGTTCAGGTACTGCACTAGTACCTATGTTAACCTTTTACTGAGGTTAGGGGCTACACAAACTCTCGAACTGACCCAAGATCAACCTATCATGCCTAAACTTTCTTTCGCGTTTGTATCAAGCAATGTAAACATGCGTGCCATTTTCCATTTCTTAAAAATGAATAACAGACAAATTATTACAGTCGAACCTCTCGTTAATGGACAGTATTGAAATCACGCTGCAATGCCTGGTTACGGGAGGTTTGGTTTATATACAACGTACTGTAGTGTTTCAGGAAAGAAAAAAAAAACACTCTAGATGTAATTCTTGTGCCAAAACTATCAAATAAAATCTACCCATGTCACCCCATTTTTCATCTTCACCTTTCATTGGTCTTTCTTATCCTTTCCTCTGTACCAGTCCTCTTTTGTTCTTCCACTTTCTGTCGATAATTAGCGGCGCTCTCTATTTCAAAAAGTCTCAACAGTTCTAGATCTTCTGCAGTGAACTTGGCTGAGGAAAAAAGTAGCCGAAACAACCATGTTAAAACATTAGCATGTAGGATTTTTACTTCATCGACTTTGTCGAATTGACGGAAATGCGCTTAGAAAAGACAACAAAAACATATTGGTGACTTATAAGACTTTTTCGCAGCCGTTTTTGGAACGTAACGCAACGCTCTTCGGAATAAGGGTAGCGTGACGAACCAACAAGCGTGACAACAAGGGAAGCGAGTTCTTGGACCATAAGTTTGACGACTTTTCGCCAGAAACCAAAATCGTCAGCCTAACCGACGTAATATAAGAATTCGATTTGTAGTTTTTACACGCAACTTAACACCAAGTAGAAATTAGACATTGATTACTTACGAGTAATTTTATTAGGTTTTCTACACTTCTTTCCAAGCCATCGCACAAACTCAACCAGATGGAAAATGATGGCGAAAGGCGGGGCGAGTGGTGGCTGTTTGTTGTACTCCATGACAAGATAGTAGTATTGGTATTTCCAGATCTGATACGAGTTCACTTCAACCTCGTTAAACACGTTACTGCAATACAACGAGTAAGCTAAGTTCGCAACACTTGTCAAACCTAGTGCAGTGAACAATTACATTTAATGCATTGAGTGACGGAAATGTCTTGGTTAGTCCCGACTGAAACATGTTATACAGATTATAGAATATATACAAGTGTCTTTCAATCAATCAATCAATCAAACAATCAATCGATATTATTATTGGCAATATTATTGTAGCAGTGATGATGAAGGGACATGCACGATACCTGAAAATAGCGATAAGTAGATTGATAAGGAGCACGTTAGTGATGAGTAAATAAGCCCCCATAAATATACGGTGAATCCATTTTAAATGGCTTCCATCGTGCAAAGGAATCTCGCCTGTGGATAGTTTCCCCTCTTCCGCTGAAAGAAATTGAACGAAAAACTCGTCAGGAAAAAAGGTACACACGACGAACCATGTTCTAATAAAAGTGAAAGTTACAAATTTTCTATCATGTGTTGAGAAACCTTAAGTTTATGTTCTGCCACAAGGAAGGCGTGGGCTTGTTTAAAACAAATATATATCTGTGGCAACGTGAAGGAAGAATATCGTCACGTTGTTGCCCTGACTGCGTAGTAACGTACAAGAGTCTACACCTTTAAGCTTTTTCTCAGCTTCGTTAAAAGTACATACAAACGGCTTTCAGTACCCGTATTCCTGCTCCTATATAATCATGACATTTCTCAAGAAAATTTACGTGGAACCAAAAGGCTTTTTAACTTACCTTCTTGCTCGACAAACAGTTCTCCGTACACGTGCCAGTATGGCTTGTAGAACAAATCATTGATCACACCCCAGTACGGCTCCTTATTAGCAAAGAACAACGCCTGTCTGAACACACCATAGCTACACACAAACACTAGCAGAAGACAAAGCCACATCATCACATCTGAAAGCTATGAAAAGAAAGAAATGTTTAGCCTTAAAATGGTATTCTATGCCCTCATATTCTACAATAAAATACACATTTGTTAGGACAGTCCAGCCTCCCTCTGCCGTCTAAATGTTTGCTTCCAATTTTTGTGAATAGAATTGCAATAAATAACATTGAAATCGAAAAGAGCGAAGAGAGGACAGTAAATAGAATGTGCCAGGTGAGTCCCAACCAATTGTGACTCAGATTTTAGCTTTTGCTTACGCCTTTAATTAATAAAGCTTCTACTACTATCGCGATGAATAACATTTTTAGCAACGTTCATCCCCTTTGGAGAAAAAACTCCTGGGAAAGAGGTTGAACAGTTTGAGTTGGAACAAAGGTGCCTCCTTGAAAACAACTCACCATTCTCTTTATCATTATAATCTTTGGCCCCAGGTAGCCGCTGACGAAATACACTCTGAAAAGTCGGAATGAGAAAATGACGAAATTGATGCAGTACAACACACGAGCGGTCTCCCACGTGACCTCAAAAAACCGCAGGACAAAACCAATGAGGGCGATTGCGTTAGCGAACGAGTCTACTATGTTTACAGAAGTGTTGAAATACAGCTCCAACTTGCTTTTAAGAGTAGTTGTCTCTTGATAAATGACCTGCCAAAGAAAAAAAAACGCGAACTTACAAGTGATGTTTCAAGAAGTACAAAGAAAAATAGGTCCGCAATGCGTACGTGTGCTTAGGGCTGAAAGCCACTTGTGATTGTAGAAATTGGAAGTCTCCCTCGTACCTCTAATTTGCTTTAAAATATGCGCGGATATTTGTTCGTGTACAGGATTGCTTGGTTAAGAAGCATAACAAATGATTGGTTAATGATTGCCCTTGGTTGTTACCTAAACAATCCTACAAAATTGCTCAGTCAGCTTAAAGTATCTGGAGTGTGGAACTGAGTGTAATGATTATATGTAATTTGTAATTGCCCCCGCAGGGCTTTGGCCCAGAGGCCAAAGCCCGAGGAGGCATTATAGTGTCCCCCACGTATAAGTAGTTACATAAGGAAAATACAGAGGAAATACAGGGGAAAATACAGTGCATATAGTCAGAAGCCAGAAAAAAATCTCGACTTGGTTGAAGTGAGCGCGCAAGCTAGTATCGGGTAATGATGACGTCACAATAGGTTTTGCCTGCAAATAGTATCGGGTAATGATGACGTATAAAGCTAGGTGTTATAAAAGCTAATTAGAAAGTGCCAACCGGAAGAGCCTACGTGACATCGGCAGACTTGCATATAATTTTCAAGCTTTTGTCGGTCGGGAATAAACATCTAAAGCGATGCTTGCTGAGAACGTTTGATCTTTTAGTCAGGGCTTTGTATTCGGTCGCTGCACTTCTAGTAGAAATTCGTAGCCTACGAATACAGCCCCCTCTCATTCGCGTCCAGCAACGAAGAGCGCTCCACGTGAACATTTTCCCCAGGAGGTGACCGGACAAAAACAAACCAAGCAGATAGATTATTAGCTGCGAATACAGCTGTCTCTCATTCTTCGTCGAGGGACGTGAATGAGAAGCGGCTGTATTCGCAGGCTAATAGATTTTTCTAAACGCTATTTTCTCGAGTTATATTTGTTCACGTGAAAGCTTAAACTCCAAGGGATTTTGTTCAATTGACTTCAATTTTTAAGAGAAATTACTTCAACATGTCGGTCAGCAAAAATGTGTAAAAACAAAAACGTGTCGGCGATTGTTTTATTTATAAAACATTTTGCGTCGCGAGGCTTTTCTGTACGATCAATGCATGTTTTTTAGACCTTCTTCAAAAATGCTCTGTAATTTTTACTGTAATCGAATACGACAAAACGCCGACACGTTTTTAGCACTTTCGGGAGCGGAAACCATCGAACAAATCAAATTAGCGAATTTTAGAATTCGTTGTAAGTTAATTCCGACTTTCGTATTTAGACCTTTACGTAAGTTTTTGAGATTTTGCAATCTTTCAATCCAGCAATCATAACCAACTTGCTCTAAAGTAGCAAGCTTTGTAATGTATTTCGATGGCAACAAAATTCAATCAAAAAGCCTTACCTTGCAAAAGCTCAAAAACTCGACTGTCACATTACAAAATTGTTACAGTTAAGTATTTTAAAATGGAAAGAGAAATAAATATTTAATAATCAAAATAAGCTATATCTTCAACTTCTCACTGCCCATCAATGCCTCGCCCAGTACCCAGATGCGATAACCACTCAACCCTGTAACGCTATGAACATAGTTACTAACTATGCACTAAACCGCATTAAGCTACAGTTTCCCACATACAGCCCTCAAAAATAAACACAAACAAGTTTCCATTCTATTCATTTCAGATAAGATCAAAAGAGCGGGGGCACTTTTAGTGTCAGCTACCCCTAGTAACAAATATTTCAATAAAGTAGACTGTTTCCCAACGTTGTGCCATATCTTTATTAGGCAATAAGAATGATAAACCTAGTATAATGGTAACAAATGATTATTTATGAAATAAATGATCATATAACAGCAATGGTATATGTAAATGTAGTCGAGAACAGAACAGAATGACAGGAACAGCATGAAATAAGTACATGCTGCTGAAATAATGTACGTCTTTGATGGCAAAAACTGAGAATTAGGCAATAAAAATAATAAAATACGAGTATGATACTGAGAAATTATGATCATAACAGGAATGTTTCTTAAAGAACACAACAAAAATAACAGTAACCAAACAAAGTAAATTAATGCTGCCGAAACAACAGTGAATCAAGACACATAAAAACTATGGTACATGTAACAATAACAGGCAGTCGAAGACTGCGTGAGGATGCTGGTAGTGGTATAAAGATATTTTAAAGCAGTGACAGAAACGATCAGAAGACCGTGGTACAAAAAACTCAAAACTTTTAGCGCACCCACCCTCAGTTAACAAAATTTCTTCACCTACAAATATCTCAAAATGAATTGCTGTATTTTATCGAATTTGAATCAGTTCTCCCGAAACTTCGCGATTTTATTAAATTCAACATGGCGAATGCAATCTATTTATGTACCCTATTAAAAATGACATTCTGACCGCGAATAATGTTAATTTCCGACTTTTGTGGCCTTGATGGAGAAAGTCAGTAACTCAGGTAATTCGAGATGAAATTATTTACGAAACACAGCAGTGTGTTTGAGCAGCGTGAAGCAGCGTAAAATTGGCTTAAAATCGTCCCTTGAACTCGACTCACGATACTTTCAATTGCTTCCATTTAACCTTCAATAAAAAAAAACTCAATTTCCTTTTTGAAGTACTGTAATAATTCTCAATTCAAAACAAAAAGCGGCTTACCTGAAAGTAAATAACACAAGACGTACGGCTCGCCGTAAAGATGCTTATCGGCTATAACTTTTGTCTTAAATCTTATTAATAAGTTTATATATGTTGCCTAAAATTTCGAACTTTTAAGTTTAAGAGATATAGAAAAATCAAAGAAACTTGAAAGAAATTCTGTTTCAGATTTATTTTCATTCATATCAAGATAAGGAATGTATTTAAAACCGACAAAATAGCGAAAACTTGAAAGACGTGAGATTCCGCTACACAAGCAAATGTTTTGAATTTTGGCTGCTCGCGGCGGCTTTTAATAACCGATTCTTCCAAAAATTCCATCAAAATTCGAAGCAACACTGTACATTACCATTTTGCTTTGTAAAGTGTTCAGAATCCGCACAAAGTCCACGATTACGGCGGTGTCACACTTGATATTGGTTAAGAAGCTCTGAATAGCATCGTTGAAAGCAGTGTACGTAACCATCTTATCCCCAATCTTCATGAGTAGTTGAGAGGAATTTCGCGGTGATCTTCCACGAACCTTCGTCTTTCTTTTTCCCGAACTGAAATTATCTTCAACGAAAATACAGCACCTTTCGAAGAATACAGCAATACACCTCTACAAGTTTTACCAGATCGAACGAGAACGGGTCGACGTATCGCTGACGCAATGACGAAATGCTCTGTTCTGATTGGATCGATTGACAATTCTATTGTTAACAAGAATATCTTCCATCACAAAGTGGTTCGATCACATATTGCCTAGGGGCTAGGCGGCCTAGGCCCTAGGCACAAAAAAGGTTACTTTATGAATACATTGTCAACAGAAAGATAACGAGAAAAAATAGTCAATCAGAAAATAGTCACGATGGGCCATGACAATCAGATATAGGAATTTATAGTTCAATCTTGGCACTGAAACCCTTGATAAGAAAAACGCTAGAAATGAAAAATGAGATAAATGAGAAACACTCAGTTTCATTCAACTCCAAGCTTTTCAAGACAATACACTATTTTCACCTGTAGACTTTTATACAAAAGCCTTTTTGCTGATGAAATACTGGCTCGATGTCACTGATTTCCACAATACGTAGTTCTGTTTACTTACGAGTATTTTGAAAAGTTAAAACTCTCTCGTTGAGCCCTATGCTTCAAAAACCTCATGTCAAAAGTAGTTATTGGCGCTTTTCAAAAAAGTTACCATTTCCAAAAGAGTATTACAACACAACAGTAGAACTTCGCACTACAATACTTTGTATTACAGCCCCCATCTCCGCTCCTTTTCACCAAAGAGTTCAAAATATTGAAGCTTGCTTTTGAAACTCACTTGTCTGATTTCGTCCATTATGATGACACCAACCCAACACAACAGCACGATCTCGTAAACAGAAGGCCAAGGTTTATGAAACGAAAACAAAATTACAAAAGCGTACAATCCTAAAAAGCACAGGTGCATTCCCTGGAAAAGAAAAGAAAAGTTCACATTTGAATATTTCCTTTTTCAGAATATCTAATTTAAACAAAACAAAAAGAAGAACAAATTGCCTCAAAATCATAGTAACAGAGAAGTTTTGTTACCCCGCTCACTGAGGCGAGGGGAGCGGGGTAAAAAAAAGTACACTGAAAGCGAAGGTTTCTTACCAGATGAGCCCAGAATTTTGAGATGGGAGCATTGTAGAAGATCACGAGCTTTTTCCACAAAGGCACCGTCCACCTGTGATTTTCTTCATCGTAGAATACAATTTTCAGAATCATAAGAGGACAGATTACTGCAAGGATGACCTGAAAGAGGCAGAGTGTGAAAATGTCATAATCAGCTCATGTGTGATCAAGCTATTTATTTTGAAGTCAAATTTGAATGCCTTTTTAAACCCTATTTCCATCTTCATCATCGTAAGGCCTGGCTAAACAAGGAAACACTGTTTCGGAGGCGATTGTTTCCCAGTTTAGCCCCGTGGGAAACATATGTTGCGGAAACAAATTTTGCTTCTCTGAAACAAGAAAATGTTTCTGCCTAAGGTCAAAAAATTTTTTTTGCTTCCCGGACACCAAATTTTGCTTCTGAAACATAAAATGCTCAGTTTAGCCACCATGGAAGCAACATTGACTAGTTTGCGCGCACGCATGATGTTGCCTCGTTTAGCCACCCGGGCAGCAAAACATTTTCCTTGCTTCCCCCTAATTCAGCCACCTAGGAAACCCGACCAGGAATAAGGTTTGTGCAACAATGTTTCCTAGTTACTAGTGTTGGGTTTCCTGTATTCTTTGCATGCTTTGGAGCTTTTAGACCTTATTGGTTTGTTTTTGAACTTCTAAAATCATACGACAGCGAGTTTGTTTTTGGAAGAGCGGTGTAATACGATATCTAGCAATGCCCCGCAAAGTTTCTGACAGGGGAGGTACGGTATTTACCAAATGAGAGAGCGCGAAATACCTTCCAGTACGGAACGCCAGGCATACCACGTGACTTCCAAATGCTGTTCAAACTTAATTGACAGCAGGGATGCGCTAAAAACTTCTCCCCATGTGCTGCAGCAGCCAGGTTTAGGGCGCACATGCCACCCCACTTGGGAATTTCCCTCTCAACTAACATCTCTGCTAACACCTCGTCCTCGTCATAACATTCATCAAGAACTCCAATGGCCAAGTTTTCAAATTCACTGAAAATAAATATAAAAGAAACAAATCAATAACAATGCAATACATCAAAGTACTTTGTCGTAGTTCACGCTCTTTGTTTATACTTGATAATGAAATGGGATCTACGGGTACTTTGTATTTGCAGTCTTGACACTAGAAAATATAGACCTTGCTTTAATTTGGGCGAGGCAAACGCCACCTTCTACCGATCCATGGTGCCACGTTGAAACTAGACAGTTTTTTCGGATAGAACTGCCATTAAAAAGGAGTTTAAAATTAAGATCTACTTCATTTGAAAAAAATTTCGATGATCATTGTAAATATCAAAACAGGGAGAGATTCTCAAGATGTTAGGTAGACCATGAGCAATGCACTCCCATGTCACGTTGTCGTGAACTTCATATTGCACACGTGACCAACAGATTACTCACGTCACGTCACCTACTCGTTGATCACGTGACCAACACGTATTGATCACATGACCTACAAATTGCTCAGGCTGTACGTACACTGCATGTTGTCTCAATGCTGTCTTGATCTCAAAATAATCATCTTCAACTTGATCGTGCATGGCTTGAAACAATCTGCACGCCGCCAACGCATCAGACACGGCCTCTTCTCCTTTGTCCCACATGAAACGTGCTAGCTCATAGCGGTTCATTAACACTGCCCACAGGAACAGTTCTCTGAAAGGCTTCTCAAACCGAGTCGCATTGTGCGCCACTTGCACTCGACTGTTCGTATCTGAAGGCTGAAACTTGACTGACGGTGCCAGAGCTCCACCCTCTCCAGCCTCCTGCTCCCCCACAGTTGGTGTTGCTCCAAACAGGCCTGCGACTCTTGCAGCGAGGGCGTTAGTATGAGGTGTATCGACCAGGTACAGTGGCTCGTAATAGGCACCAATTAGTTCTTCCATGAGAACGCCGATGTCTTTAAGGGAATACGGCGCGTCCTAAGCAGAGATCAACCGTGTTTGTTAAAAAATAAACTTTGATAAGTTAAAGAAAAGAATACTAAGCTTTATAAAAGTACTGTTACCGGCATGGGCATAAATTAGTCACTGATCGCCAGCTAACATGAAAAGGTAACCCCTAATTAATTTCATACACCATACTTTGTCTGTGAAACGGCGTTTTCACAAGTAAAGATATGTTGTTTTTTTTTTGTATGTGATTTTCCCGCGTGTTGGTTTCGGATAGCCAAACACAAGCGATTTCGTAATAGACTGTTGGTACGTTACCACAGTATTTTATCCAAATGGAAAGTTAACATGGCGGACACATGCGAGGAATCTTCTTTGGAGTGTTCTGACAGCTTTTCGAGAGATGATTTCAGTATTTAATCGCATTGTATTAGCTGACCTTATTGGAAACAGTATTTTTTGGCGGGAAAAGCCTGGCTAAAAATAACTTTACTTGTGAAAACGCCGTTGCACAAATATATGGAAGTTGTGCGCTCCAGGTAATGGGCTCAAAGTAACACATCCGTAAACAATTCAGTCATGTTAAATGAGAACCACGAAAAATTTTCTCAAGAAGGACCAAGAAGGATTATTTTAAAGAAACGAATTCTCCCAAAGAGAAAGCGTAGGATCTCAAATAATATAATTATAAATGTCATAAACTTACAGAAACACCAGCAACGTTGGTAAGGAGAGAATAGAGATGGCTTCCAGGATCCGCCTACAAAAAGGGATAACAAATCAACAAAGACTCGCCCAAAAGTAAAAAAACTATATAACACCGATGTAATTTAATACCCATTTACATTTAGCACCACATTTAGAGACAGTACATATGACTTAACATTTAACAGTGTATGACAGTTGGGATAACGAATTAAAACGAACAGCTCACCGAATTGTAAAGTTTTCTTAGTCGCGGAACCGTCAGGAAATCTCTCATGCTGACTCCATTGGCGAGGAAGAGCCTCACAAAATCAACACGATCTAGCTGCAGGGCTTCCATCATGACTTTGTCAAGGCTTCCACTCTGACAAAAAACGGATCACACTTCTGAACTCCACGCAGTCTTCACAGCAAATAATTATTTGAACTCGTGTGGAACGGACGGGTAGGAAAGAACTGGCCTAAAAAGGCTAAAACTTGAAAACGTCGAGCCGACGTTTTCAAGTTTGACAGTGTTGTTTGATTATGGTTTGCTAACTTTTGTTTGGTTTTCGTCTAAGGTTTTTTTGCTAATTAATGAGCGCACCTTAGCGTAGTTTTCACAGAAGAATCAGAAGACTTTTCGTGATACTGCCCCCTTAAAGCCATTAAAAAAATAGCTGATGTCAAAAGAGTGAGGACGCACGTGGAGGCAAGACTCGACACGCGTGGCATTTGCACTCGCACGCCTTTTTACGTTCCCACTGTCTTTTTTACTTACCGGCCAATCAGTGTCTGGAGTAAATATCTTTTCCTCAGCAACGTCGACTCTGTTCCACGTTAAAGCCAGTTTCAACTGATCCATTTGACTGGCTCCTTGTCCCAGTGAATCTATTCTACAGCCACAATCACTGTCCATATTGCAAGCACCTTGAGCTGAGAAAGGGAGAAATTAAAATCAGTGACATGTTGGAGCCCAACTGCTTGGGCTCCAACATGGCGGCCGGAAATCAATGGGAACATCTCAGATTTACCTCCGCTACAAAAAGCAGCCAGACCACCCTCATGAACAAGTAAACGAAACGGCGAAAGCTATCGAGCTAAAACCCGTCAACACGATATATATTTAAGGACGTCTAATAGCCAGTGAAAGATAAAAACTCGAGGGACTTTAGAATTCTGGATTTTAGAATTTATTTGATGAAGACACTTATTAATATGTCCTTACCTTTCAGTAATGCACTGAGGATTGCTAGGTCGAGGTCCAAGTTGTTTTTCTCATCGATTTTGTACACAGTAATCTGGGAAGACAGTTAAGAGATCGCAAAAATTAAAGCAGTACTCTTTGTTTACCGACAGAGAAAAATCCGCATTTCAAGCAATCAGCTAAGAGTTCCCTTCCGAGCGCTAGCTTTTTGGTGCTACGGAATGAACTCGTTCTCTATGCAGTACAGTAGAACCCCGGTTACTCGAAATAAAGTTCGTTTCCTGCCGTTGATAAAAATTTGGGTCAAATTTACCCCAGTGACTCAAATAACGGTTCTTGCAACTCGCCACGGTTGCACATTGATTAGAGCAATGAACGAATCACGTACTGGACAGTCATTTTCCACTCTAATCATAGGAATGTATGATCGTGTTAGAGTTTCTGACGAGATAGTTGAGATGAGTTTAATCATTTGCACTGTACTGTAGACTTTACTGTTTACTGAAGTGCTGAAAAACCAGTAAACAATCAATTATTAACTTGGCAAATTAAATATGCAATTTATCCCGATAACTCGAAACCCGCTAAGTAGAACTGTTTTTCGTTTCCCTTCAGAGATCGAGTTACCAGAGTTCTACTGTAGTTGAATGTAGTAGAATTGTACTGTAACTGTAACAAATACAAATTTGAAGTATGTGGAACGGTAGAAGATCGACTTGAGTATGAAAATACAGTGTGTCTACATATTTGATGTTCCTAGCGGATTTACTCGAACATCTTTTAAATAGACCAACAGTCAGAAAACCCGGTGAAGCACCCGAAGGCACGCTATTAAGCTACTCTTTGTAATAAAACTGTTTTAACTCGTCGGATTCTGTCATTATTTGACCAGGGTTCAATGTCTTCAAGTTAGCAAATAAATTTAATCGCAACAATGAAAATTGACAGTGTGTGGCAGTTTGTCACTTGGGACACGGAAAAGTGTCCGTTGTCTGTATTAACGGGTGTTTGTGTTAGGCGGGTTGATTAAAGAGAAAATGTGAGGTTTTCGTCGGGACCAACGAAATTGTTCGTAATACCGGGGGGGGGGTGTCCGTAACGCGGGTTCCACTGTATTTGAACGTCTCTATTCACACTGTAAGTATACAATCTTGGTCAAACTCACCAGACGCTCATCATATACACAACTGTTTACAATGTCTACAATTTTCTGGACATGCTTTTCGTCTTTGGCATACTTTGGAAAGGATTCCTCGATCTTTGCAATCAAACGAGGTAACCGATCTTCCTTGACTCGGCGAAAACCACTGTAAAGAGAAACAGAAAAGTCAACTCTAATTATCAACTTTCCTATCAGGTAAATAAACCTTCCATAGTTCCAATTCTCATTGTCAAAACAGAAATAGCGTGGTCATTCCGAAAGCCATGATGAGAGCTTGGCGTGCAGGGCGATGCCATGTTACTAACAACATCCCTGTCCAACAACGCGAAGAAGGGACTCCACTTCAAAAAGAAACATGTCCCCAACTTTGTTACCACCGAGAACTTGATTAGTCGCACTAAGAGCTTTCAGTTGACTGACATCTCATGTTTTGTTAGGAGTCAGAATTTGCGTTTTAAAGTTTAAACCGTTGGATTTTGACGATCAAACACGGGGCGAGTTTCAGCAATCACTGGACACTTATTGTTTGAGTATTGATTTAAAACTCGTCGGTAATGTTGGATGCTGTACGAAATACAAGTGATGAAACTTGCCCTATACATTCGCAGTTGTTATGAGCAAATGCCAAGATATCAGCAGCTCTCCGAGTCCCTTCCACTACCACCGCAGGGATACCATGCTTGACAGATGCTTTCACAGCCTTCAAGGCATCTTCTCCTCCTTCAAGGACCACTGTTACCACAGGGACACCAAAACCAAACTCTACAAAAACGAAAAGCACAGTTTACGATAATAGGTACTGAGAAAAGCCAGAATTGGATTTATTTGGTTATTTTTCTTGGTTTGACAACACTATGATTATCCGATAGATCCATCGTAGATAAAACTCCGTTGTCCACATCAATTGACAAAAAAATTTCTTTTAAGGAAAATAAATCTATTGATCTGTTATGAAGACAGCTTACTTTGTCTCTGAATGTTTGGTTTGTCAGCAATAACTCTTTCCAGGCGTGCCCTGAACTGAACCTCTTTAGCTCCACACTGGCCCTGTGTCCCATCATCCACCAGGAGGAAATGGGTGTGGTCAGGGTTAAGTGACACGGGCTTTCCTCTCTGAAATGAATGCTCCACTCTGTAGGTGGCTGGGTAGCAGCCCTGGAGATTGAGACACAAACATTAATGTTAGTTCCTTATATATTGAACCAAAAAAAAACTGTACTGACAGTTTTGTAGTTCTTTCGGTAACAATTTACAGTAACACAAATCATGTTCTGTAGTTGGCATAGTCATTATAGTTGTTGTTTTGTCCTCGATAAAATATTTTTAAGTTGTTTTTAATTTTATGCCAATTGAAAACGTTTGATAACTTACATGTAATAGTATCAGTGTGCCTTAACAGGAACATTGGTGGACATGGAGCTTACAAATGCATGGAAATTTTACCTCAGATTTGTGTTTGGACGTACTTGCCACAATTTATTCTCAGCTGATATTTCATTACATTTCTCAGCTGGTAGTATTCCATATTTGCTCTGAAATTGCACGGTAATTTGAAATAATTTTTCCTCACCTTTCCCTCCAAGGGACTGATCAAGTTTTCATTTCTCTCTACATATCCCCAGGTGGCAATTCCTATGCATCTGATGCGACGGTGACTTGACAGTCCTCCCCACTGCATGGACTGACCCTCCAACACAGCTTGACCAACAGCCTTCATTACACCAAGATTTACACCACCTGATGTTAAACACAGTTCAAAAAGGACAGGGTTGGAAATTAGCGCTCGCCCGCTCGCCAGGAATTTGGAAATACGTATCAAATAAAACTGCGTTTCAACTCTTGAAGTAAGTGTGCTCGTGTTTTTATTGTGGAGTAAGGTCTATTTTTGGCAATTTTTCATTGAATAAATACGGTAGACTGCAGTCTTTTTTTTCGATCGACCACCACAGTCCAGTGGCACAGTGAGTATCAAACGTGTTGTAGGGGGAGGGGGCCTAAATTTTCCATTTTTAATGGAAGAAGACTGGGCGAGTAAAAACTGATCTGGGCGAGTGCAATTTGAAGGTCACTCGCCCAGATGGCGAGTGCTCTGAAATTTTAGTTTCTAACCCTGAAGGAACAGTTGATCACCAGATTCTATAACAATACTATACATGCAAAAAGGTCCAGCATCTTGTCATGTTAGGGTGGTTGTCTTAAAGGAACTGTGTCACAGTATTTTCCGTGATGTATATGTAGCTCCTTTAAGATATATAACAGGGCCCTTCAGAGATTAAGTACGAGTAGGTCTTTCAAATTTCAATCCAGTAACATTCCCAGAGCCCTCACTCCTTTCTGTTGCTGGTTGATCTAATTACAACCTTTTTGGAACCAAGCACACTCAATGTAAAACAAAAATGCAGTTTTAACCATCAATTGAAACCTACTGTACAGTAACATAAACATTCAAAAATACCATCCACTCAAAATTTAGGATGCAAATGTCTTTCCAGTCACCACTGGAAAATACTGTTCATATCATGGAGAGAGACCAACAACTAGATATACATCAACTGTAATCCAACTAATATTAACTATTATTTATTGAAAATACTCAGACTTCATGTGTGTTTAGGGAAGCGGGAACCAATGTGGTCCGGGTTCGATTCCTAAACCCAGCATCATATGTGGGTTGAGTTTGTTGTTTGTTAGATCATCCTCACTCCAAGGGTTTTTCTCCAGGTTCTACGGGAACAGTGGACAAAGAACCACCCTGTGGAAGTGCCACTGCAAATTCCCATTTATTTATTTATTTATTTTTATTTATTTTTTATTTTATGTTGGACAAAACAGACTGTATTACCAGTTATAATCCATGCACCACTGTGTGTCGTCTTAGCAGCTTTGATCAGACCTCTGTTGAAGATCTCCTTATGATGAGGATCAAGCTTGAAATTCTTGAGACCTCCATGTATTGATATGACAATGTCTGGCTTTTTTAATTTCCACTGTCTTATCATCAGCTCCAGTGTCAACTCTGGTCTAGTGTTGTCTGCTAGACGTATGTACTGTAATGATATTAATAGAAATTATTATACTTATTAGGTAAAATTGGGCATTATTAAAGAACTCAGGGTAAATACATGCAACCGAAGTAAATGAAAATTGACTATCATTCATGTAGGTTCACAATGCATAAATAGGGCTTCACTTTAGTAGGTCCCTCTGCATGCATTGCATTCCTACATGTACAATGCTAGCCAATTAAAAAGTGATTTTGTTATACAGTGTACAGTGCATCTAACAATAAAACTGTTTCCTTTACAAAATACAACATCAGCAGTACTGGTAATCCCAGGGGGGGTACTCGGGATTTTAAGTGACGGGGATGATCGAATGGGGGCAAAAATAAAGACCCATAAATCAACAGCAAAACACGTTTGTTTGTACTTTATTCACAGAACTAGACAGCCAAGGCACTACCACAAATCTTTAGATTGTTTTGAATACCCAAAAACATCTCTACTCAAATCAAAAATACTTGCCATAATTTGCTAAACCCCCCCCCCCGGAATCGAAAATTTCAACCCCACCCCCCCCCCCAAAAAAAATCCTTCGATCATCCCTGTCACTTAAAACCCTGAGTACCCCTGGGCTGGTAATAGCGTGCTGTAACCCAGCAATCGTCATTATATGTGACAGTTTAATTGGCTTTTTTTATGCACTGGTTATTTGCATCTGGGAAAGCAATGATGAAATTTAAGATGCCAGCAAACATATGACCTCAAAAAGTCCAAGAAGGAATGATAATTATTGTTAAATGGTACGGTACCTGTACATGTATGATTGTTTACCCCATGAAATCTTTTCTAATAGTCCATTTTACAGTTGGCTGCCAAGTGACCTGGCCTTTGAATGGTAGTGAGGCTGGAGGTGACCTTGCATTGATACAAACCTCTCTGCATTATTATGTAAATACAAACTAGTTAGCATCAGAACAACATGATTAACAAAACAAAAGCAGTGAGGTCTGTATCAAGACAAGGTCACCTTCAGCCTCAATTCCATTCAAAGGCCAGGTCCCTGAGCAGACAACTGTAAAATGGCCTATTATTAGTGACATGTAAGTCTCATTACCATTATTCTATGATCAAATTCATGAAACTACTGAAACTGGCAAATTGAAATCCAAACCTTAGCAGGTTTCAGTGATGAATTGTATGCATTCATAAACTTAATATGGCCAAATCCATTTGTAGGAAACTCTTTCACATCATCCCTTGGTGACCACTCTTTGGTTGCAGTTTTCCTTCTTTCAGTCTTTTGCTGTGAATATCCGCTTGTTTTCACTAATGGAGGCAGACCTGTTATAAAACAAATATTAATGTTACATGTACCAGGCAAAATATATAACTATCCTGAAAGTCTGCATTCGAGGCTAATGGCCTGGGCCCTGTTGCATAAAAATACTTAAGATTACGGGTGATTTTCTGCAACAGCTCTCTGCATTCCGGTAAATGTTTTCAAAGCATTTTGGTATTTCTAGTGCTCTTTAGTACATTTTCTTCCAAATTTATCCTTATAAGCATGGGAGAGAACCCCTCAGAGCACAGGGAATGCCTGCAGAAAATCTCACGTCATCTTAAGTATTTTTATGCAAGCGGGCCCTGAAGCTTATCCTGGTTTCTGTAGCATTAAGGGACTATGAGTATATAAACACCTCCCTGGATAAGACACTAGTCCAATTCTCCTTCATTAAATTCATCTGTACCGTCCCATTTATACACCTGGGTGGAGAGAGGCACTTAATGCCCAAGAACCCAACGTTTTTAGCCCAGCCAGGGCAAAAAATTGTATGTTGTACTGAGTGAAGGCTTGGGGTGAAACACCAACAAAAACATATGTAATTATAATTAATAATAAAAAGAGCAAATTAATTATTTGTTATTTAATGTTAATCAGAAAAGAGAATTTTAAGCTTAAAAACTGAAATGCTTACTAGTCGAAATTTCTGACTAAGTGCACTGTACAAACAATTGCTTTTTAAACCAACCTTGACTCTTGACAAACTTGACCCTCTCATCAGTCTCAAACTCCTCAGACTGACTGTTGTCAGAATCAGTGCCACTCTCTTCAGCTGCATCATTTGCTACCTCAAGCTCTTCATTTTCTTCTTGAACAGTTGTCAACTTGCCATGCTGATTTTCGGAACGTCCACAGCAGCATCTAAATACATAACATAAAACCACTCAAATGTAGCCTGCGTAGCAGGCATCGAAAGGGGAGGGAGGGGGAGTTAGGAAGAGACTGCCACGCAGGCTACTCAAATGGGAAATAGGTCAGAGTGTATATGTTGCAGTTAATTTTTTATCTCAGTTAATTTTAAATTTTACCTAGTTAGCTTTTTTCTAACTAGTTAATTTTTTATACTAGGTAAATAATAGGGTTAGGGTATGGGTTGGAGTCATATATTTTTAAAAAATAGTGGTTCATCCAACATTTCCTACATGGCAAAGTGGTAAGGGGTTGGACAGCAAATCCAGAGGTCAAGAGTTCAAATCCAGTGCAGGTTAGTAAAAAGAAAAAAAATAGATTATAGTACTAGGGGGAGGGGGATAATAGCAGATAGTAGGGGGGGAAGGGGTGTTAGCAAAGATGGGGGGGTAATGAGACATCAAGGGAGGGGAGGTGTATTGCTTTTTCTACTTATTAACCTAGTATATAAAAAACTAGTTAGAAAAAAAAACTAGTAACTAGTTAAAAAAAAATTAACTGAGATCAAAAATTAACTACAACATATACAGTCAACTCTCTCTTAATGGACAATGATTAAGACAGACACCTTCATAAGACGGACACCTGGTGTTGGTCCTGTCCCTGCTGTTTTTCAGTTATTTTACTGTAACTAAACTCCCTCTAAGATGGACACCTCTCTAAGACGGACAGTTGGAGCTGGTCCGTAAGGTGTCTGTTTTAGAGAGTCAGAGAGTTGACTGTAAATAAAACCTGCATGCATTTGGCCCAAAGTGAAGAGGTCCGAACTGAGGGGATAGGATGGGAAGCCATGTTACTGCCTCCTCAGAAATAATTCCATTTTTTCCTAACAGTAGTTGAACACAATGTTAAGTCACAAATGGTCATGGGCGTGGCATACAAACTGTATGAAAGGTTTAATTTGATCCCTGTTGAGAACAGTAGAATATTAACAACTTATAAATGCACTCACAGGCCAGGCTTTTTCTCATCATCAACATGTCGGATGCATTCCTTTCTTTTAAATGTCTTGTAAATCCAGTCACTGTTCTGTTGAATGAGAATAATGTACACACATGGCATTTTCACATTTACAATGTACTCTAGACTACAGCACATGTATGCACACTGTGTTGTTAAAGAAAATATCCATACTCCTCCCACAGAAGGCTTTTTGGTTTGAATCCCCATACCCCTCTGGAAATCCCAGTAAAGCCCCATACTTTCCTTTAAAAATTTTGGCCTTTAAGACCTTCCCACCCCCTTTGAATTTCCAATGACCTTCCTTAGGGTGGGTTTCAATATTTTCTGGAACAGCACAATAACAACTGAATTGAATAATTATTCCTCAATAAATCCTTTTCTTTCAAATAAATTTGAGATGGGGCTAGAGGGCTTAATAGATTAAATACTCAGACATGTATTAATATTCAAACTGACTTACTTCTCTCTGTGTTTCATATCGCTCAGAAATACCCTTGCCAAGGCCATCTTTCTCACACAATAATCCTTTCAAGAAAGCTGCTGATCCATTTCCCAAACTTGACTCATGTGATCCCCGTAATTCATCGGCACTCAGTTGCTCCACCAGCAACTCTCTTTTGACTGAGTTGGAGTAGACTCTCGCTCGCCGTCGGGCATGAGCAGTACTAAGTCTTCTCTGTCTGGGTTTAACCACAGAGCTGTCTTGAGCAGACTGACGACTCATTTAGTAACTATAATGACATGAAATGGTTTACAATCATGTAACATGGAGTTTTTTAATAGTCTGGAAAATGTAAAAGTAACACAACTGTTATCACAATGCTGAATGCCTTGAAGTGTCCTTTTACATGTACAGGTTGTATAAGTCTGGATCCAGGATTCAATAAAAGCTAGGGGCTTTCTAAAGATGGGTTAAAAAGACTTTGACTTGTGGCCAAAGCCCTAAGTGGGCATAGGGCCGGAAGGCAGAGGGGTTAAAAAGAGGAAGTCTGTAAAGGGTAAGAGTAAAGGGTAAAATTATGCATTTCCTGCCTTTTTTTAATTGCTCATAGTGGGAGTTGTAAACCTCTACATACATGTACTCTTCTGTACCTGCCCCTGGTGCACTGCGGCAGGGGTATTTTGCAGAATGCAGAATGACGGTCGGCGGTAATTGCTTGCAGTTAGCTTCAACCCGGTTTGCTTGCAGTTAGCTTTCGCTCTGGTTTGCTTGTGGTTAGTTTTTACTTGTTCAGGCTATTGTTGGCTAGGGCATTATACAATTGCCGTTCTGTCACCATCATGCTACAATCTGCATATACCCCTGCCAGGTGTACTGTGATAAAATTAATGTATGAACACTTTGATTTGATTTGACATTGACATGTAATTTGAGTCATGGTCAAATTGTGGAACACAAAACAAGGAGAATTAATGGTAGGGTTTGCAGTTCATTCATGTCGCATCTCACTGGTTTTCCCTCACGACACAATAACATTCCACAAACAATTAGTGTTCACGCTTTTCTGATTAAATAGTTTTGACCATCTTTCAAGATTCTTCATACAATTGAATCGTACTTCAAACAATAACAAAAACATTAAGGTGCTTTTTCAACTAACGCTATCCCAATCAGAGTTTATAAGCACTCAAAGACAAAAGAGCTTATGGTGATTCCATAAGCTTAATTAAGTCATTATAATAGTAGTCATTTTCCGCCATTTTCAACCATCTTACGCCCGTTTCGGGACAGTTGCCCGTGCCACTTTAATTGAAGTTTTGCTCAATTGGTCAAATATTTGCTTGCACCAAGTTGTCCTCTATAAACTGAGCTCGATCCACAGAAATTGCTTTAATAAAACTACAAACCCTGATCGAATTAATCTGGCTATTTGAAGACAAACCTTGTCTCTAAGCACTTGTTTACGTTGTCAACAATAAGCTTTCGATTCAAACAGGCATGTAGTTACCTCTATTGTTGAAGAATTTTGCGATCATTTTTGACAATGCAGTGCTTTCTACTGCTTTCTTTAAGATAATGGTACTGCAATCTCCCATTTAGTAAAGAATTTCTTCCGTATTTGATGTACTGCACCTCGTGAAAGAATGAGAGTGGACCCAGAGAGCGAACTCATTCGACTTGTATGGTGCCCAGTCTTTCCAGTCCACTTTCTCATTTTGAGAAGTCACGCGTGACAACACGCGTGACAAAAAGCTCGGAACTCCCGGGGGTTACAACCACGAGTTGACGAGCTGAAAAACCGAGATGCCATCGCAATTCTCGCAGTTCTGGCTCTCGCCTTAATCAGGCCCTCTTTACTTTCCACCACAGTGTCTCCTTTTAAGTAACTTGCGTGCAACCGCGCGCGATGATTCCCTACAAGGACTACAAGAGGCGACACAAGAGGCTCAGTCTCGCACGACAGCGTCGTGTAGTTGTAGTTCGTGGAAGCAACGGGACTGAGCGAAGGAAGATCGGGGAGAACAAACAGAACAAAGAAGACGTTTGTGACGGGCCGTTGCTCCATCATTTGTTATTTATTTATTTACATTCCATTCTCTAATACATACACATCATCTCTCTCCTTCCTCTAAAACCGAACCCACCAGCGCCTGATGATACGGAGGCAACTCCGAACCAATCAATAGTTCTATACACTGCCCGGTAATCCGGCTATGATACCCGGTGTCATGTAGCCTTCAAACCCTGACTTGATATCAAGAGAGAGTCCTCTTATCCTCTCTTGTTGATATCTAACGATATCATGAACAGCTTGAGAACTTAAGCACTTCAGCACTTTATATTGGTTGTTCCCAAAACAGTTACAGCCAAACCAGAAACTCTTATAACTGTTATTGGTTTTTAAACCAGTCCAAAACTTAAAAACAGTTCGATGTTTATTTTTGATATTTTCTGTGTTAGCCTGCACATTCAGTTACTTAAGTTCTAGATCGATCTGACATATAGGACAGTTGCTTTCCTGTTAATGTTCCGATTCATATCAATGTTATTTTTCACTGGTGGGGCGTAGTACCACTGCAAGCCTCGTTAGATGGCTAACGGTCCTGAGGATCAAGCCATTTGTTAATAAGAAATTTTCTCTCGTCTGACAATTTTTCCCACAGGCTATTAGTCTTTGTAGTAGCTTTCCCTCTATTCATAACCAGCGCACTAGATGGCTTGATACTAACCCTCCCTGTTTTAGACTTTCTTGGGTTCAAAGCAGGCGATAACGGTTTATTACTAACGACTGATGCACTCTTTGGCTTTATTCTCTTCTCAAAAGTATACTGATCCACCACCGTAGCCATTGAAGGGCTTTGTGGAGTTGAATTTGCCTGAGCTCCCTTGCCACAAACTTCATGACCTTCTCTGGAACCTATCCCGGGTGAACAACAAAAGTCACCAGACTTCTGCAGCTGTAAGGAATCCACTGTGTTACTCCGCGCTAGAATGTGCTTAGAAACCACCCACGACCTCCTTCGCTGGCGAACGGCTCCACTGGATTGAACAGAAAACGCCTCTCGTATATTTTCGCCTTTTTCACTCCCCATGGATGAACAGACCTTGTTCAACTGATAGTTTTTGTTCTGATTTTCAGACGTTCGTGAAAAGTATACTTTGCTACGACAAGAAGAGAGGGTTTGGCAACTTCCTTTGGTTGGAGGAAAGTTCAGATCTTGCTCCTCTTCGTCCAAACTCTTCAACCCTTCAACATCTTGAGACGCGCTTGGCTTAAAATGTAATTTTTTGAAAGAAAGTAAAATAGCCTTCATTTGCGGGGACATCGCGAGCTTGTCCATGGCTTCACTGGCCGACATAAAAACAAATTCCTCGGTTGTTGAAATGTCTTCAAGGGTTATTACATGTTTGTTTGCTGATACTAATCCAACCTAAGGATTACTGGTAATTATGTGGAACACTGTTTGTACACTTCGTCTTTGATTTTTCTACTTGTTAAGAATATTTAATAAAGACTGAAAATAAAAATATTATCCCCCCCCCCCCCCAATTCTTTCATTTTTCTCCGAAAAGTCAACTAGCTATTAATGAAGGTAGTGAATTATCTTTCTTCTTGCAGTTGCAAGAATAATGTGCTCCAAGGAAAGGGTACTATTGAATTTCTCACACTTTAGCATAACTCTGGTTGATTTATTTACATACACGGCTTTTAGAAGGCGAAAGTGATCAAATTAGTTGACATAGCGAGTTTTAGCACTTTACCGGCTCAGAACATGTCTGAAGGGCAGCTTCAACATCACGAGCCTTCAATGTATGTTCACTCTCCTTGAAAGAGTGGTCTAAGTCAATATCTATTTCAGATGATTTGAACTGACACTCTTATCGCTTACCTATTTGCATTTGCTACTAAACAGCACAGAGAAATAAGAAATTTATCACCTCTTAGAATTGAAGGGTTACGGCCTATACAATGAAAATTCTTAGAGAACACGGTTAATTAATTTTAGCCTAGTCTTGCTGACTACAGGCAATAAAACGTTGAAATGGAGAGTCCATTAAATTAATTACTTCTACGATTCTTAGCAATTGACAACTCCAGTCATAGCTATTTAGCAATATAGATAAATAATTAAGTCTCATGACTCCCTTTACTCCACGCGGGGTCTGAAGTAGCTGCGTGTGTGACCAGACTTATCAGATTTTTCACGAGCCGCAAGGAGAATGGAGAGAGGGCGCAATTACGCGCAGAAGTGGGGAGGGAGGTCTAATGAAATGGGGGGAATCACTGCTACTAAGTAAAATAGATCACACATTTTCATGATTTAAGAGCGGGGTGCGACTGAAGAAAAAAGAGAAGAGTTTGAAATACCACGCGCGTTCCAATTGGTCAGTAAGATCAGTGGGAACGTAGCTTAAGTCAAACTTAACTGACGCATAAAGACAAAGAACTGTCGAAAGAGTTTCCTAGGTTGTATACGGATGTATTTATGCAGGGAAACATTTAATTGCAAGCAGTCGTGTACGTTTTCAGTTTTTCATACTCGACCATACATTTGTTTAAAAATTCGCTTTTATGCATGGAAAACTGAAAACACATCTAAATGGTTCCCAGCACCACTATACAAACACCTCTCAACTTTATTTCTTGAAATCTTCAAACATCATGAGACGTCCTTCCCAGTCTCCTGAGGATCATTTTAACCCACTGAGCTACTGGAGACTGGTAGTGAACGAGGTAGTTTCGCCTAATAAGGAGGCGAGAACCCTTCTACTCAAGGCGATTCTAAAGAATTTAAATGCTCAAGTAGTTTTATTGCGTCTGACCAAGAGAGGATAATGGGACAGAGAGGGACTTAGAGGGCGTTGGCCGGGATATGTCAAAGACAGAAAAGTTATTTTTAGATATGCGGACGCCCACAAAAGCGTAGTTCCGGTTCTAGGTAAGTCAATAAATCGGGCCAGCGTGACATTTGTTTTATCGGCTAATTAACATTCAGCATGTCATTTTTAGTTGGAATTTTACAGGCGTTTAGACTTCGGCAACGATATTAATGTCAATGATAGATTGTATCGGAAGCTTTCCAAAGTAAGCGTCTTCTGTAGATGCTAAAAAAAATCGTGACAGGCCTACACCAAGGAAAAATATTATTTTATTTTCTCTCGCCTACACGGACTCCTACTGTTTATTATTACTATTTGCCACCTGATTTTTTAACCGCTGTGTCTCAGTCTTATAAGTATCGCTCTGAGAAGCGTGTCTTTAAGCGATTTGCTTTTTTAATGCGACAACATAGGATAGGAGGCTTTCGAAAAAGGCCTTCTCCTTCTGCATACTATAATTATTATTGGGAAGCGTTTTAGGTCAAATAGACGTTTATGGCACTCCAAAAGTGTAGACTGGAGGTCACACAAGTCTGCATGCTTTCCTGCAGTTTGTAGACATTAACACCTCTCTCATTTGCTAAATGATTTTGCCCGTGCGGTTTGATTTGGCTGATATCATTTTGCAAGATATGTTTTAATCTCTCAAAATGTTCGCCCTGGAAGGACTTTGTCGGAAACTTTCTTTGAAAGTGTAATTTTATTTTATTTTGTGACGCCGAACCCGGCTGTTTAATTAACTTTGCTTGAAGGTGTGATGTATCTTATCACAGATGACATACCGGTATCTGTGTTTTTCCGGTTTCGTCTGATTCGTCAGAGAATGTCGAAAAAGATATATATTTGTTTCAAAGAGACGCTGTGCCGTATTCGATCGGGCGTTTTGTCGCTTGAGCTCGAAATAACGGAGGTTTTTTATTACCCTGTTCGCACGTATGGTCTGGCACCGCATTAATGAAATGTAAGAGTATCTCTAGGCGTATTGGGGTCTGTTATCTGTTATCTGTTTTGCCTGTTTATGCAGGTTTAATATATATGGTTTTGACTTTATTCTTCGCGAGCCATTTGATTTGAAAAAAATTGTAGAATCTATCTCTTATTCCTAATATTTCCTGCGAAAATTTTATTTCACAACTCGCTCTCATCAATGAAACGTTTCCGCTATTGTTAATGACATTTCTCACGCCTTGATCATGAATGGCGTGTGCGGAAGCCAAGAAAAACAGACACTTCCGTTTTGCACGCGGCTAAATATAACTTTTCTGTCTTTGACATATCCCAAGGCCTAGACTAGGAGACTACCTCTCTGTCCCCTTATCCTCTCTTGGTCTGACTGAGCAAGCATTTCCACACAATAGATAAAGGTTCATTATAAATTGCACACCAAATAAATTTCATACTCCGTTGTTTTAAATGAATTGTAACAATACTATTATTCATTGTTTCATGTTCACGACACATTTGCAGTGCCTTGTTGAACTTGAACGGCTAACTATCGTAGATTAGCAAATCGTTTTCTCAAAACACCGTTCATTTCGTTTTGGTCTCTTACCGTACGCTATAAATAAATAATAAATAACAACTTTATTTAATGAGGGTTACACATTACAGTTAAAAACTGAAAAACCTGTGGCTCTGCGTTTCCTTTAGCCTGTTCAATCCACTCTTCTGCTAAATCCAAACCCTTATTTGCCAACTTGCTAAGTTTACGTTGCATTTCTGATACTTCTTGCAAACGTCTGGAATGCAAAGGTATGCTGAAATCCTCTTCTTCTTAGCAATTAAATACCGTTGTTCAAGTAAGAACTCAAACTCAACTTCAAGCAAAGGGCCACATTCTATGTCGTCTATGTTGGACCATTCGATCGGGACACATGCACCCATTAAATTATGCGATGGCTTCTCCTCTTCTTTCTTTAGTAGTTCCTCCAGACATTGGATATTGTCCAACACGTCCGATTTAAGGCATTTGAAATGATCATTACTTTCGGTCAGTTTAGAAATAACACCTTCTGCCGACATGTGTATTGTCTTTAACTTTTGGCCTAATGCGTCAGTAGCTTCTTTGAAGTTATTAATTGTCTTGGTGATGAGCATTTCGTCTAAAATGCTGTCAAAATGAGCATCTCCTCTATTGGAACACATCTAAAAGAAAATAAGATCATCCGAAACTTAGCCAAATCCTTAAAATTGGAGAACTTTATTTAATGTGGATCAAAAGGTTATATTCATAACAGCCACCATAGAGCGGTTTTCACTTGAGTGTCGAAAGTAAATTGCGTTTGCTTTGGTTTTGCATCACTACGCTTAGTGATTGGCTTAAAAATCTCGCGCCACTTTCTCAGCCAATCAGAAGTAAAACCAAAACCAATCGTGACTCGCTCGCGCACGTTTTCCCGCGCTTCGTGCCAGTTACATGTATTTGCTTTGAGTTTTGATTGGTTCACTGGATTGTCTGTGTCCTTTGTGATTGGCCAGAGTAATTACTTTGGTTTTGGTTTTACGACACTCAATTGAAAACTGCTCTCAGAACATAGGTCAAAGAACAAAAGCAAATGGCAACTGCTTTACCGAAGGACCAGTAGAATAACAAGCTTTCAAGAGCTGCTTCACTTCTGCCATTTGATAATGGTTTCAATATTAGACCATATCGTGAGGGGGGAAGGGGGAAAAGGAGAAATATCGTAACCAGCTGGCGGAAACGAAATTAGTTGAGATTTTTCGTGTTAATCACGGGCAAGGTAAATGTTATCAACCGAAGGCTGAGGCTGACAACACGTCGTATGAACAAGGAATGGAGACTTCATTTTTTGCTAAAACTCTTATTTTCCCCGTTTTTTTTCCCCAATTGTTTCCCCTCTGTTATTCTTTAATACATCTCCCGCTACCTAAGTGGAAGTTTTCGTATTGTGGGCGTTTAAATTATCCACTTTTTTCTGATGTCGAAGTCGAAAAGGCAGTCCAAACGAAACTCTGACAACGACATCAACTTTCTATCTAAACTATATGCGTCTGCGCTCGACAGGTGAAAAAGTATCGAGAATTATCTGCAGCTCCCAGAATAGAGATCGAGACACTGACTTCAATGAATAGACACGCTTCCACCTTTGGGGTAGAGGGGTGGAGAGGAATCGTAGTACAGTCGAAAGTGCATTGAACATTAAGCCAAGAAGACTCTTTTAACAATGTGGCCGCCTAAAGACAATGTAAAAATTCATTACGAAAGAGACAGTAAGCATTAAATGAATTTGTCTTTAATTTTTTTTTCATTTCCTTTTTTACATATTTTCACACAAATGAAAACATTCTTTTCTGATATGAAAATGAATTTCAACTTGTTATTTAAGCACACTCATAGCGATGCTGAATGGAACAAGCAAAAACTACCTTATTAAACGCAAAAAATGAGAAAAAAAGGAAATAACAATTCTGTTATCATTGTTTCATGACACATTTGCAGTGGCTTGTTGAACTTGAACGGCTAACTCTCGTAGATTAGCAAATCTTTTTCTCAAATCATTGTTCATTTCGTTTTGGTCCTTTACCGTACGCTTTGCTTTTTCTTTAGCCTTTTCAATCCACTCTACTGCTGAATCCAAACCCCTGTTTGCGAACTTGCTAAGCTTACGTTGCATTTCTGATACTTCTTGCAAAAAAGTGGAATGCGAAGGTATGCTAAAATCCTCGTGCAGCTTCTTCTCAGCAATTAGATACGGTTGTTCATGTATGAACTCAGCCTGAAGCAAGGGGCCACATACCAAGCGAACTTTCCAGTACACCACATTCATCCATTGAATTTTCTGTGGGCTTCTCCTTTACTTCTTTTAAAAGTTTCTCGAGGCACTGGATGTTGTCCAACACGTCAGATTTAAGGCATTTGAAATGATCATCACCTTTGGCCAGTTTAGAAATAACACCTTCTGCCAACATTTTTACTGTCTTTAACTTTTTGTCCAATGTGTCAGTCGCTTCTTTGAAGTTATTTATCGTCTCTGTGATGAGCTTTTCGTCTAAAATGCTGTCAAAATGAGCATCTCCTCTGTTGGAACACATCTAGAACAAAATAAATCACTCTTAACTTAGTCACATCCTTAAAATTGAAGAACTTCGTTTGTTGCGGATCAATTGCTGTATTCATGATAGTCACCATGAGAACAACAGAACAAACAACAAGAACATTGCCCTTGGCCAAGCCTAAAAACAATAGTAACTGCTACACTAGAGGACAATACAGTTACAAGCATACGAGAGCTGCTACACGACTACCAGTTTTCGATAATTCTCCCCTTAAGATATCATTTTTATACTTTCTCATCTACCCAAATAGAAGTTTTTGTATTTTCCGCTTTTAAATTAATTATCAACTTTTTTCTGTCTTTTGTAGACGTAAATACGGTCGAAACAAAGAAGAAATACTTTGTAGCTATGCGACCGCGCTCTTGAGGTGACAAAATTCCAAACTTATCTGTAGCACACAGAATAGAGATCGAGACTTATATGTGTATGGAGTGAATCCATCGCGAATCCACCTGTGGGGTCGAGGGTTGGGGCGAAATTGTAGTACACATGTTGGAGCATTGAAGGTAAGGCCAAGAACACTTAATTTCTAACAGAATGGTCGCCTAAAGACAATTGATTACGATAGAGATAGCACGTGTTTAATATTTTTTCTTTTATTTTTCATTTTCTTTTTACATATTTTCACACAAATGGAACCATTCTCGTTCTTATATGAAAATGAATTTCAACCTGTTACTTTAAGCGATATAACACACTCATAGCGATACTGAATGAACCAAGCATAACTACCTTTTCAAACGCAAACTCTTGAAAAAGAATTTAATTAAACCTCTGTTAAGTTACACTATGCCTTAATACACGCCCAAGTATTTCACTTGCAGGTATTTCTGTGGTATGCTTGAAATAAAGCGCCACTATCGAAAACAATTTTAATTAAGCACCGTTTTTTACATGATATTACAAGATCTGTCGCTGTCATTACATCATTCAAGTATCCTTGATGCGAGTTTCACCTTTAACTAACTCTTTGAGATCAGCAAATCGTTTTCGCACATCCCCCCTTATTTCTTTTTGGTCCTTTATGCAAACCTCTGTGCTTCTTTCAGCCACTTTGATAAGCCAGACAGCGTTATCCAAACCCTTGTTTGCAAACTCAATAAGTTCTTGCAGCACTTCCATAACTTTGCGCAAAAGTGCGGCGTTCGTTGGTATCAAGTCAGCGCCCCGGATTCCGGCTATAAAAAGAAGATGGTCGTAGTTGCTATGAATGATAGCCTCACATTTCACTGCTGCCTCCCTGCCGAGATCAGGATCAAAAAGTGGTCTCTTCACTTCATCAAATAGTTTCTCGAGAATCTGGAAATCTTCAGACAAGTCGTATTTTAGCATATCTAAGCAACCATTAACGTCTTCCACACTACCAAGCATATGCTTGGCCAAAGTTTGCACTCTTGCTACTTTTGGGCCTATTTCGTTTATCGTCTCTGTGAGGTCATTGAAGATCTTGGTGATTACTTTTCTGTCCATCATGCTGTCACATTGCGCATTTCCTCCACTGGCACACATCTGGAACAGAAAAGCGTCACCTGTTGTCTAACAAATCCTCTGATACCATTAGTTTGTCGAAATACTATATTACATAAATACGAAAATGGGAGGTGCAGTGACCTAATGGTTAGGGCTTTGGACTCTGGACTCTGTGCGTCCGATCTCGTTCGCTGGCCAGTTCAGTGTTGTGTGATGGACAAGACACTACTTTCACAAGGCCTCACTTCGCACAGGAGTAGAAATGGGTACGTGACGGCGAACTGTCAGGGAGCACTGACAAAATGCTGGGGTTAGCTGCGATGGAGTAACATTCTATCCGGGGGGGGGGTGAAGCAGTTCTTCTCAGAAGAATAGGCTATTCTCTTCGTGATACAGAAAGCCGGGATAAACTCCGGCAGTGTGCTGGAACACTTAAGCCCAAGTACAGACTTTGCCTAAAAGCTTCTGTTTATGACTAGTTCACTTTGATTCACGTTAATTGGTACAGAAGCAGAACAGGTTTATTAAAAGTTAACACGTTTTTGTACTCTTCAAAGTCAATCAAAAAACACTCTTAGAAAAGTTTATCAATTGCATCTCCAGGTATAAACTAATCATTGGTCAAGCTGGGGGAAACAGTGCCTTTTCGTCAAATTCCTTAAGACGTTCATTAGAGGTCCCTTGTTCGTTACACAATCAGAAAATAACGAGAGTACATTAAAAAGTTATCATATCATCCTGCTCACAAAACATCACTATTGCCTAGTAACTTCATCGACACAACCTTTCGTCTCCACAGTACGAAGTTTTTCTTCAGAGACGAGATTCTCACGATAAGATAGTCGTTTTTCAATTGTTTCACGCGTATTGGAACAATTCACTCACCCTGGCTAGAACCTGGATTCCCTTCTTGCCCATGCCAATATAAGGGTATAAAGGTACATCTCGCGGATATCTCTCATAATAGATCTTCTCTTGAGTGATTTGTCTTCCATTCAAAGTGAAAACAACTGGAACTTTGCCATCTTCTTCCATTTCAAACATGACAGTGCAGCCAATCACATCTCCTCGGTACGCCATGGCATCTGCAATGATAGGATGGAAATTTTTTTACCAAAATGTTTCTTAGAAGAAAAAGGACACGAAGCGATCCATCTCATCATTAATAACACTGACAACGAAATTTACAGTCTAAGGCAAAAACTTAAGTACAGGGGAAAGAAGCGTTCTTTCAAATTTCCTAGATTTATATCTCACGAGATGAACGCCGACCGGTAAGCTCAGTTGGTAGAGCGCTAGACTACCGTGCGGGAGGTTTCGGGTTCGAGTCCCAGACCTACCAACACTCAGGGTCTTAAAATAACTGAGGAGAATATGCTGCCTTTTTAATGACATCTGTAAATGGTTTGATATTCTAGTCTTCTCGGATAAGGACTACAAACCGTAGGCCCCGTCTCCTGCATCTTCAAGTGTCACGGTCAGCAGGGGACGTAAAAGAACCCACACACTTATCGTAAAGAGTAGGGCATGGAGTTCCCGGTGTTGTGGTCTGGCCTTTGCCCATTTGTGCTGTGTGCTGTCAAATGTTTGGAGATATTAGCTGTATAAGCTACTCTACAAATCCGAGGATAAACAAACGGAGTGTGATGATGATGATGATGATGATGATGAACGGTGAGAGAGAGAGATAAAAGACGCCACACTAACAGTTGGTACCATATACACCTCTAGCTATACAAAACTCACTGAGTACCACGAATGGGCAGCTGTGCTAGATCTCTTGCCGAGTCATCAGGCAACGCTTCCTCCCGCTTGTCACGCAAATTACATGATGGGTCACATGCACAGTTCCAGAGTAAGGATTCATTGAAAGCTGAACAAGCGGTTATATTTCTCTATTACCTAATTAACAGCTTAAGACTTTTTACCTTCGACCTCTCTGCCAAGTAAGGGATTGGTGGAGTCGAAAATCTTTCCATCATCAATGTGGTATCCCACAGTTCCTTGTAACCATCCCGGCATTCCATGCCCATTGTGCATTTGATTAACCACTCCCACTCCAAGATACCTTCTCTCCCCAGTCTCCTGTAGCAGAACCTGTCAAAGGTAAGGATGGTACAATAAATGTCTTTGCGACTTAGCAAAATTTAACTAAACTGATATTGTGAATCTGATAAAACCTGACACTTATCTAGTAAAGATGTTTACTGAAATTTGTCATAAATAGTAAACCACATTTTTGACCGATCATTTTATTGGCCTTGACATAATATATATATATATGCCGAGGTTCAATTTTAGTATTTTACCCTTGGTACAATTGGTATTTTACTTTGTTTTATAAATTCATTATCGTATATCACTATACACCAGAGCAAAGGCAAATGATAAGTTGTACCAAGGGTAAAATTGAATCACAGCATATAGCTTGTTAGACTTTTGATTGTGTAGTATCGCCACAAGGCCATATATATTTTTTTGGAGTCTCGCTGGCTGTATTTTGGCGGGCCCTTTAAAAGCGAGTCAAAATACAAAAACCAGGAAAAAAAAATGACGTTTTGTGAGACCACACAACAGGAGATACGTTCTGCAATTATTTCTTTTTCGAATTTCAGGTTCTAAACTTGTGTGGCGTGTGGTAAGACTACATCTTAAATTGTTTTACTGGCTTTATATAAATTGGCAATATTGTGAGATATTTGCAATATGTAATCGAGAGTTATTTTAGCTCCACATGGTGAACCAAAAGAGGATAATAAAAAAACTCAGCAATGCTCACCTCGAACTGAGGAAATTCAGGAGTAAAAGGAACAAGATATCTGGCTCCATGGAAGTCCATTGGGTCGTCTTTACATGTTGTACAGAACTCGCTTCCTTCACAAGTTAACTGAGATCCTTCTATGCTAACGCCTTTACTTTGCCATGCCTGAAAACAAAAAATGGACTTACCACAGTAGCTGTTTAGTGTTTATGAACTAAAAGAAGTATAAAATGTTGGCTTTGAACGGCTTTTTAATTCGGCAATAGACATTACATGCAAGCTTGGCTCTAAGATAAGGGCTTTAAGAGGCAATGCCGGGGAGCAATGTCTCGTGGATGGCGTAAATTGAAAGTTCAGCCTAAATTTTTCAAGTTCGTGGCACTACCCGCTTCAATTTTCCCCAGTCTTGAGTATTCTTGTTTCCTGGTAGTTTGTATTACCTCTGATTTACTTTTTACTGAATGATGTACTGTCTGATTTAGCCGTAAAAGCGACAATATTGAAATCTACAATCCTAGACAAAAATTGTTGAGGCAAACGAATTTCACGCACTTTTCTTGGTTGCCTTGACTTACAAGCGGGTACAAAACATTTTACCCCCTTCTCCCCCGGTTCAATGTTCTTTCATGAGGTATGAAATTCACCAGACTTTGTTTTCACGACACGAAAACATTGACAACATTGAGCTGGGGGAGAGAGGGTTGCCAGAAAGGAAAATGAGCTGTGTTTTCCAAATTTGTGGAAATTTAGCAAGTGTCTCAACAGTTTTGTCCAAAAATGTAGCTCCTTTAGCGACTTGTAATCGCGAAAAAAGAGTTGTTCGGGCCTCTTCGTGCTGCGTCTAAATAAGAGGTACTCTCGACATAATTAGAAGTGATACCTTGGGACCTGTAGGAAGAACAATGGTGTTTGCCGCGCCTTTAGCTGTAAATGTCTTCAGGGCAATCTGATTGGCCATTTGTCTGCTTCTCTCTGTTTCCAATAGCACTTTATCTATCTTTCGCTCATCTGAACAAAGTTGGATGAGAAAATTATTCCTTGAGACTTATTTAACTTCATCGCCAAGGTTTTTTGTAATTATCCACTGTTTTAGCTTCTAATTTAGACGCTATAAAGTCACACAAAATACAAATTTGTGCTTGACACTGTCTTGTGCTAACGCTAAAACAACGTTAATAAAAAACTTTAAAGACGTTCGACCTAGGTTGGGGGCCTTTGACCAAAAAACTTCGACCTTCATCGGTTTCTTTAAAAAGTCAACCGATGAAGGCCGAAGTTTTTTGGTCAAAACGTCTTTAAAGTTTTATTAACGTTGTTTTAGCGTTAGCACAAGACAGTGTCAAGCACAAATTTTGAATTATAATGCCAATCCCTGTCTTCAATGTTAGCATTTTAAAGTCACACAAAAATAAACCTGGCATGATTCGATTTTACGGGCAAATGCTAGAAATAGAGCTTACATGGGACTTTTAGAGTCACCGGTCTAAGCTGTATTTTACAATTATGACTGTTTTACTGCTTCTTTCAGCAGTAAACAGTTTTCTTATTTCTTTCCACAATTAATTTGCATTTACCTGTAAGTGGAAACGAATACCCATAAGCCGCGAAATACGCCAGCTGGAGATCCTCGACAATGAAATCCAAGCATTTGTTGTTCTAGAGTGATAAAAAAAGTAACCTTTATACGAAACCAGATAATAATGCCAGTAATCATTCATTATCCCTCTTTAGAGTAACAACAGGAAGAAAAGGTGGCGACACGCACAGTAAGAAAAATGCTTAAATTTTTGTCAGACAAATAAGAGATACTAATGTTTCTCCCAGATCTCTTCTATGAATTTAATGGAACGATCCTAACAAAGGACGTTATCATGGAGCTATCACATTTAAAAAGACAAAATTAGGGTAGTTGTGCCCCATTCTATAATTGCCATGGCAGAAAAAATTGCCTTGATATTGAGAGAAGAACTCCTTCTTTTAGACTAAATGTAACGCCGGCGCTTCTCGTGAGCGCGCGTGCTAGGTCTAAGGTGCAATAATAAGTTGACTGACATCACTCACTTGTCTCCTGATAGAAGGGCTGATATTTCTCGCCTGTCCACAACAGCGTCTCTTGCACGATTTGCACAAACGCCACAAACCCAAAGCAAGACTTGATACGAGGTTAAAAGGAACTGGTATTGGGTGGTAAGTGCTGTATGTCTGTATTGTAATGGCCTTCTTGAACGACCATTCCTTTAAAGAATTGTCCTTTGATGTAAAAGAAAGAAAAAAATAACAGCTAATGGTAATTAGTAGAAACTCAGCTGTGTTCTATTGGAATCCGGTTTTCCTCCCCTTTTCTTTCGCGGAGCGCGCGCCGGGTTGGAATTTTTTTTTTGTTTTGTTATCCCTTTCCCCCCCCAGTAATTGAATCATTGAATTCATCATTAGACAACGTATATGAAAAGGTTGGTCAAGAAGCGCTTTAAAAGAAAACGATACTGACTTAAACCACTGTTACTTTTTTTTGAGGCTTTGGCGTTTTTATTTACAAAATTATATGTACATTGACGAATTAGGGTAAACAACTCTTTAATAGTGCAGACGTCTTTTAGTTCGACTAACTGTACAAGGCAGGCACAAAATTAATTATGTCGCCAGAGGTTTGCCCTAGACGCACAAAAAAGGGTATTTCTTCTGGACGCAAAAAATCTATCTTGTTACCTAACAACAGCATTGCTGAAAAATCGCTAACTTAATTATCAGAGACAAGAATCGATCATACCAGATAGTTTTTTCAGAAAACTCCTAAACAATCTGCGTCTTACCTCCACTCGTTGGTACGTGTTGGAAAGAAGTGCTATCATCATGTTAACAAGGAGAATAACTCCCATAATCAAGAAGGCTCCGTACAAGAAATGAGCAAGGGTAACAGACGGACTGTCAACTGAATTGAAAGACTCTAAATCAGCCAATCCAAGTAAAGACCAACACAAGTGTTTTACCATCTCCCACCAGCTATGAAAAAAAAAAACAAATTTATACACCGTGCAAAGATATTTCAGTAAATTAAACTAAAGCTTTTGGCCGCCAGTGACGCGAGTACATTGGCTGAATCCAGTGGCAGAAATGATCAGAAAGTTTTTGTGATAGGGTTGAAAATCGTGTTTTTAAGCCCTGAGCAAACGACGGCGCAAGTAGACGCAAGTTGAAAACTTGCGTCCATTTGCGTCTCCACTTGACCAGGACTTGCGTGCACTTGCGTTGACTTGCGTTCACTTTTGTCAAGATCAATTTTGCACTTAAGTTAACGCTATATTTTCACCGTTTGGCTATCCATCGTAAGTCAACGCATTTTTCGCAGTTTACTTCATATACTGAATTGCACATGAACTCGTAGCATTTTAAATGTTTTTTTTTGCAAACTTGCGTGTACTTGCAATTAAACTTGCGTGTCCGTTTGGCCACCCAACGCAAGTCTGTACGCAAGTTGAACTTGCGACTACTTGCGTCCACTTGTATTATCGTTTGGCCAGGGCTTTACACGTTATGCACTTTGGCGTCACCCTTTGATAACGGACTATTAAGTTTCCAGGGAAAAACTTACCATAATGTCCCTGAAGAGCCGCAAGCACTGAAATGTAAGACGTAAATTTGATTAGCATCTATCTACCAGGTAAGTTATTTCTTGTTGAAGACTCGGTTAATTCGTTTCTGTGTTTGGATCAGTCGCAGACTCAACGAGGAAGCATGCATGAGCGAATCAAAAATGAGGGGAGAGTCGTACATAGAACTTTTAACTCGTTGCGGTTCCCACCCCGTTCTCTCCGAGCATAAATTCAGATAGTACCCGCCTAGAAACGCCCGAAATGAAAGGTAAGTTAGTGTCTGTATCAATGCAGATCAATGAATTATTTTCACAAAGTTAACCAAAATTACAAAAATAATACTTACAGATCCTCGAGGTCCTTATCACCGTTTTTAGCAACATAAGACTGCTCAGCCATGTAAATCTTTGTTATGGCGATAGAAAAGGCGAGAATAGTTGCAATAAACTGCCAAAAAATCGTCACCACGTCCCCAATGATATGAAACAGAGCGATTTGAATGGCGCCAACTCCTTTGTCTGTCTCCATCACGTGACCAAAAGCTCTGAGCGTAAGGAACATGGTATTGAGGCCGTATAGATAACCTGCTATTACTATGGCTCGGTTATCCACCACTGAGTCTGACACAGCCCACGTGATTATTCTCAATAGGAACGTCATCAGGTAAATAAGAAGTGTGACGAAGTCCAAGATGTTCCACCGATCACTGAAATGAAAAAAGAAAGGTAACGGTATGAAAGTGCTGTTTTCTTTTCCACATCTATTTCTGACTTAAATGCACTTTTCCGTTGCACGGAACAACGAGGTGTGTATTGGTATGTTGAAATTTCATACAGTTTGGATGCTTTTTTAATCTGAATTGTTGGTTGTTTCAAGATGACTTAGTTATTTTGTTAAACCTCCGTTCACAGGGCATGTAACAATGCAAAAGGCTACAAAAAGCATTTACTAAGCAAAGCCATACGAGCACACAAATTGTTTTAATGTTGCTGTTGTTGTTGTTAATTACTCGTCTTATGTCAGTGGGATCAGTAAGATTAATAGGTCTTATTCGTATTCTTGGTATTGGACTGGAACTAGCTTGCAATGGAAGTTAATGCGGGTAATCTTTTCAAATGCAAATGACATCATCATCATTTATCCGTTCTCCAAGTGGAGAATTGGGCCGTAAGCTCTCTGCCTCCAGGCTGTTCTGTCCTCCGCAGCCGATGCTGCTGCTGCCCATGTTCTTAAACCTTTCTTTTCCAGCTCCCCATTCGACAGTCCTTCTCCAAGTCTCGCGCGGTCGACCCCGCTTGCAAATGACATGAAGCTGTAAATTTTTTTAATGACATTCCCCCGCATGAGCCTCCATTGCAAGCTAGTTCCAGTCCAATACCGAGAATACGAATATGGTCTATTAGCTTAATATTAAAGTTAACATGTCACATGCCTACCCGAGATATTTGCTAACTTTCTTAAGGAACACAGCAGGTTTAGTCTTGGCATTTCCTTTTCGTTGCAGCTCGATGTTTTCCTGCAGATCAGTGCAACTCCAGTACTTTGATCCATTCAACTTCTTAGTTTCGATCACGTTCTTCTGCTGCACTTTAATGGTCGAGAACTGTTTCGCTTCCATCAGTATTCGGCCCATGAAGAAGACCATGATTGCCCACTCTAGACCGCTAAACGGAATGCTTGAGGTCGAAACACAGAGAGCAAAGTGTAATCCAAGAAGAGCCAGGTAGCTCAGCGTGTCGCGAACAAAGATGAAGATAAGGAGTTGTAAAGTATTCTCTGTAGCTCTCTGAAAGAAATAACATTAAGCACTCATAACTCCCGATATGAAGTGGGAGTTTTTTCAGTGTTCCATTCCTCGTATTATGACATAGTTCAATTGAAGGGAGTGCTAACATTCGAATCATAGTGAACTGTTAACTGCAAAAGTTAATAATAATTAATAATTGAATAATTTATGAAGCGCAGACTTCCATATAATGTCCAGTAGCACATAAAAATTACAGTGTATAGAAAAATCATTAAAATGAATCACTGGATAAAACACGAAAATATGTATAATAAATTAGAAGTGACATTACATTATAAAGTAAAACAGCATAAAAACACTATAAAATGAATCTTAGGGTAAGAAGACAAGACTGTACCGTTCTTCAAATGAACACAACAGAAAGAATTCCGTAGTAATAACTGATATTTCAGAACTGGCTTACCGTATATGTCGCTCCCGTCTATTTCTAAAGAAAAAGAACAAAGGAGTTAAATGAAACGAATTCGTGGCATTGAGAACAACAAATGAATATATCTCGCATAGCATAATAGCATAAATACCGATCAGACACTTTTAGATCATCTTTTATCCATGTTACGTTTTAAATTTAATCTGGTTTTAAAGGTTCAAACAGTTTTGTTTTTATCTCTCTTTGTTTCAGATTGTGATGATGAACATTGCTATTCGGTATGAGACAATATATTACAAAATTGAAATTATTTTGATTGCAAAATATTTGTATCAATTCTCAAGTTAGTGTTTTTACCGAACAAAATCTCCTTCCCGACTTTCCTGTGATCCTCGTATTCCCCAGAGTGGATGACGTCACTTTCATTGTCCTTGATCTTCTCCAGCTCCCTGAGATTGGCGCGGACGCCGATAGCCACGGGAACTATTTTAACTCCCAGACTTTTCACTTCTTCTACTCGCTTTCTTACTTGATGCTTTTCATGTCGTAAACACACATTGTGATCAGTGAGTACTACCATTACCTGACGGGTAGGGCAGTAAATAGGAAAAAATAGTATAAACACTAGAAATAATGTAAGAATTTATTCCAGGGGGGGACTCGCATATAAAAGTGACGGGGATACTCGTCGTCTCGCTTAGGGTTGTAAATTTCGGATTTTTGGTCTCGCTTAGGGTTTACTGGGCAAAACGCCAATATTTTTAGCCATAATGGTCTCGTTAAGGGCTGCACACGAAGAAAGTATACAAAGATAAATTCAACACTTACTTTATTTGGTATCTTTTAGGGGTCAAGACAAGCTTGAGCCACACCCAGATTGGTCTCTTTTAGGGGTTCTTTTCAAAATTTCCGACGAGCATCCCCGTCCCTTATATATGCGAGTTCCCCCCCGGGTAATTGTATCCCGATAACCGATTAGCTGGTATCAAGCTGTGACCAGTAAATAGAAATGTTCTCGTGATTCTTTTTCTTTGTTCAAAGGTCACAGAAAAATACGAGAAAATAGAGGGCTGTGAACAGAATAACAAAAACCATAACAAAACTATTGTCAGTAAAAATCTATATTTATGTTACGGGAGAATCTACTGTACTTGCAATTGCTAAAAGCTAACATGTCCACGAATTTACAAGCATGGGGGAAAGGGAAGATCAACTGAGGAGGAGTTAAAGAAAGCTAACATCAGCACGATTGTCACCCGGAGGAGATGGAGATGGATTGGACATGTGCTTCGAAAGGACAACAACAACATAGCTTACACTGCAATGCGCTGGACACCTGAAGGCAAACGCAGAAGAGGGCGCCCAAAAACAACATGGCGCAGAACGGTAAAAAACGGAGTTAAGGGAGCTCAATTACAGCTGGAGCACCATTGAAAAACTGGCTAGAGATAGGCAGGGTTGGAGAAACTTCGTTGCTGCCCTACAGGCATGATGAGCCGCAAGTAAGTAAGTAAGTAAGTAAGTAAGTAAGAAGTAGTAAGTAAGTAAGAAGAAGAAGAAGAAGTAAGTAAGTAAGTAAGTAAGTAAGTAAGTAAGTAAGTAAGTAAGTAAGTAAGTAAGTAAGTAAGCGAGTGAGTGAGTGAGTAAGTAAGTAAGTAACATCAGCTGGAACGCGGCAGAGAAGGCGGCAGCTAATAAAGTTCGCTGGCGAAGCATTGTTGACACCCTTTGCTCCACCAGGAGCCTAAAGGAATAAGTCAGTCAGTAAGTCTTACTATTCATTGAGCGTGTTAATGTGTGCACATTTCTATCTTTCTTTTCATTTTGTTTTATTTTCTTTATTAATTTTTTTCTCAATTATCATTGCCCTACGTACCTTTTCTGCATTAGGTTGAAGATTCTCGCTCTTGAAAGCTGTACAAGCCAGTTGAAGATCTTTATGAAGAGCAGGAAGAGTTTCTGTGCCTCTCTCGAGTTCAGCTACGCTCTTTAGGAGAGCTGCCTGGTCAGAAAACTTGCTGTTAAAGCAAATCTTATTGGAGGACGAATCATCTCCGTGGATAATGACATGAAAGTTCGCTCTTTGGTTGCCATGCTTTCTGATGACGTACGCAATACACTTCTTCATTAAATCGAAAGCTTGTTTAGCCACTTCAGAAGTTGCATTCATCACAAATACGAGCTCCAAGGCTATTTAAAGAAGGGGTCATCAATAAGTTATTGCTCTAATCTCAGGCTATTTTGTCTTATCTGCTAAGGGTATTTATGTCAGCAGAACCAAAATTGTTTACAGACTATACATTTTATTTCTAAAAACATTAATACGTTTTTAACTACCAGGTCCCCACTGATTTACTCAACAAAAGTACCTTTGATTGTCTGGGTTAAACGTTCCCCCACAATGCGATTTTGGTGAACGCAGATCCGTCACATATAGAACGGAAATGTAAAGTAGAGTAGGGTGTAGTTGAGTATAGTGAAGAAGAGTAAAGTATAGATGAACATAGCAGTGCAAAGCAGAGAAGAGCAAAGGATAGCACTGGGAAAGCAAAGCAAGGCACAGCAGAACTGAGTAAATTAGAATCGAGTAGGCTACAGTAGAGTAGGGTAGGGTAGCGTAGGGAGGGTAGGGTAGGGAAGAGCAGGTTAGGGAAGGGTAGGGAAGGGTAGGGTATGGTAGGGTAGGATAGGGTAGGGTAGAGTTAAGTAGATCAGATTCAGCGAGATAACATTCTTTCCTAAAGCAAAGCGTTTCAAAGCTTCCTTAACATCTGACGCGGAAATTGGTTTGTCTCTCTCCAGGATGAAGCAGCAATTCAGTTGTACATGTTTGCTCATCGTGTTTTCATGGCCGTACCTTTTAATTTAAGTATCTTAAATCCCATTTTTAACCATGCATACATTGCACGTCGAGGTATACCCTTATTACACCGACTTCAACACTGGGTTGACATGACACAGGCTAGAGAATTATTTATCTTTAGCGTGCGACGACATCAAGTCAGGGTAAGATTATTAATCATTACACATCGAACAATCCTGAGATTTCTTCAAAACAGCAAGAAAATGGTCGCAAACCATGTAGACCCATGTTGGACGAAAGTGGGCCCTCAAAAACAAACAAATAAAAAAGGAGATTGAAATCGTGTTTTTTTTTTTTTACAAATTTCGATGAGTAAAAAGAGGGTTGCACTTACCTTTGCTCTGTCGAGCTTTTCCTCTGATGAGGTGAATAGCGAAACTTACACCAAACAGAATTGGGAACAAAATCAAATCAAATAGACACCAAATATTTAGAAAAAACCACTTCCATCGATGTACATCATTCCAAGAGAATCTCTTCAATTTCCTAAACTTGCCATACCACTTTTTGTTCATCAAGTTGTAAAGAACCGGGTGAGCAAAAAACTGTAAAGGACAAGAGACAAAATAGTGTACCTTATTACATGAAATTTTCGCGACACTTAAATTTCGCGAATTTCGCGATTCTAAAAAAATCGCGAAATTAAAGTGACGCGAACAATAAGTGTCGCGAACATAACATGACGCGAATATTAAGTGACTCGCATATGTCAGCAATCAATGTAAATGGATGTTGTCGTCAATTGACTCACTTGTAGACATTGCGAGAACTGCTCTGTTGTTGCTATTGCCGAGATTAAGTCCCCCCTGCGTTTTTGTTAATTTTGACGTTATTGTCGTTTTATATAATTCAAAGGCATGTCAAAATATATTGCCAAGAAAATGAAAATTGTGTCTCACTCAAAAACGCGAAATTAAAGTGATTCAAAATACAAAATTTTCGCAAAATCGCGAAATTTAAGTGTCACGAAATATGTGCACCTCAAAATCGCGAAATTAACGTGCCGCGAAAATTTCATGCAATAAGGTATTTAGTTCTTTAATTCTCTTTGCTTTTCAACCACGTGACAAGGCGGCCATATTGGTGGACAAAACAATAAAAAATGTTTTCGCGGAGATTGCATGATAAAAAAGTTTAGTTCCCAGCGGGGGGAAACGCTTTGTTCTTGTCCACCAGCATGGCGGCCCTGACGTCAGCTGCAAACCAGTAATAGCCCTTTTCATGGTGAAATTCACAATGTTAAAACGAAGTCTAGGCAAAGCTTTCTTTAAAGCTAAATTGAGGTTCACACTAGACTCTACTGATCATGGCTCAGCGGAAGCAAAATTGGCTGAACGCGCCAGAAACAAGAAACTAAATTAAGCTATCTATGTATACACTGCACGGAACAAACCATTATTCACGAACCGAGAAGTTGTTCAACTTGTTCCAAAATATGACTGGTATCATATCATAGTTCTTGTTGATTTTATATATTTTTCCTTCAATTAATATAGCTAATTTCAAATTTTAGTACCTGCTTTTGTTCCAAATCGATACCGACATCCATGACGTCATCCAAGCAATCGCCAAAGGCATGCCGGGCTTCTTTACTGGACTTGAGAGGTTCCAGCAAGCAGCTTGTGAACTGATCCACAGAACTAATCAGCTGGTTAAATTCTTCTTCATCGGGTCCTTTTTGATTTGCTAAATGGCGGAGCTTACAATTGACCTAAACAAGGGATTTGTTTACAATTTAGAAATGGAAACATCTCTTTATGCTCTATGTTATTGTATAAACTCGAGATTCATTAACTACACAATGCAGTGGCTGCGCGCGGTTTGCTGGGAAGAACTGACAAAAACAGTAACCTGGCCTCGTCTGCTTAAATATAGGATTCCCTAAGACCCGCGTGCACCACCAACCACTTGCTGGGGGACTGGCACTCACCAGATGCATAAAACCATTTATTCCCCGGGTGGGTGAATAAATCTCCTTTTTTACCATACCGCATAGAAACACAAATAAGCCTTATTCGTATTCTCAGTATTGGACTGGAACTAGCTTGCAATGGAGGCTAATGCGGGTAATCTTTTCAAATGCAAATGACATGAAGCTGTTTTTAATGATATTCCCCCGCATGAACCTCCATTGCAAGCTAGTTCCAGTCCAATACCGAGAATACGAATATGGTCTATTGGATCACCGCTGACCGACAACAACAAAATGCGAATGGCGTAATATAAGGTGTGATCACTTTTTTGTGTGTGTTATAATGAACGATCGAGAACTCATTTCGAAATCTCGTGATCCTAGAGCGCTTTAAAGGTCAAATGAACAGAAATTTCAAAATGTCATTTTAACCAGCCAAACACTGAAACTGTCTATTATTGTAAAATTAAGAAACAATTTTGCTTTCTGAGCCTTAAAGCGTGAATTACAGCAAAAAATACGAAGATTTCCGAAGGCTTCACGAAAACGTTTTTGAATGACTGCGCACAGAAATGGAAGGAATGGAACGAGTTTTTGACGTCATAATTGGTGTTTTTAAAGACGACCGCAGACCGATTTCGCAGACCGCACCGACGGCAACGTCTGGTGGAAAATGAATTTATATTTTACGTGAGAATCTCGCATTTTTCCGGACGTTTTCTGCTTATTTATCGGTTTAAGAACTAGCTCCCTCTGAATATTCAAAGAGAGCGTTCAACCCCAAATAGAATAACTAAAAGTGGCTATAAGCCACTAAACTCGGAAAAGTTATTATGAAACAAGAATCGAAAACAACAAACTGACAAATAAAGGTTTGCTAATACAAATGATGTTATACTTTCCAAACTTCTGTTTACTTCACTTTGATTGTCATCAAATACTGATCGAGAGCAGACCGAAAGGCCAAGAGATAGAGTTCCCATCTGTTGCAAATTGATTTCTTTCTTTTTATTTTTCCTTTTTGTTATTTGAAGGTAACGAATAATAATAATAATAATAATATCATTGACTATAAGTCGAGCGATTTTTTTTCATCAAATCGTACTGAAATAAATTCATCTTTACCTGAGTGTTTTGGGTTAGTTTTTTTCTAACTGGTTCTAAAAAACCAAAGGTTTACGGTCTCGGCTTATAGCTGAATAAATATCATAATATTATTTTAAGAAAACTGACATTAATACAATATTTCGGTTGGTGACTAAGCATGTTAATTTTATGTAATTTAACAAGAAATGTAGGTATCAGAGAAAAGGTCTCATTCTCTAGAGGCCTTAAAACACTTGCACGCATTGCGTGCATATGTCTAACAGGAAACGAGTGAAGGAGTGATGGAGTGAAGGAGTGAAGGAGTGAATTCACTTCGCCCACTACAACCCTTTTCCGAGTTAAAAACCACAAATTAGCCGTCGTAGCTCACGTTGTCCAATACCAGCGTGCATTCTACCTATGTCTTACTTGGTATGCAAAACGACAGCAAACAAAACTTTGAGCTATTTTCGAGCTTAAGCTATTTTATTTCAAAAAAATGCGCGTCTCTGAACAACAACCAATCAACTGAAAAACGGCCGAACCGAACGGAATAACTACTTGAAAAGTCACATTATTTAAATTCTAAGGTGCGGTCTGCGGAATTGGCCTGCGGTCGTCTTCAAAAACAACAATTATGACGTCAAATGTTTTTATTTCCGACAGTTTTCCGACACTTTTTCCGAGCCCTCTACGATTATGAAGGCCTTAAAGAAGCATTTTTCAACTTGCAATATCTCTGCGATGCAATGTCCGATTGCTTTGAAACTTTGGGATATGTTTATTTCACTCTGATCTTAATAAACACATGGGCAAAAAATAAAAAAAAATCGAGATTTCTGTTCATTTGACCTTTAAATGACTATTTGGTAGAACTGGCTGGCCAAGGACAGCTGCTGGGTCACATTGGTTTAAATGTAGAATGCACCTAATAGGTTACGGACACCGTATAAAAGCAAGTATATACCGTAAATCCGAAGAAAACCTAGCCGTTAGAAACACTTTTTTTAAACTAACCTCCATCGCCATGAGAAGTGCGTTGGTGTCGCATTTTGTCAGAGCCTTTGGTGACAGCTTTTCATTGATATCATCGACATCACCTTCATCCAAAGTTTTTCTTAAAGACTCCTCAAATGCTGAAAACATAAGAAGTAAAAAAGGAAAAGATTTTACATTGAAAGGCTGCTAAAAATGACCAGCGCGCAATTGGATCGCATGAAAATAGGGGCAGTCCAAATGAAAAAATCTGGACCGCTTGTTTCACCAATCAGATTGCGTGATCAGTTTATCTGCACCGCGCGCCCAACGAGCAGAAAAATAATCCAAGAGAATAGTCTCAACATTACATTTTTTTAGTTCATAGCTCCTTAAAAGGAACCTGATCAGTCAGTCCCGAAATGTTCCAGGTTTTGTAACATATAAAAACTAGTTTTTTTTTTAAAAAAAAAAATACCGGTTAGATAAATAATTTTTGAACAGTCTTAATTTCGTTGGAAAAATGACTGGCCATCATAATGTTCATCGGCAAATACTCATTCAGTTTTAACAAATCCATAATTGTGTCATAAATATTTTGCAACCGATTATTTTTGTTTTTCCTTTCGTCTTCCTCCTAAAGATTAAGAAGAACGTTGAATTCTATGGTCTAGCAATGTGTAAGCATGCAAGAATTGATCTCAAAGCGATAAGAACAAAAGAATGTCACAGTTCAAGAGTTTCCTGGTTTTAAAAATAATATCCAATGCGAGCGTTCGTTTAGCTGACAAGACATATTGAGGCTAGAAGCTATAATTTTCCATCGTTTTTAAAACAGCGAATCAAGACAAACCTATCCGAATTAAGAATATCCTTTGAAAATACAGAATTAAAATAAACACAAAGCGACAATAGTTCAAGTTATCGAAGAAAATTGTAGAAACAACCTGGTGAATGAGCAGAGAATGAGCGCCGGAAAATTTCGTTAACTGTCGAATAAGTGGACGGTGCAATGATTAATCCAACATACCTTGTCTGTTCAGCTTTTCTTCTTTTCTTTTTTCTTGTAAAATTTGACTCTCAGATATTTCTTCGTCTCCACTTGAGTCTTCTTCTGAATCTCCTTCTTGTAAACTTGGACTTTCAGATTTTTCTTGTTCTTCACTGGAGATGCCTTTTAACTCTATCCCTGATTCCGAGCTGGATTTGGCCATCTGCTCCATTTGAATGTACTCTCAAGAATACAACACGTGCTGTTGATTGTGAGAAGATTACTTGTTAGTTAATTGTTAAGCTGCGTCGCTAATGTTCATGTTTGTTAAAGCAAGAAGCAAACAACTTCGGTCTCCGTTGGTCGAGACAAAACAACGTGACTCGGCAAATGAGGTGTGCGACAAATGTAGACTGCAGAAATGCAGAGTTGCAAAATTGTTTTGAGTTAATATCGTATTACCATTGCCATTTTTGTGAGCTATCCGTAAACAAGCTAACCGGAGCGTTTTTTAGGAAAACTGGAGGGCAAGTCTGCGGGTTTGCATTCTGCATTTGTCGCACACCGGATTGCATGTGACTCGACAACGCAAATTTCAACATTCAAGAGTTTGCTAAGTTAACGCGGCCTTTTCGAGTCTCCTCCTAATGCTGGAGAATTGAAGCAAAAGCGCTGACTCCAACTTACCTTTAGTTTACCAAAAGAATCTTTATCTTTCTCAACGCCTGATATTTCTACATGTCGTAGCGAAACGAAGTTCCCTGTGCACTGCGACAACGAGAGTCGGTTGATTTCAGTTGCAATGTGAGCGGTGAGAAAAAAGTGTTTTTGTACAAGACATTCCTGAGTCCATGCATTAGAAGTTCGAAAATATGTCGATAATTGAAGGCTGAAATTCTTTTACTTTTGCTTTGCAAAAATGCACGCTCATTGGCACCCTTCTTATTCTCAGTTCGCCAACGCCGCGAAAATTTCCCCGTGAAACAACCTATTCATGCGACTCATCTCAAAAACAATCAACGATAAATGTCGTTCAATAAGATCACAAGTAGCGCCAGTAGTGACGAAACAAATAAGTCATGTTGAGAAAGCGGCATGTACATATTTCTGACTGATCGAAGACCAATTTGTGCTGAAGGGGTCTTGAGTAATCACTGTACACAAAGGATAACTTTCTTCTTTGTTCCTGGACTCCCAAGGTGCTGACCGTTCATCTTTGAAGACTAAAATATTTGGAAATCTGGCTCAAATGGTTGCGATTGTTTTTATTGTTGTAATTTTGGGATTTTTAAGGATGAGTACGTTGGAAGATAAGATTTTTGCTTACCACTGTCTCACGTGACATGCCTACGACACGAATCATTTCGCCCGAAATCACAATATACGTTTTTGTGGCTCCCTCTTCGGAGGCACAAATATGGCAGCCATAGAATTGTAGCTATATTGTACAACCAGTTATTATAAGTAGATTCTACCATTAATAATATTCGCTTTTACTTAGAGTCATTTTAGATATTATTTCTAATTAAATTATAACCGCCTCTGAAAATTGAAAATGCGATTACAATACCCATCACAAGCTACAAAATTCTTTATCTTCTTAAATAAAGAAGCATTGAATTGATATCCAATTTTTATTTAGGAGTTTATGTTTTTTCTGTCAAGAATATGTAAAAAGAATAGCTTTGTAGCATTAACAGTTGTCCGCTCAATAGAGGTTTGACTGTATTGGGCAGATAATTATAGGTTGTCACTTTAGTTTGGGTCAGTTATTTACAATTTCTAAAAATAATAACACCGCGTAGTAAAGAATATATACTTTACAACGATTTTACAGTTGCCGTTAATTTACTGGGACTCCTTATGAGTTGCGTTATCGTGGTATAATATGGATAAAACGCATTCGGACAGGTTATAGACTGTTATATGAAGAATTATTTCAAGGCAAGTCTTACTCTTTAAACACAAAGAAATTAATAACATCCAGTAAAATTTAATTGGAAAATCATGACACTGCCTGTGACATTGTCATTCAGTAAATTTATTAAAAAGAATTTAAAACAGATTTGGCCTAGCTTATAACAATAGTGTTTGGATTAGATGAAATTTGGAGCCATATTTGTCATGATTTGTCAAACAAAATGACCGAAATTTATTAAATGTCCACCGCACAAAATGTGAAACTTGAAAAACTGTTCCGATGTTGTTGAATATGCTTGTCAGAGTTAACAAAACCAAGTAAAAAGCAGTGTTGAGTAATACAGTTATATTTTACTTGAGAAAATCGTACAGGCCATCTGAAGTCCTGATCGAAAAAACATCATTAATTTAGAAGGAAAACCACTTATCGCTACTTCCTTTCAAATTCATTCATTATTGAAGGGACAGTTCAAATAATAAAGCAAGCTGAAAGAATATAAGACATGGCAGGGATGACCGGAGCAGATTGCAGTTCTACCAGCACTCACTATTATCCCGCTGCGCAACAATTCTCGAAGGCTATCTACATCTTTGCATGTGTTGTAAGCGTGATCATCTCAGTTTCATCAACGATTGGAAACACTATGATCCTATTCGCTCTTAGAAAGTGTCAATCTTTACATCCTCCATCAAAAGCCTTGTTATGTAGTTTGGCTTTGACGGACCTTTTTGCTGGATTGGTTGTTCTTCCACTGTTTATAACTTACTTCTTGATGATCATCTTGGAAATGCCGACTTATTTCTGTGCTGTAGCTATCACATATGGGAGGACAACCGATTTTATTGGAGCAGTTTCACTTCAAACCATAGCTACAATTGCCATTGATCGATACCTCGCCTTTCATCTTCGCTTGAGATACCGAGGGCTCGTGAAACTTAGACGAGTTGTTTGCATTCTTGTTATAGAGTGGATCCTCGCAGCAGTTTGGACAGGATCCTGGTTTATAAATAGGCAAATCAATTTGTTGTCTGGCGCAATAGGATTGTTCCTTTTTTGTCTCATAACATCCCTATGTTATCTTGGTATTCATCGTGGTCTTCGCCGCCATGTTGCACAGATTCAACATGAGCAGACAAATTCTAATTCCAGCGAGTCAACCGATTTTAATTTGTCTCAATACAGGAAAACTGTTAATAACATGCTATGGATCTATGCGCTTCTTCTTGTGTGTTACATGCCACACTTAACATCACTGCTCGCAATACTTGCAGTGGGTGTCAATAATGCCACTCGGTTTGCGCTACATTTTAGCCCGATTGCAGCCTATTTTAATTCTTCTTTAAATCCTGTTCTATATTGTTGGAAGATCAAAGAACTAAAAGAAAACGTAACGGCTTTTCTCAGTGCATTTTGCAACTTTATATCAAGATAAACAACTAACAATAAAGAACATTTCTTTACGTTTTATCCCGTGGCAGCTTCAGTGGTAATTCGACTTGTCACCGATACGCCTGGCACGTTCAGGTAAGACGGTCAGTAACAGTTAGAAAAATCGCCACATCTTGTGAGCAAACTATGTGTACTCTGCAGCGATATCCAGAAGCACTAGCTGCTGTTCTTGTTTGCACATAAAAGTCAGAGTTTCAGTGACTAGAAGGATAAGTAACAGTTTCTTTTTTCCTGTCTTTCATCACGCCACTGATATTCCCATGTTTCACTGCATGTATTAGCGTTTAATGAAAGCTCCAATATAAACTGCAAATGTGAGCAAAGTAATCTCATGAGAAGTCGAGTGAACGTATTGCTGAAAACAAACAAGACGCGCGCGACATGCAAAGAAAGAACAAAGAAGAAGCCGAAGAAGAAGTTTAAAGCGGGAAGGCAGAATAAATATTCCAAACACCTGCAATACTGCAACCCATAAAAGTCAGTATTTTTCATAAAGGCGCCGCATAGCCAACTAAGAGTAGAGTTGTTATAATTAATATTTCCGAATTACCTTTTGGCTTCCTTCCAAAATAATAGAGAGCTTAAGCAAACTGCGACGGCGCGTAACGGCAACGAGAACGACACGAAACTAAGGGTTTAATGAGCAGAGTAATAACTCTGCACACGCGTTTTGAATCTTGGTACATGTAGTGTGTTTGTAACTGGGTTGCCTGTGTAGGCCCAGCCCTAAGGCATTGTGGGTAGTGCAATAAAGGAAGATGGCGGCTTGAAAACGTGTGTGTGTTTTCTTGGTGTGAATCCGCCTTCATCGAGGACCTGTCTGGTGTTCAGACATTACAGTACATTTCAATGCCGTTCTCTGCAGAACAACAACGTGAAATGACCAAATTCTGCGTATTTTGGACAACGTCAGCCACGACGGCTAATGTTTGGCTTTTCTATTTAGTGTTGAACGCTCTCCTTGAATATTCAGCGGTAGCTAGTTCTTAAAGCGAAAAATAAGCAGAATACGTCCGGAAAATTGCGAGAATTACGACAATACGTTGTCGTCGACGTTGCCGTCGTAGTTGCTTTTAAAAGCTCTCTAATGTTTGGGGAAAACGCAAAAGTGAGTGTCACGATATTAACATTTACTCGAGGTAAAAAATTACCTTTAAATTGAAGTTTGTTGGTTGATACATGACGTAAAGTAATGATCAGTTGCAGTTTGTAATTGGTGAAACTGCTGTAAATAAAAAAGCGTAGAGGATGTACTAAACTTGTACTTGTTGTCTAAAGAGGGATTCAAACACTTCGAAACAGCTTCACACAAAACATCTCTCAAAAAAATATATAGTCCTGAGAGGGGTTGAATATCTGGTCTTAATTAAATTGATTTTGGCAAAATTAACAGTTTCTCTTTATTTCTGTCGATCAATTTTTCATCAGGATATCAAGTAGGTCGAATTTGGTCCAAAAACCTTCGATACAGTTTTTGTTGGATATCGACTGTGCTGAAACAAATTTGAATACATATCAAAATGAAGCGAGAAGTTTCTTTCGTTGATGAAACGCTGTAAATTCGGTTTTGAATCATCATACTCTAGATGAATTGAGAGTCCTTTGTCGGCATCACGATAACATTAAGTCAAATAGGTATTGATATAAAAAGATTAATTGAAAAACAAATTGCAGCAGGATATGAATGAAACTTTAATCAACATTGAACTAACGTCTTTTCTTCGTTAATATAACAACTACAGTTGAACCCCGTTATTTCGAATTATAGTTAGAAACTATGTTCGAACCGTCAGGGGAAACAAAAAATAGTAACCCGATCGAAATAGCGGGAGTTCGAAATAGCCGATAGTGAATGACTGAAGGGCTAGTCCAAAGCGGAATGGGTTTTAGTTCGAAATAACCGACTTCGAATAAGCGGGGTTCAACTGTACATTCAACAAAATCCATTAGGAAAACTTTTCAGAAAGGAGAGGTAAGAGGAATGGGGGTGTTAATGCCTTCTATATCACTACGAGTTATTACATTGCTATTCAGTAAGTTTATTAAAAACAGATCTAACCAAAGGAACAGGTGCAACTTGAAATATCCTTTCATGAATTGCCTTATTTCAATGGAGGAACAATTTTATATATTTATTGAACTCAGATCCTGCCGGGACTGAGACACAAGGCTTTGCGATGGGCAAACATAACAGCTACCTACCGTAACACCGATCTTATTTTATTTCAAATTTTTTGAATATACAAAGTTTGTCTTGGACTAGCAAAAGAAAAGCGATAGATAATAGATTAGAGACCGAGGGTAACAAGACTAAAAACTCTTAAGAAAAAGAAAAATAACATTACTGCTTTCTCTAAAAATGATATCTTTCAAATTTATGCTCTTCCTAAGACCATGCATGTGACACTCTTCAAAAATGGCTGAGTCGTCTGGATCATTCTGCAGTTCTACCAGCACTCACTATTATCCCGCCGCGCAACAATTCTCGAAGACTATCTACATCTTTGCCTGTGTTGTGATCATAATTGGATCCATTTCGTCGACTACGGGCAACATCGTGATACTATTCGCTCTTCGAAAGTGTCAGTCTCTACATCCTCCATCAAAAGCTCTGTTATGTAGTTTGGCTTTGACGGATCTTTTCGTTGGAATAGTTGTTGATCCGTTGTTTATTGCTTACTACTTGATGGTCATCTTGGAAATGTCCAGCTATTACTGTGTTATAGCTATCACATACGCAAGGACATCAAACTTTATTGGAGCGGTATCTTTAGTGACCATTGCTACAATTGCCATTGATCGATATCTCGCCTTTCGTCTTCGTTTGAGATACCGAGAACGCGTGAAACTTAGACGAGTTGTTTGCGTTCTTGTCATAGAGTGGATCCTCGCAGCATTTTGGTCGGGATCCTGGTTTTGGAATGGGCCGATCAATTTGATTTCTGGGGCAGTGGGAATGTTTATGTGTTGCCTTATAACACCTCTGTGCTATCTCACTATTTATCGTGGTTTTCGCCACCATGTTGCACAAATTCACCAACAGGCGAACTTCCGTGACTCGACTGACTTTAATGTGGCTCAGTACAAGAGAACTGTAAATAACATGTTATGGATTTATGGTATTCTTCTGTTGTGCTACGTGCCGTATTTGTCATCCTTGTTTGCGATAATTGTCATGGGACTGAATAATGCTACTCGATTTGCACTACATTTTAGCGTCATTGCAATTTATTTTAATTCGTCTTTAAATCCTATTCTTTACTGTTGGAAGATCAAAGAACTTAAAGAAAATGTCAAGGCTGATTTACATGCTCTTTTTAACTTTGTAACATTACATTGATGATGGCTTTCCTTCCTACAGTGGCATGTCATTCTCATCTTGTAGCAAGTCAGGATGTTCGAAACAAAAAAACGTGAACATCAGTGGTTTTTGCTTTTGGGTGGTACCACAGGCAGCCCAAGCGAAGGCTTCGTCAATAGTTTGCAACGGTTGTTGTTGGTTCAACTCAAGCGAACGAAAAATATGCTCATCCCCCTCTCCAAGAAAATAATGGTCCATCCCTTATTGTCTGTCAGTTTTGTACTTAAAACAAACATAGTTTCAGAATAAGTGAAACACGATAAAGGGTTGTGCTCTTCTAATGAGCTCCACAAGAATTGTAAGTCTTAGCCAATCAGAATGTTTTTTTTTTTCGGTCTAACATGTCCTTAATTTTTTATTGCACCGAGTGAACTACAGTCCGACCTCTATTAAACTAGCTTTTTTCATTAAATTCAAAATTACACCTGTCCATATACAGTGTTAGTACATGGACTTAAGTATTAGTTGTAAATGCAATGAAGAGATAATAAATAAATCTGATTGTTCATTTATCTTTCTCTGTGTCTGCAACTCTCTGAGAAAATCCCGGTACTTGTGTAAACCCTGAAAAAGACAAAAAATACAGATAAAATTTTGTTGATTATCATTTGCATTAATATTTATAATTTCCAAGTTATTCAGAACACTCTATAGCTATAGGGAGACGTTTTCCCGTTTTTTGCTTGGGCCACTGGCAGGAACTGTGTTGGGGGATATGCTCAAAAACCAAAAAATCCTTTCACAGTTGTGAGTATGTCAGCATAACTTTATTCAACCTACTGAAAACATTATGATAGTGCCAAGCTATTTTAAAATTGTTATGGGTCTAAGAGAGGCCTGCAACCCTAATCTTGACAGCAACCAGCGGATTGCATTCAACACGTGCACGCCAAGTTAATAAAAGGCCAGCACAAACGGAAGTTGAAAATTTTGTTCAATTTCACCAAGAACGATCAGAGTGCGAAAAATGTTTCAATCACAGCATTTTGTCGCAACACCAGAAGTTAAAAATCTGTTCTTCGAGTACAATAACAATGAGAAAAATGTGTCAATCTCAACAGTTTGTCACATAAGATCGAGGCGTCGATTGCAAATATTACGTTAAGTTTGAGAAGAATTCAAAGATTTGCTGTGATTGTATCATAGACAAACCATGGCAAAGCGAATGATAACAACAACGGTTAGTCTCGGGAAATTCCCGACAACACTGAAAACATAGCCAATTTAACGAGCGAGGAAAATCACATCTCAATTCATACCGCGTGCTCGACTACACTTCGCAAAACTGTCAATCAAAAAACAACTCTGATTGGTTTGCGGCAATTGGAAACGATAAAATTTTGCATTCCTTGCATGACGTGTTACTCGAAATAATTGTATTTGTCCAGTGATTTATCATTTTTAGGTTATCTTTGACATGTTCATCTCAACAACTTGATAATTTTAAAAAAATCTTATTGTGTTCCCCCAAACAACTATGAGACTTTTTCCTTATTCACCAGAAACACAAATATATCTCAACAACGACACTTACTGTGGTAGTTGAGATAAATTTGTGAAGGTACTGGTACGGAAGTGCACGGTAATTTGAGATGGCAAAATGCATTCCTGTTGAAGTTTTTAAGAAGTTTGCTATAGGCACAGGGGACCCAAAATAAAAAATGTTCTAATTATTGACCTGCGTTCCTGTGTCTTTTTTCACCGGTTTGGGGGCGATTTGAATCAGAGCGTACCTGTTTGAAGAGAACTGATTACGATGATCAAGTTTTATTCAGTTACAAGCATCCAAAATCCAACGAAGAACTACGTAGAAATATTGTTTTGGCAAGTTAAGGCTTTACAGTTCATTAGCCAAGCTAGTACCTGCGCGCCCTTGTGTTTACTGTCCGTTAAATCATAACTATAAACTATAAAAGCAGTGTTTAATCGTAAATACAACCTGTAAAAAGCTGTAATCCACCTGCTCAGTTTTGTAAATTAATATTCAGAGCTAAGATCAACGTTAGCAAATAATGGTTCAAAGGAAATCTTGTTTATGTTTTCGAAAAAAATAGCGTCAATAGTACTTTGTGAATAAATAGAAGTGCCTTGTAAAATATTATTTGGTTATGTCTTTGGAGTAAATTCATTCTACTGTTTATGCAAGTTTTGTTTGCTTCGTCTTTGGACAATTCAAATACTGTAATAGATCCCGGACCCCCGCATCCAGCAAGTTTCCCAAGAACTAGAGTTTTCCCTCAGGTTTTCAAAAAACATGTAAAGTCAGTTACCCTCAACTTGTCCGTCCTTATCAGTTTGTTCTAATAGGCCCAAGTTGCATAAACCCAGGGCTTTTATTAAAGCTTCGATCGCTGATTTTGACTCAGCTAGAGAGGGGCGGAGAGGAAGTTAACAGCAGGAACAAAAAGTGAACAAGCGACCGCAAAAATCTTTGTTTGCTAAGGCTCTACGGTCAACTCTCTCTTAAGGTCGCGCGGGACCCTTGCTCATTAATAAATTCATTAACCAAATTTCTTTTGTCTAGTGATTTATCATTTTTAGGTTATCTTTGTCATGTTCATCTTAACAACTTGGTAATTTTTAAAAAATTTTTATTGTGTTCCCACAAACAACTATGAGACTTTTTCCTTATTCACCAGAAACACAAATATATCTCAACTACGACAGTTACCGTGGTAGTAGCCTGCGTTTCAGACAAACAAAACCCCGGTTATATAACCGGGGTTTTGTTTGTCTGCAACGCAGGCTACTGTGGTAGTTAAGATAAATTTGTGAAGGTACTGGTACGGGAGTGCGCGGTAATTTGAGATGGCAAAATGCATTCCTGTTGAAGTTTTTAAGAAGTTTGCTATAGGCACAGGGGACCCAAACGCTGAATACGTTATTCATAATCTTAAAATAAAAATGTTCTTATTTACCTGCGTTTCTGTGTCTTTTTTCACCGGTTTGGGGGCGAATGGAATCAGAGCGAAGGCTTTTACGTTTCGAGTCTTAAACGGTAATCGGTCTGTCGCAATGTCAATACGACACGCCTCAAATATTTCTCAAGTTTTTCTTTAACTGTTATTATTTAACAATTATTGGATGAGGTTGAGCATGATGGCGATAATTATCAAGGCCAAAGTTTCTATTATCTGCCGAAGCCGAAGGCTGAGGCGGATAACAGAAACTGAGGCCTTGATAATTATCGCTATCATGCGAAAACCGAATGCAATAATTGTTTTATTATGCACGTTCCTGAGCTGCACTTGTAAAGACAAGAGCGCGTGCAAAATATACTTTTATAAGCTTACAACCTTTCGTCACTTCTGCATGCATAAAATTATTGTCTGTAGGTATGACGTCACTTCTACATATGTAAAATCTAATGTCTGTAGGTATGACGTAAGAGAAACAGCAAGCTGGTGACATCAATGTATAATAATAACTATTAACTTCTAGACTAGACGACTTTCATAAAATTTGAAAGTTATGACGCATTTTTAGTAAAAGTCGGTAACAGGATTTTTCTTAGGTAATTTGATCTGCTGAAAACGAAAATGCTTGTTACCAAAAATTCTTTTGCAATCTTCAGTCTGAAAATGACGTCACAAAAAGGCACCTAAAATGTTGTCATTGTACTGTTAACCCCAACCGTAACTTCCAGAATATTGAAGCAATCACAATGAAACTTAGAGGATATATAGTTTGTCCAAAAATCTATCTTTTGTTATACGTCACGTGGGATGATTACGTCACATCACGTGACAATTACATCATAATGTCAAAACAGGCGCTATCTTGGATCCGCCATCTTGAATTTCAAATTTTTTTCCAAAACGTCAGAAAATCGCCCAAAGTTACTGAAAAGTACTCAAAATAAATAAAACGGTGCAAAACAAAAAACCTAAAAAGATTTTGTGTTCTAGTAATTTCATTAATGGAACACAAAAATCACAAATTTTGAAAAAAATTCCTGTCAAAGTGCCATTGCCATTGTAATGTCAAGTTCCCCAAACAACAACCTATCCTACCAAATTATTCCCAGTTAAATTTTAGATAAACTCGCAAAGTTGGCAGCGTTCGGTTAAATCTTCAAAAAGTTATAAGCGTTCAAAGTTAGCGCGGTTACTTCCCCCTCCCACCTTCCCCTACCGGTCTGGATAGGGTTAACTTTGTGGATAAAAAATAGGTTCTAAGCCGTATGCACTATATTTGCATCTTTTTATACCAAATAAATTGCCTCCAACCTAGTTCCTGCCTTTTTTTAGAATAGGCCACAGAAAGCATTCCAGGCAACCTGTGGCGTCATGTAATGACGCCACAGATAGCTTGCCATTTAACTACACAGCGACAGGATAATTGAAATGCTGAATGAAAAATATAATAAATACTGTCGACTTTATACATGTAGGCTGTTCAACTGTGGCTAAAAGTTAAAGAAACAACTGAGATCTATACCTTTACCGTTATGGAATCTTCGTTGGGTCTATAAAAAAGAACGGTTTCATTTAAAAAATACAAACACTTTCCTTGGACGTTTCGCTTTTAGGAAATAGTCATTTACATTTTTGCCTTATACTTATTCATATTGGCGGTGTTTTTGCTTCAAATATATCTTAGAAGAAATAAAAGTACTGAACAACCAGCTTTATAGGCAATGATAAGGCTTTTAAGTTATCGAAAGTTGGAGCGTTATTCTTGTGCATCGTGTCCCAGAATTTCATCTTTGACGATTCATCTTGCTCCTGTCAAGACACAGTTTCCAACCTTTTGTACCACAAATTCCAAATGACCAAGCTCTTTGGTATTTAACAGCAACAGATCGTTCGTGGCAATGCTATAAAGTCTGGTTTGATTTTCTGGTGGCGAAAATACTTTTAATTACTTAAGGATGGCGAGCAATAAAGATTCATCCTTCTTGCCCCAATCTTTCCTACCAGGAGTAGACTTGTTGCGGGAAAACTTCTTGGCTCAATCCAAACATTGTGTGTGTAATATCAGCAATCTGTGACAGAGGATTATAGAACAGTGCCGCTCTACTCAATGATGATTGCTTCTTGGATACGTCCACGATCCCTCCTGCTCTTTTCCCTATCCCATTTAGCCATTCAAGACGGTGATCAGCACTGACCTGGCTGAATTTCCTTGCATTTCATTTGAAAAGGAAGTTTCCCTTCATATGGCAACATCGGGCGGAAACTTGCAAGTACAGATCCCATATCCCCTCTCTATGAGCCCGTGTGAGAATTAAGAGGATAGAGTCCATTTCCATGTAGTTCCAACAAAACGTGAAATTGACCTTTTCTTCGGATCTTTGTGTTACAAATTCGTCGTCAAGGGCATATTTTTCTTTTCCAAAATTTGTAATTTTTGTGTTCTATTAATGAAATTAAGTTAACATTAATGCAATTATTTTCACCTTTTTAGTTTTTTTTTGCAACGTTTTATTTATTTTGAGTACTTTTTTTAGTAATTTTGGGCGATTTTCTGACGTTTTGGGAAAATTATGAAATCCAAGATGGCGGATCCAAGATGGCGCCTGTTTTGACATCATGATGTAATTGTCACGTGATGTGACGTAACCATTACGCATGACGTATTACAAAAAAATAGATTTTTGGACATACTATATATCCTCTAAATTTCATTGTGATTGCTTTAATATTCAGGAAGTTACTGATAGGGTTAACGGTGTAATGACGTCATCTTTGGTGTCTTTATTTGTGACGTCATTTTGGGACTGAAGATCGCAAAAAACATTTTGGTAACAAGCATTTTCGTTTTCAGCAGGTCAAATAACTTAAGAAAACTACTGTTACCAACTTTTACTAAAAAATGCCCCTTGATTTATCTGAGAATGACTTTACGCAAATACCGACTAGTCTATTCCCCTTTTTAAACGTTTCTCCTCCTGTAGCATAATAATAGAGTTCCGCTCTGTTCATTCTTTTTTCATCTTTTTCTCTTTTTAGTTGTTGTTTTTTCATTATTTTATAACTTAAGTAGATAATTTTAAGGTCATTGCCCTGAAATAGAACTGAACACAATTTTTTAACCAGGGAACTTAAATTTTGAAATAAAAAAGGGGGATCACCAGATTCGTTTTGGAGCAGTAAGACCTTGTATATTCCATATAATTCCTTTAAAATTCCTCTGCGAGTACTAGCAAAGTACACGTTTTTAGCGCTAATTTATTTTTCAAACACAAGAATTGATCTGTTTTCATTTTACAGAAAGAATTTGATCGCTACACCCAAAATATGAGAAAAAATTGATAGGTCACCAGACTCGTTTACGAGAAAGCGACAATTTACTTATCTCGCGGACTAAGCCACATAAAAAAAGCCGCCATTTTGTTTATGTGCGCGCGCTCGCGCGCGCTTATTACCCGTAAAATTCTGCGCAGTAAGGACGCGCAATGCAATACAAGGCAATGAACTTAATAAATCAGTTAATGTTATTTTCATTTTTAGCCCAAATGCTAAAATATTTCTCGTGAAGTGCCCGCAGACCCCTCCCTGCAAAAAGGGAAACCTTTTTCCCGACCCTTTCCCCTAACAAGGCGCTACATACACCAGGTTGGTTGACCCGTCTGATAAATTTTATGACCCCTTGCTTCAAAAACGTAACTGGAACACTGCCAATACAACACCAAAATAAGTAAATTCAGGTACTCTTTCTACAAGACCTTTCTGTAGAGTGTTTCTTTTGGAAACCTGATTGGTAGACTGACAGTGAGTCATACACAGTTAAAAAGGCCAGGAGTTGGACTTGAATGGCACGCTTCAGTTCATGAACTTTGTTTCTAGGGGAAGGACTGAGACCGGCCTATAATTATTCCCATCATTCCTTACTCCTATCACTTTTGATTGTCTCAGATTTGTGTGCGTTCGTGGAAGGTAATATTTGGTTTCGATCAAGACAAACGTAATAGTAGATATAGTGAGATATTTACCTGCACGCGGCGGTCGCCGAAGTAAACACGTAAATATTTATCAGAACATTTTCATACATCATAATCGACTTCGAGTAAATATATATAAAAAGAAGTAGAATTTTTCTGTCGATGTTTTTTAACGACTTTTTCACGTCAGTTAAATCACATCACCGTGAACTTCAGCAATATCCACCTGTTAACACACGTTGTAATATATGTCATTGGGGGCGGGGATCATTTCAGAAGAAAACATTAAGTCCACCGGACAGAAAGGACTCAAAGTTAGTATAGCGTAACAAACGTCACAACCAAAATATGTCTGTCATTTACTGCGAACATTATTTTAGTCGAGGTGAAAGCTGCTGATTAAAGGAACGTCATGCGGACATCTAAGCTTATCCTTTCCATTGCTGTGATTCTCACGGTGGCGCAGTATCACTGTAAGTAGCTTACTCCTCCGTGACGCGGGGAGGGGGGGGATTAAAACCCGGCTAACATTGCAGTGGAATTCTGATTTCACGTGCCCCCGATTTACGTAACCTCTCAACAATTCGAGTCAGAAATGGTTTCCCTTCTCCCCATCAGTCAAACACTGTAATTTAAGCCCACATTTCCAGACCAATTTCCTTTCCCTTCTAGCTAGGTTTCCACTGTAAACGTACAAAGCCTCTATTTGTTTTAATTGTTGTTACCTTAGAATGACAATTAGTAATTGCTGTATAAAATATTTTACAGTTAGAAATAGGGAAGAGTGATGCAAGGCTGTGCTGGTCATCCTTGACAGTGTTCTCGTTATTCAGACGGGTCAAATAGCTAAATGGAAAAAAAATCAGGATTGTTTTTTTTTTTTAAGTAGTAGTTATAAATCAGCATTGGAATGGACTAAAATCCCAGGCATCCAGAGAATAGCAATGGGCCAACGGATACGCTTTATGTTGCAGAAACCGCCGTAACTAACAAAGACTACAGTTATAGCTATTTATCAACTTTAAAAATGCCAGAATATATGTGTTTTTAAGGTGAGGCATCGCAAAACGAAGGGAGGACAAATGATAAGGTAAACTTAAGCGGGTTTGAGGATAAAGAAGATAAAAAACAGCATGACGAGGGGAATGGCGGTTTCCAAGCAATGGAGGAAGAACCAGAGGATTCAGTTCAACATGAGTCCAACAAAACCACACCGCAAAGATCTAAACAAGGTATGGTCTCTAAAAATACTACAAGATTAAACATGAACGCTAAACTAGTTAAGCACTATTTTTAAAATACCACTTCCTGAGCCAAGAAAAACAACAACAATCCAAAAACCTTCGATATAAAAAAAAAAAACTTGTGATCAATGAGAAAGTATTGATCTGCCCTTAACGATTCATTAAAATTATTGTATACAATTCGAAACAGTAACTGAGTGAAATTCACTGACTTGGCGACTTGTGTTTTCTGATCCTAAGTACTTTTATTTTTTATAGTTGTTTTTTTTAACCTTAAAACCAAATTGAAGCTATCTTAAGTATATAGGCGTTTGTCGAAGAGAAAATTTTCCGGAACTTAAATTGCTCGTAAAGAGAAAAATCAATTAATAAATTTCGCGAATTCGCTTCAATTCAAATAATAAAACCTGTTAGAAGAGAACTAATTACGATGAGTAAGTTTTATTCAGTTACAAGCATCCAAAATCCAACGAAGAACTACGTAGAAATATTGTTTTGGCAAGTTAATGCTTTAGTTCATCAGCCAGACTAGTACCTGCGCGCCCTTGTGTTTACTGTCCGTTAAATCATAACTATAAAAGCAGTGTTTAATCGTAAATACAACCTGTAGAAAGCTGTAATCCACCTGCTCAGTTATGTAAATTAATATTCAGAGCTAAGATCAACGTTAGCTAATGGTTCAAAGGAAATCTTGTTTATGTTTTCGAAAAAAAAATCTTCATTAGTACTTTGTGTATAAATAGATCTAGAAGTGCCTTGTGAAATATTCTTTGGTTATGTTTTTGGAGTAAATTCATTCTACTGTTTATGCAATTTTTGTTTGCTTCGTCTTTGGACAATTCAAATACTGTAATAGATCCCGGACCCCCGCATCCAGCAAGTTCCCCAAGAACTAGAATTTTCCCTCAGGTTTTCAAAAGGACTTTCCCAGGCCAAAAACCTATTATAACAAACATTTCCAAGACTTGAGCGAAAATTCGTTAGTACTGAAAAGATTTTCATGGGAGTGAGGTTTCTATTTTTTTCCGCCAGATCATCTGTTTCCATTTTGACCGAAATTATTGGTTTATTACTATGTTAAAGGGACTGTTGACTGTGTCACGGCTAAGTTAATATTATGATATTTAATTTTGTCAAATTTTCGCTATGAAACTAGATGTTTGCAAAGAAATTAATTCTATGATTGTAAATAACAAAACCATAGCTTCATTGCAGCCAAATGTGTCTCCCGGGCGTTATAATTTAAAGTTACAAGCAGACATGATTAACTTTGAAAACTGATCCGCCGGACAAAAAACCAATATCGCAATCCGTTTCAATCTTCGACAATTTTGGCCATCGGTACCTCCTTTTGCATTTGGTGTGTTATTTAAATATTCCACTGTTTTTAGAGGCGATCATTTCCGATGAAAGTTGAAAGATCATTTCCGATGCCTAAGTTGTACCTTGAAATTCTACATGTAAAGTTACCCTCAACTTGTCCGTCCTTATCAGTTTGTTCCAATAGGCCCAAGTTGCATAAACCCAGGGCTTTTATTAAAGCTTCGATCGCTGATTTTGACTCAGCTAGAGAGGGGCGGAGAGGAAGTTTACAGCAGGAGGAAAAAGTGAACAAGCGACCGCAAAAATCTTTGTTTGCTAAGGCTCTACGGTCAACTCTCTCTTAAGTCGCGCGGGACCCTTGCTCATTAATAAATTCATTAGCCAAATTTCTTGACGGAGTGCTATCTTGTAAAGCTTTAATAAAATACATTTTGAACATCGATTCCTCTAAAATTAAACAAGGATATTCGGGGATGATGGAATTACATCATGATTGTCCTTTTACGGAGAGATGACCGTTGTTTGTGATGTTACAAGCCCTCAAAAGTTTAACTGCAGATAATGCATTTTGTGTCCACGTTTTCAGTTAGAACAGCGCACCGAATTAAATAATTATATAACCTAGTGATAAATCATAACCTCTTTTGTGCTATGAATGGAAAGAAATTTTCGATTTCAAAAACTGCCACAAGGTAATGGCTTCTAAGAGAGCAAAAATGTGACTCACATTTTTGCTCTATGTGAAGTCTTTGCCGAGTTTGAATAAATATTGTTTTGTGACGCATTCAAAATTCATTAAACTTTCTTTAAAACGGGCACTTTTAGAGTTACATCAATTCCCATATAGAGTTTAAATAACTCCTTTTGTATAGTTACTTCAACTCCAAAAAAGGAGTTAAAGTTAAAATAACCCTTAAGGGGTTATTTTTAACCTAAAATTTTAACTCCACTTTTGGAGTTGAAACAACTCTCTGAAAATTATGAAAACGTTTTCTTGGGTTGGATTTGAAAGAATCGGAGGTCCTCTACTAACAAACTGAAGGTCTGAAGCATGTCAAGCAACGTCAATATATGGCACAGTTGGTGCTTTGCTCAAGGGGCGTTTTTGGAACGGCTCTGACTCGTGTACGTTTTTATTTCAAAACAAATCCAATGTTTTGGATTACACTGTTTGTTTTGACTTGTCACGTATTGTCAAACATGGTTCGAGTTATCGAGGGTAGAATTATATAGAAAATGACCTGAAGGGAAACGAAAATTGGTTTGAGTTAGCGGGAGATTCGAGGAAAAAAGTACAGTAAATGTATGACGGAAATCCAGGGGAAATGGATTTTGGTTAGCGAGGGCTCGAGTTTTCGGGAGTCGACTGTAATTATGATTCGATTTAGCGCCAGGGGCGCTTATTTACTTTTGGCACCTCAAGGGCGGGCGCTTATTTAATTTTTTGAGGAATAACCAATGTATTTAACAATAACAGAAACTGTAACAGTTAGAAATTGTTAAAAGTTCAGTTACTTTTAAAATAATTGTTCATTTAAGCAGTAAATATACACGAACTCTACAGTGAACGGTCATCTAGTTGACTTCAATGACTTCAGTAGGGGCAATTATTCACAATTAGAATAGCGGTGCTTATCAAAATGGGGGTGCTAATTAGAAAGGGGGCGCTTATTGGAATAGGGGCGCTTATTTACAAAAACACATTCATTATCCACAATAAGGGCAATTATCCACAATAGTGGCACTTATTAGAATAGCGGTGCTTATCAGAATGGGGGCGTAATTAGAAGGGGGGCTTATTGGAATAGGGGCGCTTATTTACAAAAACACATTCGAAGGGGCGCTTATTCGGAGGGGGGCGCTTATTGAAAGAAGGGCACTAAATCGAATCACTACGGTAAGTTTTTATTTAATGAGGGTAGCACTAAAATAGCATAAAAATACTAACAAACCAGTGGCTCTCTAAAATTATTTACAACAAAAAAAATATATAAAAAAATAAGTAGACTACGAATATTAAGATCCGAAAATCGCGCCGCGTTTTTAACTTCAAAAAGCGGGTAAAATTTATCTGACAATTGGAGTTGACAGTTTGTGATAATTGCAAATGTTCGTAGCTAGTCTGACGCAGCGTTTCGTCCCTGCCAAGGGACTCTTTACAGACCTTTCTGCTTTTCGGCAAACCCGTTGAGCATCGCGCTCAAAGTCCCGTTCGCAAGCAGTTACAAAAGATATTCTTCACTCATTACTTACCCATGCATTCTGAATAACATGGCAATGGTACAAACTACACGCCTGATATTGTTTTTCTTTCTTAGAATCTGAACAAAAAAATGTCAAGGTCCCAAAATTTAAAAGGGAAGACATTTCAGTTGTAAGACATATAAGTGGCTCCAAGCGTGGTGTTGTTGCTGCGGCGGTGGCTAATCCACAGGTTCAAGAAGCAGTGGTTGAGAAGGGAATCGAAGTGGCAGGAAAGTTGGTGGACAAACAACTGCAGATCATCGATGACGCCCAACAGAAGGCGGCAGATTTTCTGAAGAAAGAGGTAAGGTAATAATACGGGCCGGCTTGTGACATGTATGGTCCGGGCGGGGTGGCATGGTGGTGAGTGGGGGGGACCGGGGGAGCGGGAAACCAGGAGAAAAGGGGCGGGAAGCGGGATCCTAAGGTGGCGGGAACCGAGAGAAAACGAGTAAAATTTCGCAATATTTCGTCATATTTCGCAATAGATATGGGACAAAGACAAGGGTACAACTACAGACAGGGGCGGGAAGCGGGAGTAAAAGGTGGGGGGAGGTACGGGAGGCGCGAGCTTCAGACCCCCCTGTCCCCCACCACATAATGGTTAGTGACAGACTTGGGGGCCGGGTTGCCCGGGGGGGCGTTCTTGGGCAAGACAGTTTTCTATCATAGTGCCTCATTCTTCCAAGGAATAAAAATGGGTACCGGCGTATTTACTGCTTCGGGTAACCCTGCGATGGAGTAGCATCCCATCCGGCAGGGAGAAGTAGAAATACTCCTAACCGCTTAATAATGCAAAAACCGGAATAAAAGCTCCGACGCGTCGACTCGCTGGCTCGTCAGTAGGCTTTACATTTTTGTGACAATGTGTCTGGAAAGTTTTCAGCTTGTACTGGCAAAATTTAGGGTTTTCTATTTTCCAAGGATTTTCTTATCTTGTTTCTCTATTTTACAAGGTTTTCTATTTTGGGACAAAATGATCTGAGGCGCACGAGAACGGTGAAGCTATAATTTGAGCATTTACCGGAAGAGTAAATGGCATTTTTGAGTGGGGAACTAGCTCGGCTGTTTGGCTCTTAACCTTTTTATCGGTTTTTCAAGGCTGCGTTGTTAGGTTGTTTTGATTGTTTGAGTGCTGTTTGCCCCGTGGACGCCATATTTGATTTGAGCCCGCTCCTCTTTTGGTCAGCACCAAGACTCTTAACAAGTCCGATTTAATAACCTGCGATTCACGAAGTTTAGGAATTAATTTATGCAAAAACCGTTGCGGAGTTGGGATAGAGGGAAGAATTTCTAAACGATTGAAATAGTAGAATAAGCCATGTCCTAGATGCCTATTACCTCTGTTTCAAAACGAGTCATGGTGTACTCATTTCCCGTTTAGAAATGAGTTTTCCTTGTACTGTCACCGTCTTGCAAAACAAACTCGTTTCCATATAAACGTTGTCCAGCGGACTACGACATCACATTTTTGTTCACAATTTTGTATTTCGGTCCTTTAATAGAACAAGCTAGACATTTTACCGGACAAAGGATGGGAAAATGAAGATATGTTTGTGCCTCCCGGATATCACATCGATGCCAGCATTGGAGGAGAGGAAGAATCCCCAAAAGAAGTAGGAGAAGTTCCATACGTCTTCCCAGCAGGCCTTGGGACCGCATTGATGAACGGTTGCTGGGGAACTGGTTACAAGGAGACTGATCCTTGTTATTCAGCAAAATGGAAATCAAACGTGTGCGAGGTAAAAAACCAATGTTAACATTTATACTAAACTGGACATAATAAACTGGACTTAAACCAACAGCCACACTTGTTACATCACGCTTTATAATATAATGCAGTCCTGGTGAACGGCGGCTGATACACGTTGTAGAAACAGTTAAGGCCTCCAGGTTAAAGAATCAAACCTCCACTAGGCCTACTCTGGGACACCAAAATCGCCGTAACTTTGGGCGACTTAAGGCGACCCCCCTTTAGGCGATTATTAGCTTATTTTGTCCAAAATTAACGGGCGATTTAAGGCGATTTTGGGCGACTTTAGGCGACTTTGGGCGATTTTGAGCGACTTTAGGCAATTTTAGGTGACCATTTAGGCAATTTTAGGTGACCGACCTAAGTACAGTTCTGGTTTACATGTACATGGGAATCATCATGGTACACCATAAAGCATTGTTACAGAAAACTTAGAGCAACTTTGGGCGACTTAAGGCGATTTTGGGTCCCAGAGTAGGCCTTCCACTGAACATGACCTCCAATGAAGCTTTACTGTCGTGTCAAGGGAAGCGTACCCCTCTGAGAGTACATTAACTGAATTGATTAATGTTTACTTCAAACCAGGCGACTGTGATCAGAAACCACATTTTAATTCGAGCATTGATCCGTCCTTATATTCTAATTCTTGATAAGATGAATGCATTATTGAAATTGACTGCACCTATCAATGTAAATCCCGGGGGGGGGGGGGGGGGCAAGGGAGGGTCCGTCGCGGGGGGGGGAAGGGAAAATAACGGATTCAAATTTCAAATAATCAATTCTTTAATGTACTCTAGGGGGGTACGCTTCTCTTGGCACGACTGTAAGCCTCGTCGAAGACCCAAGCGATGATTCTGGAAAACTATTCTCAAGAACCTTTGCTTCATATAGGCGACTCTACTATCGAAATAACCAGCCAGCTGAAGATTCTTGGTGTTCAAATTGAAAATAAGCTGTTTTTTAAGGAACACATATCAGCTGTTTCAAAAAACGTCTACGTAGAATGGAGTGACTGAAGAAATTAGTCCCTGATTATGTTGCTGTTCTCCTCTACAAGGCATACATCCTGCCCCACCTAGAATACTGCAGCCCTCTTTTGCTGGGAATAAACAAAACGTTAAATAAAAAACTCGAATCTGTAAACCAGTATGCTTTGAAGACTCTACTAAACACTGGGAACAGTGTTGATTATAAAAAAAACATTGTCATTAGCTAATATGCAGTCCCTTGAAAATAGAAGATTCCTGCAGTCCCTGTATCTTTTATTCAACTGCATTAAGAACAACGGGCCTAAGGGGCCGACCATTTAACTCTTGAGGGGGGGGGGGGTGGATGATTTCGAAAAAAAATTTCCTGCAAGCGCTTGTCGGAAGAAAAAAATTGCATGCAGCACAAATGAAGTAGAAAAAAATTTCTTGCACTGCTGCAAGCAAGAAAAAAAATGTTGCAAAGCTATTTCATCATTCCAGAAAGACTTAACAAAATCCCAGCAAACTGCAACCATTCTTTGCTTGCTCCCTTTGGAGTTGGTCATGCTTCAGAATGTACAATGCTCTTAGGCCTAGGGTCCGATAATCTGTGAGCCAGCGAGTCACTCCAGTTAGCCCATTAAATCACATTCTGGTTTAGCCAAAACAACATTCCGGTTAGTGTCATAGGTGTCGTGCAAGCCATTATGTACCCTAATACACATTGCAGCTTAGTTAGCACTGCAGTTAGCCACAGTTCTTATAGGTAGCTTGCGGTTAGCCTTTTTTATTGGATTAATTCTCTATCCAAACTCGTTACTCCGAGTTTTTTTCTATTTAAAGAAAATTAGACAAATAAAAATTTTTTTATTTTAAATTTTAACTGAAGCATTTTCATGTAACATAACATTTATAACATATAACATTTTTGCCATTTTTGATTTTTGCAATGTTTTAGTAAATGCACCTATCCATGCCTAGCCCCAATGGGGGTAGTGCAGGCATACCAATCTATATATTGACATTTTCAAATATTTTGGTCACTAAAATTCTTAAATTCCCCATCCTCTGCCAATTCAACCTTTTCCTATTCTTTTTAAACAAATTTATATTTTGTTTCAACCGTAAATCATGTTTTTCATCTATTTAAAATTTTTATATAAAATAAGATTTCTCTATTATAACATATTTAAAAAACGGATCCAAACCTTTCTTTAAATAAAAAGTAACATTTCTATATTTCTCTTATTTTTTTTTTAATTTTTTATAATATTTTAGTACATTAAAAGCAACAGATCCAAACTTCTTTGTTGTCAACTTAAATAAATAATAAAATATTTCTTATTTTCAATTTTTTTATTTTAAAATGAGATTTATATAATAATGCCTTAAAAAATTTCCCCGGCCCCCCTGAAGCAAGAAAATAAAAACCAGGAAGGCCTTTATAGAATCCTGGCATAATGAGAGTAACCAGGCCTAAAGAGCCAACCCACTTGAGGATACACCGAGAACAAGCCTACAGTGCCGAATAAAACCACAAAGAACATTAAATAGCTTGATTTTGTATTTTAACTTAATAAATGGACAATAGTAGCCCAAAAAAATAAATAATTGTTATGTTGCAAAATGGCATTTATAATATGCTGGCAAATAGACTTTTATGCTGGCATTATGCTCGATGCCTCCCCCCCTAGTGCTATTTTTCAAATAAGACCATGACCAACTAACTTCAATTCTGCTTTCACATTTGTTTTTGAGATTTCAGTGCACTTTTAAATTTAAACTTATGATTCTAGCGGTAATCACCATTCTATAAGCATTTTTTACTGCTTTTTCCTTTTTTTTTTAAAAAAAGAAACTAAAAATTTTCAAATCTACCTGTGGAGCACCACTAATATTATGATGAATTATTAAATGTGTAGAGAATGACCCGAAAAATGTAGCTATACAAGAATTATTTTGTATAGCTTACAACATTTTAAGGCTTTGCAGCTCTATATTTAACTATTACAACAATCACCACAATGTAAATGTAAATACCGGGTAAATTCTGTAAATGTAAACACATGACACTTTTTGAGAAAAAAAAATCCTGCAGAGAAACGAGGAGGGGAAAAAAATATCCTGCAGGGCATTTAGAAGGAAAAAAAAATATCCTGCCCATCAGGTTGCTGGGAAAAAAATATCTTGCTGACCTGAAATCATCCACCCCCCCCCCCCTAAAGAGTTAAATGGTCGGCCCCTAACTACATTTCAAACTTATTTAAACAACGTACCTTGCGTTATAGCTTAAGCAACGGGGATCACAACTTTGTCCAGCCCTCATATAATACCATATTCTACCATAATTCTTTTACATATAAAGTAACACACTTATGGAACCAACCGCCTGTTCACATTAAAAAATCTGCGAACTTAAACGATTTTCGCAAAAGGTTGAACACTTTTAATTTTGATCATTGTAAGACGAACTATAAATGTAGCTATTGCTTATTTTAGATCCACTTGTATTTTAACACTTTGATGTATTTTTATCCTTGTGCGTTTTTTTAATATAATTTTTTTTATTCTTTTCTCTTTTTTGTATTCCTTATCACTTGATCCATCGATTTAAACTTTTTATACAATATGGGGTAAGACGAGGGGGTGGTGTTGGTTTTGTCCTTTTTATCACTCTAGTTTTAATGGGTGGGATAAGTTTTATATATTTTTAATAGCATATACTTTGGTGTATTTTTAATTTTAAGTCCCCTGGCTCGAACATAGAGGGAGACCTCGTCCCACGTATGGACATTAAAATTGTATTGTACTGTATTGTTTTTTTTCTCTTGGACAGAATATGATCGATGGTGGAGCTTTTATGGGTGTTGGATTTGATGGCCGAGGAAAATACAGTCCAGAATCTAGAAAAATAAGCATTGTGCAGAGGAACTGTGCTAACAAAGCAACGTACGGTCGTGGTGTCTTCTTTTACGAAACACCTCCATTTTTAGTTTACTTTTTTATAGAATTAATCATTTTCACATTTCCCATAATAAACTTTGTGTGCCCCCAAAATTATGCATAAGTATTGTTTTTTGTTTTGGGACGACTGTTTTTTCCCATCAGAAATTGAAAACAATGATTTCATAAAATTTTCAGACGTGAAAGTGGCGAATAAACAATTTTTTGAAATCAATGTTGAAATAGATATATTTTTGTAGCTGTTGTTCTTGTTCAATATCAGTTTGTTTTCTTTTTCATGGGTCTCTGCCATTGATATGGCATTTTTAATCCAATCTCACACGCTTTTTTAGAAGCTAGGGGAAAACTGTTTGAGCTTGCTCAGAGAGAAAGCATATTTCCTTAGTCTAAAAACCTGCTTGCTTGGTAATGCGCCCCAACAAACCACTTTTTAAGTTACTACGAAAGGTCTTGTTTTGCTTTCTTCAGGTACGATGGCTTGGATGTTCCTGACACCATGAACGTGCACGGTATTTATGACACTTCCGCTTCCTTGATGACTTTTGAGAGTCGCGAGGAATATAAGAAAATGTTACAACAAGAAGCAGGCGTCTCTGGCTCCTACTTCGGTTTTTCTGCTGGCGTGAAAGAGGCCTGGGGAGAGTCTACAGCCTCGTCAAGTCAAAAGTATATGGCAGTGATGGATATCGACGTTGATCGGTAAAGTCTCAATGTCTCTGTGGGTACTCCCCCGGGGAAACTGGTTGGGGTGGCTATTGGGTTCAAAAATATGTAGGTCTGAAAGGTAGCACGGGCATCGTATTTTAGTGAATTTGAAACCACCTTTACTTATGCTTTGTCGCAGTAGGCGGGAACATGATTAGTCTGATCAGGAATGAAACATGTTTCGTTATAAAAACTGCTCACATCTGACGGTGCTTTGCACGAATAATGATCGAAACATGTTTATTCTGAGCATGATTGAAACACTTGTTAGTAAAGGCGGACATGCAGAGAGGAGGCAAGTGCCCAAAAGATCCAAAATTGGGCTACTATGAGACAAAATGTTGCAGCGTATAGCATCGCAATAAGTGCAATGCAAAAGCAAAATTTACAAACAATTCTTGCACCAATGATATAGGGCAAATGCTGGCTCTTTGCTATACGCTGGAAAGCTCTTCTCCTTTAAAGGGCTTAAAATGTGACACAAAACCAAAGAGTGAATGGAAATTTTCGAGCTACAGTTTTCAATTTATGCAAAACCGCCATAAAACCGCCTAAATTTCACACCAGGCATGAAACGTTAACGTGTTTGAAAATGACGCCTGATGTGAAACAATGCAATGACAAGCATGCTTGGGCAAAAAAATGTCAGTTCGGATTTAATGTAAACACAGCTTTACTTAGCAATAACTAAATGTAGCTCGGCAGATAGCATCTACACTTTCCTCGAAAGTTAATCAAAGTTCATTAACTAACCGATTATATTCGCAAATCACTGATTTTTCCAGATATGAAATCTTCATGGATGAAGTGAAGCCGCAAGATCTAAGTATGTCGTTCTTGAGAGAGTTTATGAGTCTGCCGACGTCCTACTTTTCAGCAGGAGGACCTCTAAAATACCGTTAAGTATCAACCTCTAATTCGTTCTAAAAATATCGATACTTTTAGTTCACATTATCTAAACCTGTCTAGGACAAATCTCAAACTGATTTATGGATCATGACTAGACAGTTCTCATGTGAAACCGTACATGCAAGAAGTTGCGAACAGTCTAGAATACTGTGCAACAACAGTGAAGGTTTCTGTTGGCCATATGCATGATGTACTGAAACGGAATATGAAATTGGAGAACTTGTATAAGTTGATGTAAAATAAAGGAACTTCTCTTTTGTCAGAAACACCCAACGACAAAATTTTACCATAGGTGTGGGAACACTGGTTTTTATGTTATAAGCGCCCTTTTGTGAGATTTAAAGCCTTATTTTTAAACGCTAAGAAAAGTGTACCTGTTTGAATGCGCTAACTGGGCATTCAAAATAAAGAAAGTATTATATTGTTAACCGAAGTTACGAGCTGCTATCGCCGTCTCGAAAGTCGTAGCTGGCCTTTTTCAGTTGTACCCGAAAAAAAAAACAGGCATTATTTTCCCCTTGTCACGAAAGATTGAGCTAAAGAAATATCCGGTTTTTCTGCCGAACAGATATTTACCAAAACGGTCTGTTGATGCCCCTGCATGTAATGTTAGCCTTGGTGTCCCTGAAATGAGGTAGGAACTGATTTTAACTGCACGTCAGCAACCTAAATCGTTAACATAACCGTATCATTTTTAGAAAACTTTCTTCAGCGCTGGGGAACTCATTTCATCAAATCTGCTAAGTTCGGAGGTCAGTTGGAGATACGCAAGACAATGGACGCTCAAGAGGCTAAAAGTAAAAAGGAATTTGAAGTGCAAATGGAAATGGAGTATAAGACTTTGTTTGCGAGTGTTGGAGCCAAGGCTTCCGCTAAGGAAGGCGAGAGTAGCAGGAAGCAATCCAAAACTACGTCAACTTCAGTGGTAGCTCATGGAGGAAGTCAGGACATTGCATCCATTCTGTCAGATGTGTACTCACCAACGTTTAAGACAGAGTTCAAAGAATGGCTTAAGACAATCCCTACCTATCCAAAGGCCTTTCAATTCCAAATGGGGTCCATTACGGACCTCCTTAATTTCCGTGCGAACGACTTGTTCCAAGAAGAGACAGTAAGTTGGGGTTGTGAAGGGAATGCTGCTCATTTGCAGACTGAAGAAAAGGAAGGAAAAATCCTAAAGTATTATGAAGTAACAGACACCAATGGCAATACGACGCGACATTACTGCGAATATGACAGTCGCAAAGCATTGGAAGACGCCATACAATTGCGGAGGACAAGTTTGCAACGGGCCATTGAAATCTACATGGAAGAGGTATTAGAAAACAATTTATTTGTTGATTAAGGCTCTATATGTTTCTAATGCACTTTGCTACCATCCTAAACATGAAGATAAAACATATAGTGCGTTATCACTTGAAATGTACCCCTGTTGGTAATACAAAATTAAATCGGCGTTCGAGTTAAAAGTAGCTGTTAGAACCAATCAGCTTTTTAATAGAGCAGTTTTCAATTGAGTGTCGTAAAACCAAAACCAAAGTTATCACTCTAGCCAATCACAAAGAGCACAGACAATCCAGTGAACCAATCAAAACTCGAAGCAAATACATGTAGCCGGTAAGAAGCGCGGGAAAACGTGTGCGAGCAAGTCACAATTGGTTTTGGTTTTACATCTTATTGGCTGAGAAAGTGGCACGAGAGTTTAAAACCAATAACTAAGCGTACTAATGTAAAACCAATGCAAACGCGAATTACTTTCGACACTCAAGTGAAAACCGCTCTAGTCCAGTCACAATATAAATCTTTATTACACGACTAAGGCGGTCCGAGGGCCAATAACTAATCCCAATAGTTTTTTTTTTTTCCCTCCCGCGGGGCCGTTTTTCCATTCGGCCGGGTTTTGCCCGGTCCCCCCTTCCCCCCTTTTTTTTTTTTTTTCTAAATGGGGGAAGTTAAATAAATTTTAAAAAAACAAAAAAAAAAAAAAAAAAAAAAAAATGTATCTCGAATAACAATGTCTAAAATTTTACTTCGGTCGAGATTCTCGACCATATGCATTTCGGTATTGGAAACAGTTTCCTGCAAATTTAATCATTTTTCCACCCAAACATTGGAGAGCCAAAAGCTGACAGACGACTTCCAATAATCACACAATATTATAGGCACCTTTAACCTAAAAAAATGGCGGCAAATAACACCGTCTTAACCCACGTGCATATGCATAACGTGATCTAAACAACTGCATGACTAAAAGAAGCGAAAAGTTTATCAATAATTTCTCAATTGCTGGTCAGTGATATATGCACGACGTTAAATCAATGAAAGCACTCTAAGAGAACATTTGGTTACTGTATGTTGTAAAAAGAACGACAATGATGAGAGAGGAGGGTCCCTTATTGCTTCTTTTAGAGGTTGAGCATGACCATTGCGATATTGCAATCATTAGTATTTATTTATTGCGTTCGACGAAGGAGAGCGCAAGCCTAATTTTGTTTTTGCGTCCTGTGTCTTTTGAGTTGGTATGCCTTTGTACTGTTATGCGGAATGAATCAGGCCGTAATGCGCGCGCAGATGTATGGACCCCACATTGGCCGCCTCGATTGCTTTTTGCAGGGGCAAATCTCGGCCGGGAAACTGGTAGCTACAGATGGCTTCGATTTCATGCAAAACAAAATGGCGTCCAAACGGAGCGTAGAAACATTGTCTTGCTTTGAAAAGGGTTAAAACGTGTGGCCAAAATTGTAATTTTGCCAAAAATGTCATGGAGAACACAAGAAGGTTATCATCCAAGATAGCAGAGTTTTTTTCAGCCACCGAACATCATAAAAAGAGTGGAAATCGAGTAAGTCGATGCGTAGTCCCGTACTGAGTTTGTTCGTAGGTAAACCAGCGTATTTTCCTGCTGTGTCGAAACGTTGTGCGTTCGTTATTTATTTTATCCTTAAATTATATGTTGCACAAAACTACAATTTGTTAGAACTAAATGCACCGAGAGTGGGTATGATACGGATCAAAATTGTTTTATCATTTCTTGATTCTTTGAATTTGTGATATATATCGTTATTCCTAGAAACACTAAATGTTTTGACGAGGAAATCGTTGTGTGAATGTAATATGCGGCACGTGTAATGAGTGAATTACTGTGTGAATTATGTATGTGTCTTTACTAAAAATTTTTTTCCTGGGATCTATTTTATTAAGGGTGCAATGTCCATCTCAGACATCGAGTTGGATGAATGCACACCAGGAAAAGACCAGCCATTTGAAGACAAACCACAGAACATTTTCTGGCGTAGTAAGGACATTCCATCATGGTCAAGAATTATTAAGTACAACAGAGCGTTCAAGGTTTCGGTTCGACATGTTAGACGATCTTTTACACGCCCATCGTGAAGGGCTCAAGATCGGACGCGACATGAATAGACTTGTGCGATACTATAAGAGGAAGTGGTACACAAGCGATCACGATGGTTCATTTCACTTGTACAGCGGATTTGATAACGGGAATAGCGGAAACACTTCCCAAAGAAAAATATCAATCCTTGGTCTTGTGCTTACTTTTCGGGAGACCGATGGAAGTCTCATTCTTGCTAAAAGTGACTTTAAGGAGTCGAAGAAGTACTTTCCAACCCTTTCTGAAGACTTGGTGGGCACTGAGTTAGCTCGAGTAGATATACCCTCTAAAGAATCTGACAAGACGCGACGACAACGAGAACAAATCCGCCGGCGAAGCCGACATCAAGGCAACCTTGCCAAGTGAAATGGTCAAACGCTCTTCGATTTGATCCAACAGACACCAATGGAAAGTGCTTGCATTTTACCGCATCTACGGCGGGAACTATATATGTTGTGTTTGCAGCTTTGCCGAAGGACATAGATAATCGGTACTACGTTGAAATATCTCCTGAAAAGGCTTCTATTTATAAGGTAATATTTTAAATTGTGGACCAGATTTTTAAATCTGTGGACCAGATCAATTTATGACTTAAGCTCAGAGCTGAAAATGTGGGGCTGTTTTAAAATCACTTTGCACATTTATATAAGCTTAGAAAGCGGTGAGCCACGATCGTTTTGGTCAGCACCAAAAATCGAGACCTCTGGGCTAAACTGAAGCCTGCTAAAACTAAACATTTCATCCCACAATCAAACCGTGAATCGCCCAAAGCCGTTGCGTTTCTTAACCGCTGGTCAATGGGGATAGTTACACTTTTTTATCATACTTCTTTTCGCATGCTCCTTTCATTTTCCGACTTGAGCGGAAGCCTGTAAGTTGTGGACATTCACCTTTGAACTGGCCAGAGATCGTTATTCTTCAGTAGTGATCGCCAAAAGGATCGCAGTTTCTGGGCACGGAAATGCGAATGCGCATGCGTTAAAGAAACAAATCTGCACGTTAATATGAACTTTTAAATTAAAGGCCCTAAGAAAATCCAATTCCGCTTAAGCTGAAATGCATGATATGCAGTAATTCTTAAACTCTGCGTTAATCATGGTTGTAAATTCTACTTGATATATTTAATTATTGTGCAATTTATTTCTTAGGGTACCACTTTAAAGACGTCTACGACGAATTCCAACGCCCGGGCCCTTGGTGATGCTTCCCTGTACCAGTCATACTTTGTGTGCATCACAGAGTCAGAAATAAGCACACTCATTGAATATGGGAAGAGTTTAGGGACCTCAGACAGCGGAGATATCTATCTTAACATGATTGACAGTCAGGATCATATCAATGCTCGTTTCTATGCATTCGGCAACGACGCAAACCCTGCTAAGGTGATGGATGCTCATCTCGTTTCACGTCATTTGACGAAAGCAGAATGTAAAGGAGATACGGTCAGGGATAAGGAGACAAATCTTTGCGTTCAGGAATGTCATAAAGATTGTGATCCCTTAGCTGGTAAGGTTTAAGAAGCAATTCGTCAAAAACGAAGCATTTAAAATAATTGACCAAATGTTTACAAGTTTGTCGTTCCTAATTTGTCTTAGTTTTATTCTGACATACACCAACGAACCCAAAAGTGTGATTATTTTGATTTAATTAGTACAGTCGTTATCCAATCAGAAATCAAGTTGACTTTTGAAAGAGTTTTTGAAGATCAGAAAAATAAAATGGCAAAATATCTTGTCATTGCTCCGTATTGTGTGAACGATGAGACATTTTTTCTTTCCTACAGGCTGCAAATCCTCTGCTGACAGCCCCGAGTTATCTGATGGATGCAACGCTTGTAGAGTTGCTCTTGATGTAGAGAACAACAAATGCATTCCTGAATGTCCAGAACACAAAACACTGACTAAGGACAAGAAATGTGTCCGTAAGTAGAACTTCAGACTTTCTTTCAATACGAAAATAAGTTAATAATACTGTACCATCGTTATAGTTTTATAAACTGGTGAAATTTGCGCATGCTTTCGGCTGCACTGGCAGTGATCTCCAGCATGCATCCATTGAATACCATTATGTTTGTTTTGAAATGATTGCGATTTTTTATGACGCGCTATCAATGTTCTCAACTTTTCAGGCTCCTACAAAGAAAACAGTTTCTTCTACGGAGGTCAAACTGCGAGTTTTAAATTCCGGCACTAAATTCTTCACTTTTCCAAATAGTAATCTGGACTTTATATCTTTACTTCAGTCCCTAATACGCAGGCTATTTCATTTAAAAAGTAATTTTATTCAGTGCAAGGGTCGAAATATCCGCGATTCTAAAATTCCACAAGAGGAAAACAAAGAATATTTCCGTGCTATTCATTTATATCAGCTCCAAAATTCATAACCGAACGCCAGGAACACGAAAAAAAGCAATGCTGTTTCTGTAGACACCACAGTCATGATAGAAAAGGACATAAGGATTTTTTTTTTTTTGTTCATCGCGTTTATCATTTGTGGAAACAGAGTTGAAAAATTAAACTTTTTCCTAAGCCCGTTCATGGGAGTGCAAACACATTTTTTTCAGTATTACAATATTCAAATAATTGTTTCCAACGATTTCAAGCTCCTGTCATTTGTCATCAAGAACACCCAGAACGCTCGCTGGAGAGTAATGACAGAAAAAAACACCCTGGCAAAATTAAGCAAACTAAGGTTATACAAAAAGGTGCCTGAAGGTTTTTTTCATCGGGAAAATGGGACTTGGAATCACAAACCAAAATAATGGAGTTAGACTGGGATTTAGGCAGAACATGTAGGCTGAGAAATGGGAGTTTTATTCCCCCTTCAGGACCCTGTACCAAATCTGGTGAACTGGAACGATGTTTTAGTACAAAGAATCACTGGCATTCTTTGCCTTTTCTCTTCGAAAAAAATTCGCCTTTTTTCACTCGCTCTTCCTCGTGCTACTCTCAAACTAACCGAACGCTTTAAAACGGTTGCATAACATAATTTTCCAAGATAGACAGTGAAAACAAATGGCACAAGGTTTTTGAAGTTTGATAAAACATTAACTTTGCCTTTTTTCATTTTTAGCAACGTTTGACGCAAAAGAAGACATCAAAATTAATGACTTCCCTTCCTTATCAGAATTAACAATGTGTCTTTGGATTAAGTTAGACGCCACATGGCAGGGCGGAAATCCTTTTCCACTCCGTTATTATCGTAAGAAGACTCAATTAATATATGCACTCGTCAAAGAACAAGGAGAAATTGTCTTTTTATTTCAAGTCACGCCAAATACAGAACAAGGCAATGAGGTTCAAAGGTAAGAATGTAACCAATACATTAAAAACCCGCGAGTTAAAGAACCTAATTTTTAAAAACCTGTTAACAGCCTAAAATTGCCAGTGTCACCCCATTTTAAGAGCCAAAAATTTGAAAATAGGTTTTTATTTTCTAAAATCGATGTTTACTTCTAGAGAAAAATGATAAGTCGACATTCTCCAGTTGCAATGTATAATGGCAATGTTGAAAATCATAATTTATTATTGATACAATCACAAAAATATAACTAAAAGGATTTCACAAACAACAATGTAATTTTTCATCAGAAAAAAAGAACCCATGTAGAACCTAAAAAGCCTAACAACCTATACTGAGAGCGTGGTTTGGGTCACATCTGATTAATTGGTTGATTAAGCTTAGAGCCGGGAAATTTTTTTAAACCAATATTTTTTTTTAATTTTGTTTATTCTTTTAACCAATCACGAAGTATATTAAAGAGAAACCATATCATGATAAAATTTTTATACAAAGTTAAAAACAAATTATCAGGGGTGTTCAGAGCCAGCATAATATTTTGAAAATTTAAGGTGGGTCTGATCCCCTCTGATTAAATTTTTAACTTTGACCAAAGCTGTATCATGGCATGCTGAGTAAGGGACTGGTCAATAAGTACCAGGGGGGGTGGGCCGGAGCAATTGGAAAAGTGGTGGCTCAAAAATTTGTGACCCACCCCTTCCTTCTGGCTCAAAACTGACTAACCCACCCCTGATAGGGGGTTGAAAATTACACGACCCACCCCCTTTGCTAAAAAAAAATCAAGGGACCAATCATTATTTCTTTATCATCTGTTAGGGTTTAGAGATTTTTGATTAAACTTCAGCTTTTAAAGTGGAATTACCTACATAGACATTTTCCCTGATGGACACTGCAGTTCCATGTACATCTTTTTTCATTTCTTAACACACCAAAGAAGGTTAAATTTATCACTTCTTATACTAGCCTTTTGTAAGTTTTCCACTTATTTTCACTGTGTAATGTCCATGAGGAAATTTAGACACAAACATATGCAAAAAACTGAATCAGTATGTAATATTAATTCATAATCAATTATTGAAGAGTTCATATTTTTATACATAAATTAATAACAGAAACTACAACCATTATCCATCATTCATATTTGCAAAGTGTTTGACTTAAGAGTTTTCTGGTATTAAAAGGCCTTAAGCACAGCGTGAATCTATGCATGTTGAAAAGAGACAGGTAAAACTGATGTTATGATCACAAGCCATCTAGGGGGGTCAGGGGGCATGTTCCCCCGGGAAATTTTTATATTTGGGCCTTCTGAAATCGCTAGAAATTCATTTAAAACTGCTCACATGGAGAAATTTACAATTTTATATACTGATGAATACAACTTTTCTTGGAACTATAGCAGTTCAAAGGCAGTGAATAAATAAGATGACCCACCCCTACGTGTAGATCAAAATTACATTACCCACCCCTTTTTGAGGGCTCAAAAACTGATGACCCACCCCCTTTCTGCTCCGGCCCACCCCCCCTGTACTTATTGACCAGTCCCTAAAGCTCAATAATAAAAAATGGCTGTCACCGAGCTTATTTTTGAGGTATTAGCATTGAAAGCTAAAATAAAGTATGTTTTTAACAGGTTATACTGTTAAAAATTTGGTAAAAAGAATTAAAAAGTTGACACTGGCTAAAAATATATGGTTGGACGTTTCGGCCACTAACTGTTGCCTTCTTCAGCAAAACTCAATGTTTAATGGCGTCCTGCTAGAATATGTTACCATATATATACTGTTGCGTTGATCACATCTCGTCGACCAATGATTGTGCATTTGTTTCATACCATTACTGTGATAGTAGTTGATAAAGGGTTGTATTACTGGCCCATCAAAGTTTTTAATGACTTAATAATGTTGAAAGTCGTTTTCAGCCACCTTAACTGGCCAATCAAATGAGAGAAGTGAGTGACGCGGAAGTTGACACTTTAGATTCACGTAGAGTAAACATAAAACTTGTCAATTCCGCCTCTCGCTGTTCTTGCACAAACGAAAGCCATCAACTTGGTATGAAAAAATGAATCGAAACTCTGTTATTTAGCAACAGTACTTGTGCGGCCCTCAGCACTGCATTATCCATTGCAGGACGACGCTAAACCAACTCAGAGACTATCAGTGGCATCAAATTTGCACGACCTGGTCTGGTTTTAATGGCGTAGTCCGCGTTTACCTCGACGGAAAGGAAATTTTATCAGGAAGGAACCCAAATCGAGGCGAGCTAAGAGGAGGAGGAGATATAAGTGTCGGCACTAAGTCCTACCTCTTCTCAGAATTCAATGTATGGGATCGTGTCCTTAGTGAGCAAGACATAGCGAACAATGCAAAAAAGTGCGACGGAGGAAAAGGAAACGTGATTCAGTGGCACCAAGCATTTGAGTACGTAAAGAAAAACAAGCTTAAGTATAACAGCCCTTCTTTGTGTCAAGCCCCGGGTGTAAACACTGAAAAAGGCTTACCGGAGGGATCAGTACCTCCTCCAGAGAGTGAAAGGTCTGGTTGATATAAAAGCAGGAAAATATATATCGTAAAATTTCGGTAATAAGCCCTGGGCAACTAAGCAAGTGGGTTTTAGGAGGGCTTATAAGCGGAATAAAAAAAATGTTTGAAACAAGCCATAGGAGTGTTGATCCAAATACGTTTTGAAGTTAAAAACGCATAATAAAGTACTGTCATCCAGCATAGGGGACTTATATCCGGGGGGGCTTACAACCGGATTTTTTTGTTTCCAGGTAAATGGACCTATTACTGGGGGGGGGGGAGGGGGGCTTATAACCGGAATTTTACGGTTGTCTATATATCTCACTTAGAATGAGTAATCATCTGGCACCTTGTTGCCGGCACATTAAAAGCAATATGTTTAATAAATGAAGATTTATTAAGGGAAAATCTGGATTTTTGTTTTTTGCTCGAAAGACGCTTTCTTAGGCTCAGGGGGAGGGGGAGGTGTCTCTAAGGAAAACGTTTGTTCAATCATCACTGCCAGTATGACGTCACGCTCCGCATGAGTGATATTAAAAATGGCGGACAAAGCGTCAATCGAGAAACGAGTTTAGAATGTGGCATTTTACTGGGTTACCTTCCATCATTTACTCAAGTCAATAATGGAGAGATCGAGGAAAGATTTCCGCACAGCCCCCTACATTAATTATGTATGCAACTATTTCATACTATCACATACATAAACAGCAATCAGTCAGAAAATTGTATGCATAATTAATGTAGGGTCCTGTGCGGAGATCTTGCCGAGATCGATGTTAGCGAATGCAACCGTCTCTCTTCTGGTGTTTTGTGGTAGATTAGACGTTATTAAACAGGTCGAGCTTTCGAGAGTCACTGCGCAGCGAATTTATCTTTTATTGTAACAGAAATCGGAGATTTGGCACAGGATATACGGACAATCCTCTCCCTCCCTGAGAGTCTGTAGCGCGGGCGGACGGGCGGGCGGGCGGGCGGGCGGGCGGGCGCGCGTACCCTACCAAATTTTTTAGGCTTCATGGTTTGTCAAAAAACATTATCCGCATTACCCATGGTGCTCCGCTCGCGCGCTGTGCGCGGGGGAGCTCCGCTAAGAACAGATCTAATAAAGCTTAGGACCGAAGTGTTTGTAAAAGGAACAGGTGCAACTTGAAATATCCTTTCATAAATTGTCTTAGAGCAGTTTTCAATTGAGTGTCGTAAAGCCAGAACTAAAGCAATTACACTGGCCAATCACAAAGGACACAGACAATCCAGTGAACCAATCAAAACTCGAAGCAAATACATGTAGCCGGCACGAAGCGCGGGAAAACGTGCGCGAGCTAGTCACGATTGGTTTTGGTTTTACTCCTGATTGGCTGAGAAAGTGGCGCGACAATTTTAAGCCAATCACTTAGCGTAGTAATGCAAAACCAAAACAAACGCTATTTACTTTCGACACTCAAGTGAAAACCGCTCTATTTCAATAGCTAAACAATATTTATATTTATTGAACTGACCCCACTGAGACTCAGACAAAAATCTTTGAAATGGGAAAACATACGAGCTACCTATCCTAAATGGTCTAGCAAAAAACGACAGATAACAGATTAAAGACCGAAGATAACAAAACTTAAAAAATTAAGAAAAAGAAAAAATAACATTGCTGCTTTTTCCCAAATTGATGTTTTTCAAATTTCCACTCCTACTCTATCTCTACGAGATAGCTAGTTTACAAGCATGCCACTGAAACAGAGGAAACCAATATTTTAAATGAACAAAGCAAGGTTAAAAATCCCAACTGACAGGAGGCAGACCAGTAGTTGATATAACAAGAAGCTTGAGAAGCTTAAAATCGGGCGCTTAATAATTAGCTATCTGTTTTGACTTGAAAGGCAGGGTACAGTACAGTAACAATCACTGGAAAAACAGTCACTTAAACCTATTCAGGCCGGGGGAGGGGGGCTTTTGAGGCCCGCGCTGACTTTGGACGCTTATAACTTTTTCAAGATTCAACCAAACGCTGCCAAACTTTGCGCGTTTATCTAAAATTTATCTCGCAATAATTTGGTAGGATTAGTTATTGTGCCAGTAACTTGAAATCACCATGGCAACGTCATTTTGACAGGCTTGTTTTCCCAAATTTGAATTTTTCGTGTTTCTATTTAATAATGAAAATCTGGACTGTTTTCAAGATTGCATTATTACTTAATGACATAATGATCTCAATTTATAAAAATATATTTCGCACAATACAAATAAACGATTGAACTAGACGTCTAGAAAATATAAATTTGTAACACTTAATAAAGTGCAGCCTTTTCGCAATACTTAATAAAGGCGGGTTTTTTACCTGAAGACCAATTTTTCCAACGCTTTAGGTGGCTGACGCATTTCAGTATTTTCCAGCCCTTACACTTTAATGGAACAGTATACAACTCCTAATCAGGTAACTACTATTGTCAAGAAAATGATCACAACTTATTGTCCAATGATTAGGTATTTGTTTCATACCATTACTGTAATAGCAACTGGTGAAGAATAGTAGTACTGACCCAAAGTATAAGGGCTGGAAAACACTGAAAACCATTTCAGCCGCGTTTCAAGGAATCCAAAAAAGCTTTACTTATCCCATATATATTTGTTTTGCAGTATTTTGTTAATTTTTGGACGATTTTGGGGGATGTCTGGGAGGCGATAGTTTTTCTCAAAGGATTAGTAAAATTTAGACAAATAAGAAATATTGGAGATTTTATGTGATTTTAAAATTTGAATTTGAAGTGAAAAATTGGTGGACGGACACCAAACAGTCTCCTGACAACCCGGAGTGCTCTTGCGAGGGGGTCAACTGTTTGGAGGTGTTTCCATTCTTTTCTTCAATCCCTTCTTTAAATCTCTTAAAGTTCCATTCAAATTCAGGTAGAACCCCACCTTAAGTTTTGTTCTTGTGAGAAAACAACAGAAGTCAAAGGTTGCGTGATATAACCAAACATGGATTTTAATTCTCCCTCCCTTTCCATCTCCTTAGCCTTTCACCCCCACCTGTCCCTCCCTTTCTACTCTCATTCAATTTAATGTTTGTTTAAATTTCCTAACCAATTCAGTATCGTACTAATCTGTGCCAAGCAATCAGATAATAACAGAAATTTGCCTTAATTTTGATTTCCCATACCAAGACCTTAGAGTATAAACCGCTAATAAAACAAAACACACTTGATAATAATTCTCTGAGGTTATACACCTTGCAGTATTAACGTACTAACGAACTTGATAACAAACCCCATGTCGTACTAAGGATTTTTACTGATCAACATAGAAAATAAGTTCACAATGGTTTGTTCCCAAAACGTTTTTTTACTGTACAGAGGGTCTGTATATTGACCTGTAACTTGTATACCGTATTGAAAAATTCAGAACGAACCGACTTCTGCCCGCTACCATGATATCATGTTGAAAAATTAGCTCGTTCGAAACCGTAGCAAAATCGTTAGAGACAGACAAGATACAGCCGTTTACTGGCAGTCTTTGAAAATCCTGAATTTCTTCAAAATGAGCCAAAATAACGTTTTAAAATTTCCTTCATCAATATGGTTCTTATCTTTTTATTCAATTCTATGAACTGCTTTTATGCAGTACTGTCCACAAAGATTTCAATTTCCTCAAAGTTTCGGGACAAATGGATACAAAATATTTCGTGCAGAATGTAATTTGATTAAGCGAATGTTTTCACGTCTATAAATTACTTTAAGCAGTGAATGAAAAACCGTTTTGTTTTCATCGATGAGAACCACTTTCAAATAGTTAATGCATAAAAATAACAATCAGACCAGAATACAATAATTATTAATGTAAGGTCTCACTACAAAAATTCCTATTTTGAACACAGATGTCACTTCCGGAATTTCTCATCTAAAATTCAATTGGTATTTAATTATAATTATTCGAAGTTTTCATTTTCAAGTCATCTTTTCATTCGATAGCTTTACTGATCTCGTAAAAAATTCCATTCAAGTTCACACCAATACTGTACATTGCCAATGTTTTTCACTAGTCAAATCTAAAATTTTTCCAAACCATGTTATGCAAACATTCTACTCTTTGTGACAGGCGACTTTGACGCCCAACTGTGCGGAAATGAAAATCGACATACTTCTTGCTAAATATATAAAAAATAGTTTTAAAGTGGAGTCCGCCTCAAAAAAATGTACCGCCAGATCACACTGCTATTTGTAGAAACCAGCAAAGCGTCTAGGTTCAAAGTTTCCCACAAAAACATTGCGTGACATAAATGACGTTACCCCTTTTATTTACAAAAATAGCTTCAACTTGTCAAAGCAACTACAGTTTCACAATGGTGATTATTAGTACTTTACCCCTTAAGCTTTTTTCTCTGTCCTCCCGCCGAAGCAAAGAAGAGAACCAGATTGCAGATTAGCCCAAAAGTCGACCCCTACAACGATTTACTGTCAAAACTGAAATGAAATCGATTGGCCCAGGCTATCCCCGTCATTTTTTGCCGACAGGAGACTATCGTCTAGGACGACCAAAGGGTAAACTATAAATCGGCCACGCCCGATTAAAAAGCTGATTCTCAAAAAATCTGCCACAAAAGGAAATTGACAAAAACAATATGAAAACCATATATCGAAAGTTTCTTATTCTAAAATTTTATCATACGTCTTAATTCAGAGCTACAAAGAAGTTCCTCCTTTTGAGTTATTGATACTGTTCTTACAGTACCTCTTTCCACTAGCGAAATTTTACAAAATTCCTTCGCGGCGAAAAGGTAGCGCGAATCCAGAACAGACTCCAATCGAGAGTGGGTTAATTCTAGATTACTATTAATTAACTATTACAACATTCATTTTTAAAATAGTTTCCCAAGCCGACTAAGCTAACTAAACGTCGAGTGTATCTTTCAGTAAACAAAACATGCCGTTATGACGCCGGAAATCCAGCTCACGCATACTATACCCCGTGACTCACGCAAACCTCCGACTTACGTGCTACTACAGTCATTCCTTTCTAAACATTTTTTTTTTTGACCACCACCGTACCTTTCTACCCAAAAAACTCATGAAACCGCCCGGTTTTAACCTGTTTTAACCTTTCAAAAATTAGAGCGTTCGAAACTAAATAAGATCCGTAATCACAAACAACATACAGTCGTTTACCAGCACTCTTTAAAACTCCTGAAACCCTTCAAATTCAGGCAAAATAAATCTTTGAAATAACCTTTATCAATGTTTCTTATTTTTTATTCAGTTCTTTAAAATGCCTTTCATACACTACTGTCAAACAAAAATTTCAATTTCCTCAAAGTTTCAAGACAAAAGAATAACAAATATTTCGTGCACAATGTAATTTGATTAAGCCAATATTATCACGTCTAAAAATACTTCAAGCAATTCAGTGAAAACCCGTTTTTTTTTCGTATCAACGAAAACCACTTTCGAATAATCAATACATGAAAATAACAATAAGATCAAAAGGAAGAAAGGAACCTTTCTAATTATTTGAAGACTTTCAAAGCCGTGATATTATGCATCCAATCCGCGATAAAATTTAATTACAACAAAATCCAAGTTCTCATTTTGAAGTCCATTTTTTTCAGTTGATACCTTAATCCATTTTGTGAAAAATTCCATTCAAGTTCCTATTAATACTGTACATTCCCAATGTTTTGCTCAGGTCTTCAGAAGCGTCTTACTAACCAAATCTAAAATAATTCCAAAACATGCTGTACAAACATTCTACTCTTTGTGACAAACGACTTGACGACCAATTGTTCAGAAATGAAAATCGACACAGTTCTTGCTAAATAAAAAAAAAGTTTTACGGCGGAGTCAGGCTCAAAAAATATACCGCAAGATCACACCCCCATTCATAGTCAGAAACCAGCAAACCATCTAGTTTGCTAAAAAAAAAAAACACTGCGTGACATCAATGACGTTACCTTTTTCATTTACAAAAATAACTTTAACTTGTCAAAGTAAGTGCAATTTCACAATGGTGAATATCAGTACAGTATGGGGCCCAGTTCTCGGCCGGGTCCAGTTCTCGGCCACTTTGTGTTTAACGCGTTTTTTCACACTCCAGTTGAATTAAAAGAAAAAGGTATTTCCTTCAAACGATAGACTGATTCATGTGCTTTAAGTATCTTGAGTTTGATCGTTCAATTCGATATAGAAAGCTCACACGTCGAGTTTACGCGGAGGTTGGTGAATTTGCATTCCCGAAAAATTTTTTTGTTTACGGCTCCTTAAAATCATGGATGTAGTTAAATTCGTATTTTATCAAAAAGCCCCCACCATACGAGCTAATTTTTGGCATGTGAAACGTAGAATAATTCAGCTTTCTGCTTTAGTTAACTTTTCGTTGAACCATTGTATTTTTGGTCTTAATTTACTTCGAAATTTTTTCTTGCGACGTTTGCGTATTTGCCAGTTCTCGGCCACCCTGCTCGCTCTCACAGCTTAGCGCTTGGTTTTTAATATAATTTCATCTGCTGCTGCCAGAATGAAAGAAATAAATGTTTTAAAAATAAAGTTCAATCTTATCTCTAAGTTTTGAGCTGACTCTTGTCTTGTCTATTATTTCTACAACACCTAAATCTTTCAAGACCTTTTCACTGCAAAATAAACCATCTAAATGCACGGGTCACACAATGCGGTTTTGCCAGAACCTGCACATAGGCAACTAGGCGCGTTAAAATCCTTCTTTTCTAAAGTAAAACAAAGCCTCATAAAAATAATTTGGGATCGATATAACATAAATAGGTTTACAGAGTGATTTTATGACTGTGAAAATTAATTGAGCATTTTTTTTTACAGATAATTACGCACAAGCTTTTTAGTGGCCGAGAACTGGGCCAAGGTGGCCGAGAACTGGGCCCACAAATGGAGCTTTTATTTTTATTATTGCTCGGGCAAATTAATTTTTGACCGGTCGATAGCTTTACACCAAAAAGCTGAATAATGTAGCTAGCTCTGGGAGAAATTTCAAGTTCCTGCGGTTCTTCTGAGGTAAGAAATACAAGTTTACGTCAAAAGTGGCCGAGAACTGGGCCCCATACTGTACTTTGCCCCGTAAGCTTTTTTCTCTGTCCTTCCGCCGAAGCAAAAAAACACAACCTGATTACACATTAACCCAAAAGTCGACCAAGTGTGCCTGCAACGATTTCCTGTCAAAACTAAAATGAAAACCATTGCGGTATGCATCACCCGAAGCGGTTTTGTAGCAACCCCAAGCTATCCCCGTCTTTTTGGCCGACAGGAGACTATGCTCTAGGACGACCAAAGGGTAAACTATAAATCGGCCACGCCCGATTAAAAAGCGTGACTGAGGATTTGAACACGGGACAACCGAGAAACAAATCCAGCTAGTGGCAAGGACAAGTCTTGAACCGGAGACCTCCGGATTACAACAACAGCGCCCTTAACCACACGGCTACGCTTGCCTCCAAACAAAACGCTTGTACTTAAAACAAACATAGTTTCAGCATAAGGGGAAAAAGAAAAAGGGTTGAGCTCTGCTTTTTTCCCAACATCTTTCTACACACGGCTCGTTTCGGTGCAAAAAATACTAATAAGCTCCACAAGAATTGTATGTCTTAACCAATCAGAATGTTTTTTTTTTTCGGTCCAATATGTCCTTTTTTATTGCACGGAGTGAACTACCACTGAGTTGTTTAAAAATTTCTTAAATAGTAAGTCGTGTCTGGTTCACACTATACCGACATAACGACATAACGGCAAGGTCACGTAAATGCAAAAACACATCACGTTGATGTTTTATCACCAGTATCACCAGTGTGAACAACGTAGTTGGAACCGTAATGACATAAGCATAACGACACAAAGAACGAACTGAACTTTTCTATATGTCGTTTTGTCCATGTCGTTATGTTGTTATGTCGCTAATGTGAACCAAGCATATAATGTGAAATTGACATTTTGAAGAAAAGTCAAGGAAAATTGGAATATAACACCGCTGATTTCATACAATTGATGGCTGGAAGAAACATTTCAGGTCAATGTGATCTCAGCGATGTTTATAATTTGGAAGTGGAGGCTGGAGGCCGCTACTATATCTGACATTTTGTGTATATTTGGCCAGGGAAATGGAAAAGTCAGGGAATTTTGAAAACTGATGTCTGTGGCAACCATGCAAAACATCTCTCAAACAAAGTCATATAGTCCCGAGAGGGGTTGAATATCTGGTCTTAGTCAAATTTCGGATTTTGGCAAAATTATTACAGTTTCTCTTCATTTCTGTCGATCGATTTCTCATCACGATATTCAGTACGTCGAATTTTGACAAAAAACCTTCGATTCATGGATATCAAAGGCGCTGAAACAAATATAAATACACATAAAAATTAAATTCTTTCGCTGATGACACGCTGTGAACTCGGTTTTGAACCATCCAATTCTAGATGAATTGAGAGTCTTTTGTCGACATCAAGATAACTTAAAAAACAAACAAGTATTGATAAAAAAGTTTTATTGAAAAAAACAAAACAAATTGCAGCAGGACCACGTTCAAAAAAAATCAATTGGAAAACTTTTCAAGCGGTAGAGCTTAATGCCTTCTATATCATTACGCTGTCATTTAGTACGTTTATTAAAAACAGATCTAATAAAGCTTAGGGCCGAAGTGTTTGCAAAAGAAACAGGTGCAACTTGAAATTTCCTTTCATGAATTGTCTTATTGCAAAAGCTGAACAATATTATTTATATTTATTGAACTGACCCCGCCGGGACTCAGACAAAAGGCTTTGAGACGGGCAAACATATCAGCTAAAACCATAAATGGTCTAGCAAAAAAAAGGCCGATAACAGATGAGAGACCGAAGATAACAAAACTAAAAAAATTAAGAAAAAGAACAACTATATAACACTGCTGCTTTTTCTCAAATTGATATCTTTCAAATTTATGCTCTTCCTCTTTTTCTACATTTATTCCTCTGGTCCATTGAGCAGGATCTTAAAGAACTTCGATTCAGCGCCGTAAAAGTATGACCATGTAACACTCTTCCAAAATGGCTGAGTCGTCTGGATCGTTCTGCAGTTCTACCAGCACTCACTATTATCCCGCCGCGCAACAATTCTCGAAGACTATCTACATCCTTGCCTGTGTTGTGATCATAATCGGATCCATTTTGTCGACTACGGGCAACATCGTGATCCTATCTGCTTTTCGCAAGTGTCAATCTATACACCCTCCATCAAAAGCCCTCCTATGTAGTTTGGCTTTGACGGATCTTTTCGTAGGATTGGTTGTTCTTCCGTTGTTTACAACGTATTACATGATGATCATCTTGGAAATGCCCAGGTACTACTGTGTTATAGCTATCACATATGGAAGGACATCAACCTTCATTGGGGCAGTTTCTATTGGCACAATAGCTACCATTGCCATTGATCGATATCTCGCCTTTCGTCTTCGCTTGAGATACCGAGAACTCGTAACATTTAGACGAGTTGTTCGCATTCTTTTCATAGAGTGGATCCTCGCTGCATTTTGGTCGGGATCCTGGTTTTGGAATGCGCCAATCAATTTGTTTTCTGGGGCAATAGGAATGTTTATGTGTTGCCTTATAACACCTCTGTGCTATCTCACCATTTATCGTGGCATTCGTCGCCATGTTGCACAAATTCACCAACAGGCGAACTTCCGTGAGTCGACTGACTTTAATGTGGCTCAGTACAAGAAAACTGTAAATAACATGCTATGGATTTATGGTCTTCTTCTGTTGTGCTACGTGCCGTATTTGTTATCCTTGTTTGCGATAATTGTCATGGGACTGAATAATTCTACTCGATTTGCACTACATTTTAGCGCCATTGCAATTTATTTTAATTCGTCTTTAAATCCTATTTTATACTGTTGGAAGATCAAAGAACTAAAAGAAAATGTTAAGGCTGATTTACGTGCGTTTTTTAACTCTCTAACATTACATTGATGATGGCTTCCCTTCCTACAGTGGCATGTCATTCTCATCTTGTTGTAACACAGGAACATGGACATAGTCACTATTTGCTTCAAAGTGGTACTAAGACGGAAACACCATGTAGTTGTCCGTCGGCTTTGTTTGTACTAAAAAGACAGGGTTTCAGCATATTAAAGGAAACAAGAACAAAAAGTTCTAATCTGCTTTTTCCCTAACATCTTTCCACACACGGCTCGCTTCGCTACAAAAGGATAATAAGTCTTAGCCAATCAGAATGTGTAAGTCGTGTAATAAAACTGTTATTAACCAAGCCTGCCCAATACCGTACTTAGTTGATCAGGTTTTCCCGGTTTCTAGCCAAAGGTGTTTGATTTCTCCTTATTTATTGCACCGAGTGAAGCTGTTTAAACTATTTCTTAAATATTAAGTCGTGTAAAAAAACTCTTATTAACCAAGCCTGCCCAATACCGTACTTAGCTGAGCAGGTTTTCCCGGTTTCTCGCCAACGGTGTTTGAAATTGAATTGTGATGAATCGAAACACACTCTCTCGTGTCCGTGCGTGTATCCGTTTCCGTGCAAGCTCGTGTTCGTGTATAAACGTGAGAAACGCACGGTAGATTGAATAGAAGCTGCTAGAAAATCGTTATCACCTGCCCTATCATTGCTCTATTAAAGAAACCTTAACGTTTTTCTTTAAAAGTGCGGACAGTAGAGAGTTTATTGTTTTTTAGATCTATGCTTCTTATTAGGCTGAAAGTAATTTTCGTTACAAGCAAGCATTTTTCGTTACAAGTTTCACAACTTACTCTTTTCCTATGCAAAGTAATTATGATAGAAAGACCAAACATGAGATCTCATGCTATGTATTCTTCCCATCGTAGAGTTTATACCTATATACATATATCTATATCTATAACTGTCACTCTGTAAGTTAATTAGACAGATCTAACAAAGTTTTAATCCCTTGTGTTTACACAAGCAACAGATGCAACTAAAGAGACATTTTCCCATGAGTACTGAGATTTTCATTGGCGGAAGGATCAGTTTAAATTAAATTGAAAAACTATTAATTTAAAGAGTTGTCTATTAAATTAAAAAACAACAGCCGGAGCGCTTTGCCAAGAACACAAAACTGAACGAAACGGAATTCGAAGACAAAACGAAGGCTGTTCCGTCTCAAAATTTGTTACCGATCTCCCTCTCTTGAGAATACTATTGATTACTCGAAAAGGTCAAATCTTCTCTCGAACGTAGTTCACTCATTAGCCTTTTTCGTTGGAGCAGGTGATCCTTGAAACACTGTTTATCAAGATCTACAATAATTATACAGCCTTTAAAAATGGAAGGGACATTCAGATCATTTTGCAGTTCTACCAGCACCCACTATTATCCCGCCACGCAACAATTCCCGAAAACAATCTACATCTTTGCCTGCGTTGCTAGTGTGATCGGATCAGTTTTTTCAACTCTGGGAAACATTATGATCCTTTTCGCTCTCCGCAAATGTCAATCTCTACATTCTCCATCAAAGGCTCTGTTATGTAACTTGGCTTTGACGGATCTTTTCGTTGGACTGGTTGTTCTTCCGCTATTTACAGCTTACTACTTGATGATCATCTTGGAAGTGCCCAAATATTACTGTGTTATAGCTATCACATATGGGAGAATAAGCTCTTTCATTGGAGCTGTCTCACTTGCGACCTTAGCGACAATTGCCATTGATCGATATCTCGCCTTTCATCTTCGCTTGAGATACCGAGAACTCGTGATACTTAGACGAGTTGTTTGCATTCTCGCGTTTGAGTGGATCATCGCAGCAGTTTGGTCGGGAACCTGGTTTTGGAATTCTCAAATCAATATGGTTTCTGGAGCAATAATATTGTTTAGTCTTTGTGTGATAACACCTCTGTGCTACCTTAGTATTCATCGTGGCCTTCGCCATCATGTTGCACAGATTCATCGACAGAGAAATTCCAGTGAACCGGCAACTGACTTTAATGTCGTTCAATACAAGAAAACTGTGAATAACATGCTATGGATCTATGGCCTTCTTCTTGTGTGTTATTTGCCACACTTGGTATCGCAGATAGTAATACTCGCCATGGGACTCAATAATGCCACTCGGCTTGCACTACATCTAAGCGTCATTGCGGTTTATTTTAATTCTTCCTTAAATCCCATTCTATACTGTTGGAAGATCGCAGAAATAAAAGAAAGAGTTCTTGCTAATTTATGTGCAATCCGTAACTATTTATCAGCTACAGCAGGTTAGACTAAACACCATAAAGAAAAAGTTTGTACAGTTATCTTCGTATTTTGATGCAGCAAGATAGCATTTTGTAATAATGAATTTAGGCCCACAACGTGTTCATTATTAGTTTCAAAGGAAACTGAGCTAACTTATAATGACGAATAAAAGTAGTTTCCGGAAAATGCTGTGATGGTTTGCTTGTAGCATAGAGGACATTCACGATCAGTGGAATCTTTGCGTGAAATCATCGATATTATCCATGGTGAAATGGACACTAAACTCTGTGGGTTAATGTCGCCACATGCCTCATGCTGTTTCTTTCAGAACTTTACGATACAGTCTCTCCAAGACGGACACCATTGGGACTGGCTCCAACTGTTCGTCTGAGAGAGGTGTTCATCTTATGGGGGCGGGTAAAGGCCCTGGCATAGGCCGGCCACGTGATTATTTTAAATATTTCGCCGAGCTCTAATTTATGTAAGCGAATCTAGTGAATCGTTTACGTTTTCTCCGGTTTCCTGTAAAAAATATGGAGCATTAAACTCCCAAAAACACACGCTCGGAATTCAGTGTGCCGGCTTTGTGGTGGTGCTTTAGGCCGTCATATGCTTCGGGTTTTTCAGTGGCAAAAGCGGCATTGACAAAAACCTGCATGATGCCTGCGAAAATATGATCAGCGAGGAAGATTGCTTTACAAAGTAGGTTTTTAGGAAGTGGGAAGTATTTGTCTCTAAGGTTAGCAAATTTAACGAAAGAGTCAAAACATCCAAATTGGACTTGGAGTGGAACAGAGCGCAACACAATATTATTATTATTCTTAAGTTAAGTGGTCCTTCATTGCCGCCAAAATTCGATGTTTATATTTTAGATTCTAAAAGGTCTTGAGAACAGCAGACACGTAAAGATTTTAAGAAAAACGACAATTTTTTTAAGTTTTTAAGACATGTTTCGACAGAGCATCTGTCATCTTCAGTTGAATGGTTTACAAAGCATAGAGAGTTGAATAATAAGTAGATAAAAATGCTAATTAAGACAAGTTGTAACAACAGAAAGTGAAAATGTGTGAATAGAAGGATAATTTTAGATTTACATGGTGTAATTGCTGATTGAGGCAAGGTAGTTCCTTTTGAATATGGATAGCCTCCTTTATCTTAAGTTGAAAGCTGGCTTTCAACTTAAGAAAATGTGGAAAAAAACTCAGTGCACCTCGATATAACGTTGCAAAGTCCTGCTTATATAGATTAAAACTGAACTGAATGCAGACAACCGAAAATTACTGCCTCGCTATATTCTATTTATTTTCGGTTCTTTTCGTTCAGAAGAAGATTATGTCTAGTTTCCTTCTGTTTGTTTACATAACATCTGCCTTGCTGTCTTTACAACTGCCGCTCGAAGCCCGCGAAGACGCCAGCAATACAAAAATGGATTGATGGACGAGTTACTAAACACTAAAGTGGTAGCGAATTCACATTCTGGTTGCCAGATCGTCTTAGAAATTCCATGGAAAGTCAAAATGACATATATTGGCAAATAACATATAACTAAGGTTATGTAGAACACGAAAGTGTTCATCGCACGTCTTTTCAGTCGCAAAATTACATTTCCAGCATTGGAACTTTGAACTGCCTGTTGTTGAGCGTGAATTTGCAACTGATGCCGACGAACAATAAGATAAATTCTGATGTACGAAAGTGTAGAAATTAAAAGACAAATGACAACTGCAACGCCCAAAATAAACCTATATACCCGAACACTTCCAAAGCCTAAACCTGATACAAGGAAGCATATCAACCATATGATAACTAAAATATATTTAACACGGGATTTAGTCACTAATGTAGCATATCTCATATGATAGTCAAGAGCCAGAAATCTATCTACCGTGATTGCTGTTATTGTCGAGAGAGAAACTCCACATAAAGAAGGCCCTATCATCCTCCAAACATGGTCCAAGAAACGGTCTTTCGTAAGGAGAAGAGCAATATAACTCGGTTGAATAATTATACCAACAAGAATGTCTGAGACAGCGAGACTGCAGAGCAGATTCATTGAAGTTGAGCAAATGGAAGGAGTTCTTATTATGGCGGCCAATACCAAAGCGTTGCCCAGAATGGATATGAGCATCAGTGGAGCATTAAGAACACAGTTTGTGACGATAATAGTTTCAAGAGTAGAGATACCTTCCTTGTCTGAATGACCGTCTGTAGATCCGTTGTTGAGTTTGTTGCTATTGTTCATTATCAACGATTTAAAATTCTTTGTGTACAGCAAAAAAGTGAGCCAATTTTTCCTTATCTTTCCAGCGAAAAAGATGTCAGGGCAAAACTGTTGAAATAGTGAAAAAGACGAAAACACTGTGAAAACAACACACCTCAGCGCATTTTCTAAAACAGACTGTGATTATTACTCTTTGTGCTGACGTTTCCTGTGAATTGTGTTCATAACCTATTCATCTTTTTGCTAAAAAGCTACCCTGGTCTGGGGCGAGATTAAATTTTCAAGAATTGCTCTTACAATGTAAAAATAACTCGTAGAGCGTTTGATTAAATTTTTGGTAATTTACTGGGCCTTTTCAGGGGAAAATTACCTTGCATTATCTTGCATTTTTCAATTATAACATACGCTTTCATTGCATCCCTTACTCATCAACCACCCTGCTGAGGGCCAAGGGGAAAAACATCCATGTGTACGAGTGTACGAACATTAGCTCAAAAAGTGTAAAAAGACAGCTGTAAACAAACTCAATTTGAACATGAACAGAAGCATAAGCGTACTCTTTTTAGACTTCGCACAGTATAAATCGCTTGTAAATGCAATGGAAAGTACTATATAGAGGAAGGGTTTTCTTTTTGGCTTTCATTTAAATTTCATGACAATGAAGATTTTTAAAATGAAAATAATAAAGCACATCTTATCTCTCACATTAACGACTGTTAATCCTTCGACACTATGACCGAAAAACTTTTCAGAGCACCTCGATTCTGTCAGTGTATGCAGTATATATTTCATTTTATTTACAAATCTCCAGAAATTTACAGCTTACAACTTGAGCTATAACTACAATATAACTGACAACCAAGGAAAAAACGAACGTTATTGGATTCTCAAAACGACACAGTTCGGTGCATTTTCTAACAGACTGTGATTCTAAATTAACTCTTCCTGCTGCCTTTGTTCAATTGCGTTTATAAACTATTCATCTATTTGCTTAAAAGGGGCAACGGTTTGTTGCAAGATTAACATTATAAGGATCTTGAGGGAGCTGCCAAGCAAATGAAAAAAACCTGCTTGAAATGACTGAAAAAAGCTAACAACGCCTAAAGGAGATCAAAGGTTGGACTGTAAACTTGTATCATCTTATTTTAAAAGTGCGGATTGGAATAAGCTTCTTACTGCGGTGTAGGACATCACTGATAGATGAATGGAGCATTTTAATCTTGCTCAATCAGGCAGGACTTGCTGCACCTACAACAATCAGATCCCAGTAAACCCATGTCAGTCATGCAATCCCGAGCATGCAATTGCAATTACCACAGTAAGCGGCATCGAGGGTACCAAGGAAAGCAAGGTCCATGAACGTGACGACAGTTCATTAGAGGTGTCCAAATCTGGAGGAGTAAAGCACCTCACTCTTCATACCATTCCGCACTCTTCATACCAGTTGAGAGATTTAAGAGCTTTATCGCAGTCTTGAGGATGCAGTCGTTGTTAACTTTAAAAATCATCTCGTTGTCTTGTATCCAAGCGAGTTCGACCGACCTAACAGTCTAGAAGTTCCACAACGTTCACCTTTTTCCAAGAAAAGTAATCAGGAATGACATGACCCAGCAAGATCCTATTTAAATGGAATTCTCTTCCCGTCAACGCCGGAGCTTAAAGCCATCTATATCATTAAGCTGTCATTCAGTAAGTTTATTAAAAACAGAACTAACAAACCTTATGCCCTTAGTGTTTGAACAAGGAGTAGATGCAACTTAGGAGATATTTACCCATAAGTACTGATTTAAGTCATTGGCGGAAGGATCGCGCAGCTAAAATTGAATTGAGCAAACATAAATTGAACACGATATCCATTAAACTGAAAGCAGAAAAGGGAAAAGCAAAGAAAGCGCCGAGAACACCAATAACAGGAAGCCGATCTTTTCGACAGGGAAAACATAGCCACCATCCACAAATAAGCGAAACATTAGGAATTAAGCTCGTCACAATCACGTAGCTCGTTTTCTTCAGTTGGAGTTGCAGCCCATTCTTCAAGCATTGTTTATCATCATCTACCATTGTTTATCATCATCTACCAGGCATTCTTCGAAAATGGCAGCGATATTTGATTCGTTTTGTAGTTCTAATAGCTCTCACTATTACCCTGCCGCGCAACAATTCCCGAAGACTATCTACATCTTTGCATGTGTTTTCAACTTGATCATCTCAGTTTCATCAATTCTGGGGAACATTTTGATCTTATTCGCTCTTCGCAAGTGTCAGTCTCTACATTCTCCATCAAAAGCTCTGTTATGTAGTTTGGCTTTGACGGATCTTTTCGTTGGACTGGTTGTTCGTCCATTGTTTATTTCTTATTACTTGATGATCATTTTGGAAATGCCCACTTATTACTGTGTTATAGCTATCACATATGCGAGGACATCAACCTTTATCGCAGCAGTTTCGCTTGAAACCATTGCCACAATTGCCGTTGATCGGTATCTCGCTTTCCATCTTCGCTTGAGATACCGAGAACTCGTGAAATTTAGACGAGTTGTTTTCGTTCTTGTTTCCGAGTGGATGTTCGCAGCAGTTTGGTCGGGAATCTGGTTTTGGAATGCATTGGTCAATATGATATTTGGGGCAATCGGTTTGTTCAGTTGTTGTCTCATAACACCTTTATGCTATATCAGTATTTACCGTGGTCTACGGCGTCATGTTGCCCAAATTCACCAACAGGTAAACTCCAGTTGGTCAACCGACTTAAATGTGGTTCAATATAAGAAAACTGTGAATAACATGCTGTGGATTTATGGTCTTCTTCTTGTGTGCTACATTCCACACTTTACATCGCTGCTTGCAGTACTCGCCATGGGACTTAACAACTCCACTCGGTTTGCACTACATTTTGGTGTCATTACAGTTTATGTTAATTCGTCTTTAAATCCTATTCTATACTGTTGGAAAATCAATGAAATAAAGGAAAAAGTTATTGCTGATTTAAATGCACTTCGTAACTTTTTGCTAGCTTCATTAGGTTTGGCAAACTAAAACTCTAACTATTTTTTGTTGGCATATTTCTTCCAGCAATGCTGTCATTTTATTATCAGTATCAAGAAACCGAGCTTATCACCAGTGATGAACAATACCAGTTAAGAGGAAACACTACGATTATCGAGGCTTTTCGCCTCAAGGACACTCTGAAAACTTTTCCGAGACCGGAAACCAAGCCAGAAGAGCCTTTGGTATCCAGGATAGGGAGATTGTTACCACGCGTAATTTATGCTGGCGCAAACAAAACTTAAAATTACTTTATACCTAATTTGCCCCCTTTACAGTATAAAAATGTCAGCTCATTGTAATTTTACTGGCATGTAGCATTCATTGTCCTCACTAGTATGGTAGGGAGACTTTAGTCCGTTATTTGGGAGAAATCTCATTATAGTGGGGAGGAATAAATTGCGTAGGTGATGTCATGAATAAAATGCAGTAGATTTAATTAAATTGTTGGTCATGTCATGTTCTATTTTATGTCTGTCGGCAAAACCAGTTGGACTGGTTTGTCATATTCTATTTTTATCTTGGCTGGTATAACTGGTTTGACAGGCTACATTTTATTTTTGAATCACTGATGTAATAGTTGCGCAAGTAATGTGCAATAGAAGCATCAGTGCTTGTTGTTTTTAATTTTATTCGAAATTGCTTACCCATTCCGTCTGTAATATACACATTGTTTTCAAATAATGGTTTTATACTCGAAGCGCTTGAGTGAACACGGATAGAAGCGTTTAAAAACTTAGTCCAAAGCAAAAACTTTTACAAAATTTCTGTCTCCTCTTCCTCCTCCTCCTCCTCCACCACCACCACCACCACTTCCACCACAATTCTATGGTTTTCCAAAACCACCACAATTCTATTGTCATCGACTGCCACCACCACCGCCACAATATCATGGTTTCCACCATCATCACCACCACCACAATTTTATGGTCACCACCACCACCACCACCACAATTTTTATGGTTTCCACTACCACCACCACAATTTTTATGGTTTCCACCAAGACCACCACAATTCCTTTGTTTTTCACTGCCACCACCACTACCACAGTTTCATGCCTCTTCCTCCTCAGTTTTTTTTTTTACCTCTTCCTCTTCCTCTTCAACAATTCTATAATAGTGGAAGAGGGGAGGAGGGGGGAAGATTAGACTCAAAGGAGTCAAACAAAAAAAATTGAAGGAGGAGGAGGCATGGAATTGTGGTGGTGGTGTAAGACAATAGAATTGCTTATATCGTGCATAGTATACGTATCCTCAATCCAGTGGAAATCCCTAATAGAATATGTATAAAGATGAAGCTGGAGGGTATTGCACTAATTAGAAGAATGCAGATATAAACGACACTGTTATGTCGTGTTGCTCTATTTATTGTTTAATTTCATGGATAAAATACCAATAACTTTTACTTTAATTTTCGTATGGAAAGGCAAAGATAAGGTACCATGTGTACGTACGGTGTTAATCAATGCACTGAGCATTATTGAATTTCGTCCAGTTTATTTTCCTAAATAAAAAAATTAACTTTTTCGATGTCAGCCGCAAGTTTTTCTGTTTAGAAGCAAGTAAGGAAGTGGCGAGAGTACTCTAGTGCGCTTTTAAAGGCGAAATTATGGATAAATTAAATTCTGAGTCAATCATTAATTTTCCCTATTTTCATCCACTTTACAAACATGATAAGACAATAATATTAAAACAAAGGCGTCTAAAACAATATATATTTTTTTTATTGAAAACACGTAATAAATAAAAAACAATCATCAGAATAAAATTGACATAGCCGTCGCGACTTCCTTTAACTTATTCAAGTTTCTCTAATCAAAATGTTAATTTGCCAGCTTCTTGACATTTAAAAAGTTGAAATTGTCGATATTTGATTGACAGCACTTTAAATTTTTAGTTTTGAAATAAGATTTTCCGTAAATATAAGCTCTGTTTGCTTTATAACGTTTCACACGTCATTAACCTGACACCTCAAAACGGCAACTCAGCACGTAGGCTGCCAAATCTAGATTGCTAAATAAATACTATTCGTCATTAATTTTTGTGCTATTTTAGGTTGTTATTATCTTATTCATGGCAACAAAAGATGTTTAAAATTTTGTAAGGGCAATAACTTTATCTCTTAGTTCTTTGATCTTCCAACAATATAAAATAGGATTTAGAGACGAATTACAGTAAATTGCTAAGGCGCAAAACTGTAGTGCAAACCTAGTAGAATTATTGAGTCCTGTAGCAAGTATTGCAAGCAGCGAAGACACGTATGGCAAATAACACACAAGAAGAAGTCCACTGATCCATAGCGTGTTACTTACAGTTTTCTTGTATTGAACCACATTAAAGTCGACCACCGGTTCATTGAAATTCCTCTGTTGATGAATCTGTGCAACATGATGGCGAAGGCCACGATGAATACTAGAGTAGCACAAGGGTGTTATGAGACAGCAACTAAACAATCCGACTGTCCCTGAAATCAAGCTGATTTTTAAATTCCAAAACCAGGTTCCCGACCAAATAAATGCGAGGATCCACTCAAACACGAGGATGCAAACAACTCGTCTAAGTTTGACAAGTTCTCGGTATCTCAAGCGAAGACGAAAGGCGAGATATCGATCAATGGCAATTGTAACGATTGTCTCAAGCGAAACCGCTCCAATAAAGTTTGATGTCCTCCCATACGTGACAGCTATTACACAGTAATATCTGGGCATTTCCAAGATGATCATTAAATAATAAGTTATAAACAGGGGAAAAACTACCAGTCCAACGAAAAGATCCGTGAAAGCCAAACTACATAACAGAGCTTTTGACGGAGAATGTAAAGTTTGACACTTTCGAAGAGCGAATAAGATCATAGTGTTTCCAAGAGTTGATGACACGGAGCCGATCACGCTAACAACACAAGCAAAGATGTAAATAGTCTTCGGGAATTGTTGCGCGGCGGGATAATAATGAGTGCTGGTAGAACTGCAAAATGATTCTGATGTCCCTTCCATTTCGGAAAGACATATTTTTATACAGATTTCTATTGTCCCTTAACATTATGGTAATAAATATTTGGGTTTCGAATTGGCAACCAAGCCTGAAATATCGCGATGAACCGGGATGAACCGGTTCCAGTACTTCCGTTCTTATTCACGTATTACCATAAACGCGTGGACTGGAATAAGCTGCTTAATGCAGTGTTGGACATCAATAATAGATGAAAAAACTTTTTTCCCTTCCTTAACCAAGCCGCAATATCCAGCTATCCCGGGCGTGCAAATACTACGGTGAACGGCATCGAGGGTACCAAACGGGGAAAGGTCCCTGGACGTAACAGTGGGCCATCAGAAGTGTCAAATCGGGAGGAGTAGAACTTGTGGCTCTTCGATCTCTTCAATACCAGCTGGAGAATAGGAAGGGCTTTCCCACGACTTTAAGGGTGCACTCATTGTTAATATTAATAAACGTAATCCCTAATCAGGCTAAAAGCGGCTTAAAGCAACAAAAGTCGGCGTGGTTTTCGTAATAATTTATACTATCTAAGAAAGGCAATATAGAATAACGTGACAAAAAAAATCCTAATTATGCAAATGAAATACTCTTCAAGTCGTAGAGCTTAATGTCTTCAATATCATTACGCTGTCATTCAGTAAGTTTATTAAAAACAGATTCAACAAAGCTTATGCCCTCACTATTAGCACAAGGAACATATGCAACTTAGGAGATACATTTCCCGTTAATACTAAGTCATGTCATTGGCGCAAGGAACACCTTAAATTAAATTGAACGAAGATTAATTAAACACGATATCCATTAAATTGAAAAGCAAAAAAATTGGTTAACCAATGCCAAGCCCTTACGACAAAAACACTCCAAACAGAAAGCCTCAGTGTCATTTCGTTTCAGAATCGTAGCGATCTTCTTCAACTACGCGAATGAACATTAAAGTTCGTCTCCACAAGGTAGCTGGTTTTTAGTTAGTGTTGCAGGCAATCCTTAAACGCTGTTTATCAAGTTCTGCAAGAATTACAGTGCTCTTTTAAAATGGCACCGATGCACGAATCTTTTTGCGGTTCTACTAGTTCTCACTATTACCCTGCTGCGCAACAATTCCCCAAGACTATCTACATCTTTGCCTGTGTTGTAAGCGTGGCCATCGCAGTTTTATCAACTCTGGGAAACACTTTGATCCTATTCGCTTTACGAAGGTGCCAGTCTCTACATCCTCCATCAAAAGCTCTGTTATGTAGTTTAGCTTTGACGGACCTTTTCGTTGGACTGGTTGTTCTTCCTCTGTTTACAGCTTACTACTTGATGATCATTTTGGAAATTCCCACTTATTATTGTGTCATAGCTATCTCATATGGGAGGACATCAACCTTTATTGCAGCAGTTTCGCTTGAAACCATTGTCACAATTGCCATTGATCGATGTCTCGCCTTTCATCTCCGCTTGAGATACCGAGAACTCGTGAAATTTAGACGAGTTGTTTGCATTCTTGTTTTTGAGTGGATCCTCGCAGCACTTTGGTCGGGGATCTGGTTTACGAATGTGCTGATCACTACGATTTTTGGAGCAATCGGTTTGTTCGGTTGTTGTGTCATAACACCTTTATGCTACTTCAGTATTTACCGTGGTCTACGGTGTCATGTTGCACAAATTCAACAACGAGAAAACTCCCGTGGTTCAACCAACTTTAATGTGGCTCAGTACAAGAAAACTGTCAATAACATGCTATGGATTTATGGTCTCCTTCTTGTGTGTTACATTCCACACTTTACAACGGTCCTTGTAGTTCTTGCCATGGGACTCAACGACTCTACTCGGTTTGCACTACATTTTAGTGTCATTGCAATTTATGCTAATTCGTCTTTAAACCCTATTTTATACTGTTGGAAAATAAAAGAGATAAAGGAAAAAGTTATTGCTGATTTATATGTCCTTCGTGACTTTTTGTCAACTATTCTATGTTAAACAAACTAAAACTTAAACTATTTTTGTTTGTATCTTTCTTCCAGTTCTAATGAAGCAGTGACACAGTGAGTGACAGCTCCAATATCGAAATTTGTAATTTCTCAGTTATGTTGACAATGGAATGCTGTCATAATATTATCGGTTCTAATAAACTGAGCTAACCAAGAGTGATGGATAGAATTAGTTAATAGACGGGAAATCCCGCAAGAAAAGCCTCTGACACTCAGGGTTGGATGCCACGCGCAATTATACTGGCGGAAACAAAAGTCGTCCGTTCTTTGGTATGACAGAGTCCGGAGACAAACAAACAGAAAGTAGCAGGACTTAATTCAAACGGCATTTTGAATCGTATAACAATTAGAATATAACGAATGATTATTTACAGGCTAGATGTATTTATGCTAGCATTATTTAAAATAATATGCCAGCCGTTGGTGGTTGTATTCTCTGTGGCATGGGGAAATGTTTAATTTAGTTTCTGAAGGAATAAATATGTTAGCTTTATAAACAGAATAAATGATTTAGCTTCTCTTGAATCAAAGGGCTTTTTTTTCTTGTGTTTGAACTTAAATTTATATAGGAGAAAAATAAAAATAATACACGTTGAAAGTGAACTACAAGTGTGCGGCGAAAAGTTTTCGAGTTCCAAACACACTGAACATATAGAAAACTGGGAGTGGGCTAACAAAAACACGAGGAAGGAAGTTTATTCTGAGAATTTGAAAATGCTTGCGGGCAGAGATAAAAGATACTCCAAATCTTATGATAATTTATATTAAAATTTTGTCATTTAAAAAAAATTAACAATTTTAATTAGAATTGTAATTAGACTCGGGCTTTCTTTTCTAACTGAATCTGCTTGTATGCGCTTTCAAAACAACTCAGTTTCTCTTCCAAAACTTTCTTCTTTAAAATGAAAACTGACATATTCAGAATGCTTTAAAACTTTAAACTGAAAGAATACAATTTAAATGGCTGTCGAAGCATCCTTTAATCTATTCAAGTTGCTTCAACCAGAATTTTAATTTGTCAGCTTCTTGCAATTGACGTTTAAAAAGTTGAGATCGTCGATATTTGACTGACAGCACATTAAATTTTCTAAGTTTTGTTATGAAAGCATGGATGTTAAACACCAAAGTATTTAAACAACGTCATCTAAACTGAGATTGTACCCAAATCAAAGTGAATCTTCAGAATAAAATTTACATAGCTGCCGCAGCTTCCTTTAAATTATTGAAGTTTCTCCATTCATAATTTTAATTTGTCAGCTTCTTGTCGTTTGAAACCTTGAGATTGTCGGTATTTGAGAAACAGCACATTTAATTTCCTCAGTTTTGTCGTTATAATTTCCGTAAATACATGCGCTGCTTGCTTTATTACGTTTTTAACGTCATTTACGTGACACTGCTAAAAGGCAACGCAGCACGTAGACTGCCAAATATAAATTGGTAAATTAATATTACTCTTTATTAATCGTCTTTATTTAAGCTTGTTATAAACTTATTTATGCCTACAAAATATGCTTAAAATGTTGTATTGCGTAAGGGCAATAACTTTATCCCTTGGTTCTTTGATCTTCCAACAATGTAGAATAGGATTTAAAGATGAATTACAGTAAATTGCAATGACGCAAAACTGTAGCGCAAACCTAGTAGAGTTATTGAGCACCCTAAACGCGTGAACTGGAATAAGCTGCTTAATGCTGTGATGGACATCGATAACAAATAAAATGACAATTTTCTTCCTTGCCAAATGGCATGTGCTGCCCCTACAGCTCATTTGACTATTCAAGGTGATGTCATTTATGCCATCCCGGGCATTCAAATACTACGGTAAAAGACATCGAGGCCACCAAGCGAGGCAAGGTCCCTGATTGAACGTATCTGTAGTCCATCACAAGTGTCCACTTGTGAGGAGTAGAGCTTGTGAATACTAGGCTCTTTGCGCTCTTCAATACTAGCTGAAAAATTGAAGAGCTTCCCCACGATTTAAAGGAAGCACTCATTGTTAATATTGATATATGCTCCTTTATCATGATAAAAGCGGCTAAAAGCAATAAAATTGTGGTTTTATTGCTTGAAGCTTTACAACATACTGTTAATTATCTTTAAAAAAAAGTAATCAAGAATGACACATAACAAAACAAGATGAAATGCTTTTCTGGTCGTAGAGCTTGATGCTTTCTAAATCATTACGCTGTCATTCATTAGTGTACACTGTAGTGTATAGTGTATAAGTAACGTAACAGGCCTTACAAAGCTTACGCCCTTTGTCTTTGCACAAATATTCAACTTAGGAAACATACTTTCCATTAATATTGAGTTATGTCAGTTGGCACAAGGACCACCTGAAATACAAAAACTTGTTAGTCAAAGCCAAGCCCTTAGCAAGACTGAGTCATTCTGTTTCATCATTCATAACTTATCTTTCCTGTCATTAATCGAGACCTCGGAGCGCTCTTCTACAACCACGCGAGTGAACATCGGTTCGTCTCAATCCGATAGCTGAGTTCCTTGGATTTTCTGGCAGTTCTTAAACATTGTTAATCGAAATCTACAAGAATTACAGCGTTCTTTTAAAATGGCACCGATTCTCGAATCGTTTTGCAGTTCTACCAGCTCTCACTGTTACCCTAGGCCTGCTGCGCAACAGTTCTCGAAGACTATCTACATCTTTGCGTGTGTTGTAAGCGTGGCCATCACAGTTTTGTCAACTCTGGGAAACATTATGATCCTATTCGCACTTCACAAGTGTCAGTCTCTACATCCTCCATCAAAAGCTCTGTTATGTAGTTTGGCTTTGACGGACCTTTTCGTTGGACTGGTTGTTCTTCCATTGTTTATTGCTTATTACTCGATGATCATTTTGGAAATGCCCAGGTATTACTGTGTTATAGCTGTCACATATGGAAGGACATCAACCTTTATTGGGGCGGTTTCTATTGGCACAATAGCTACAATTGTCATTGATCGATATCTCGCCTTTCGTCTTCTCTTGAGATACCGAGAACTCGTGAAAATTAGACAAATTATTTGCATCCTCATTTTTGAGTGGATCTTTGCAGCGGTCTGGTCGGGAATCTCGTTTACGAATGTACTGATCACTACCATAATTGGAGCAATCGGTTTCTTAAGTTGTTGTCTTGTAACAACTTTATGCTACTTCAGTATTTATTACGGACTAAGACGTCATGTTGCACAAATTCAACAACAGGTGGACTCCCTTGAGTCAGCTGACTTTCTTCTTCAGGACCCAGAGTGCCTGGTGCCACACATGGTGGCTTCCGTCAGGGATCTCCACATTTGCCGGTCCTCTGCCTGTTGTCTTGCTGCTTCCATTGCGAAGCCACGCTCCATCAAGTCTTTCTGCACTGTTCTTCTCTAGGTCTCCTTAGGCCTACCTCTGCCACTTTACAACGGTCCTTGTAATACTTACCATGGGACTCAACGACTCAACTCGATTTGCGCTCCATTTTAGTGCGATTGCAATTTATGCTAATTCGTCTTTAAACCCTATTCTTTACTGTTAGAAAATCAAAGAAATAAAGGAAAAAGTCATAGCTGATTAAAATACAATTTGTAACTTTTCGTCAGCTATATTATATAATATAGCTATATATATATTAGGCAAACTAAAACTATGACTATTTTTAGTGGCATTTTTCTTCCAGTTTTTATGAGGAAATAACACTTGCACTTGCCGGAAAGTTGTAAAAACTCAATTTTTTAATCAGTTTCAAGAAGATGAGCTGACCAACAGTGATGATCAATAGATTTGGATGATCGAGGCTTTTTCCCTCAAGGACACTCTGAAAACGTTCCCGTGACCAGAAAGTGCACCTTAAAAGCGGCTTCTGGGAGGAAGATTGTTATCACGCGCAATTTATACTGGCGGAAGCAGAAACCGTCAGTTCTTTGGTATTACAGAGTCTGGAGACAAACATATATAAAAGTCAGAAGATAACAAACAATATTTTACAGATTCATTGTGCTATTCAGTTGCAAGCGTAGAGGTGACAGAGGTTATTGTGGGAAACATTGCGATTTTGCAATGTCAGAGCGAAATTGATGAGTTAGTGTGGTTTTCGCGCCGAGATCAGCAACTAACACGCTATCATTAGAAAATGTAAATAGGGATAACGTGGCCAAGCAAAATCCACTCTAGATCTGCACTCAAGTCGTACACCCTCTCAAAGAGGGAAGCAAGTCATTTCAATACAGCAGAACCTCGATTTAACGAACCTCTATGCAACGAATTCGAAGTCCTCGGTATAACGAAACCTCGTTGTAGCGAACGTATTTTGCCAGTCCCTTGACCCTTCTTTATGTAGAGGCTTCACTGACTGCTCTGAAAAAAATAAAAAAATCAGACTACCACACTGTCATTCAGACAGTATATTAAAAACAGATCTTAAAAAGCCTAGGTCTTTTGTGTTTGCACAAGGGATAGATTTAATTTGAAAAACAATCTTCCAAGAATACTGAGTTATTTAAATGCCACTAAATGCCGGAAGGATATTTTAAATTTAATTTAGCAGAATATAAATTAAACATTTAAGAAGTAAATTAAACTAAACAAATTAAAACTGAAAGAGCAGAAAGGCTGTCACCGACGGTTTTAGATTTTGTCACTGAGCTTTCCGCTATTTTTTTTCAAAATGGCTATCAATGATTAGTTGAGGGGATCGTGGCGACTTTCTAAAAGAGTACCAATAATTTTCTTTCAAATTTAGCTCATCTTCGGTAGCTCGTTTTCCAGGGATTGCATACGATCCTTCAAAACTGTGATCAACTGTACTGAGTGATATTTAAAATGGCGGGGACATCCGGTACATATTGCAGTTCGACAAGCACTCATTATTATCCCGCCGCGCAACAATTCCCGAAAATTATCTACATCTTTGCATGTGTTTTCAACTTGATCATCTCAGTTTCATCAATTCTGGGAAACGTTTTGATCCTATTCGCACTTCACAAGTGTCAGTCTTTACATCCTCCATCAAAAGCTCTGTTATGTAGTTTGGCTTTGACTGATCTTTTCGTTGGACTGGTTGTTCTTCCACTGTTTATTGCTTATTACTTGATGATCATTTTGGAAATGCCCACTTATTACTGTGTTATTGCTATCACATATGGGAGGACATCAACCTTTGTTGTAGCAGTTTCGCTTGAAACCATTGCCACAATTGCCATTGACCGATATGTCGCTTTACGTCTTCGCTTGAGATACCGTGAATTCGTGAAATTTAGACGAGTTGTTTTCGTTCTTGTTTCTGAGTGGATGTTCGCAGCAGTTTGGTCGGGAATCTGGTTTTGGAATGCTCTGGCCAATATGATTTCTGGGGCAATCGGTTTGTTCGGTTGTTGTCTCGTAACACCTTTATGCTACTTTAGAATTTATCGCGGTCTACGGCGTCATGCTGGCCAAATTCAACAACAGGTGAACTCCAGTAGGTCAACCGACTTAAATATGGTTCAATATAAGAAAACTGTGAATAACATGCTGTGAATTTATGGTCTTCTTCTTGTGTGCTACATTCCACACTTTACATCGCTGCTTGCAGTACTCACCATGGGACTTAACGACTCCACTCGGTTTGCACTACATTTTGGTGTCATAACAATTTATGTTAATTCGTCTTTAAATCCTATTCTATACTGTTGGAAAATCAAAGAAATAAAGGAACACGTCATTGCTGATTTAAATGCACTTCGTAACTTATTGCTAGCTTCATTTGGTTAGGCAAACTAAAACTATAACTATTTTTGTCGTTACATTTCTTCCACCAATGCTTTCATTTTGTCATCAGTTTCAAGAAACCGAGCTTATCAACAGTGATGAACAATACCAGTTAATAGGAGCCACTGCGATTATCGTGGCTGTTCGCCTCAAGGACACTCTGAAAACTTTTCCGAGACCGGAAACCGCGCCAGAAAAGCCTCTGGTACCCAGGGTAGGGAGATTGTTACCACGCGTGATTATACTGGCGCAAACAAGTTGTCAGTTCTTTGGTATCACAGAATCTGGAGAAAAACAAACAGAAACTAGCAAGACTTAGTTCAAGCGGCATTTGATATAAAAGTTAGAAAATAACGAATAATTATTTAAAGGATAGATGCGTTTATGCTACCATTAATTAATTAAAAAAAATGCTACGCTTTTTTTGGTGGCTGTATTCTTTGTGGTATGGAGTAAATTCTGGTATTTCAGGTTCTGAAGAATTAAGGATGATAGCTCTATAAACAAAATAAGTAATTTAGGGCATTTTTCTTGCCTTGGTAACTAAATTTAGATGCGGGAATACAAATATTTTCTGACACTTTTCTAAGATTGATTGTGCGTTAGTCACCCTCAAACCTTCACTCAACTCATAAGTATCGCGGCACTTTCTTAAGGGTCTGCGAAAAACAAGGGCATCTTGGAATTACGAAAGTGCTCGCTTTTGCTATTTGTTTAGTATGATAACTTGAATTGCTCTCTTTATACCCAACTTTCTCCCTTTACAGTATACAAATGTCAGGTTACTGTAATTTTACTGGCATGTAGCATTCATCGTCCTCAGTAGTATTGTAGGAAGGCTTTAGTCCGTTAATTTGGGAGGAATCTCATTATCGTGAGGAGGAATAAATTAAGCAGATGATGTCATGAATAAAATGCGGTAGAATTAATTAAGCTGTTGGTCATATTATCTTCCATTTTATTTTTGTCGGTATAACCAGTTGGACCGGTTTTTCATGTTCTATTTTTATCTTGACTGGAATAACCGATTCGACAGGCTTCATTTTATTTTTAAATAAATGATGTAATAATTGCGAAAATGCTCAATTTATTACTTAAGCATCAGTTCCTGTTGTTTTTCATTTTATTCGAAGTCACTTACCCATTCCGTCTGTAATTTCGCAAACGTCTTATCGCGTAAATGATGCACTGCGCGTGAGTAAACACTCCTCCTCCTCCTCCTCCTCCTCCTCCTCCTCCTCCTCCTCCTCCACTACCACCACTACCACCACAATTCTATGGTTTTCCACCACCGCTACCACCACAATTCTATTGTTTTCTACTGCCACCACCACTACCACAATTCTAAACAATAGAACTGTGGAGGAGAATTGAAGGAGGAGGAGGAGGCATGGAATTGTGGTGGTGGTGTAAGACAATTGAATTGCTTATATCGTGCATAGTATACGTATCCTCAATCCAGTGGAAATCCCTAACAGAATATGTATAAGGATGGAGCTGGAGATATAGCGACACTGTTATGTCGTGTTTCTCTAATTTTGTCTAATTTCATGGATAAAATACCAATAACTTTTACTTTAATTTTCGTATGAAAAGGCGAAAATAAGGAACCATGAACACGTACAGCGTTGATCAATGCAGTGAGCCTTTTCGAATTTCGTCAAGTTTTTTTTCTTAAATAAAAAATTAACTTTTGTAATGTCAGCTGCAAGTTTTTATGTTTAAACGCACATGCAAGGAAGTGGCGAGAGCACTTAAGTGCGCTTTAAAAGGCGAAATTATGGATAAATTAAATTCTGAGTCAATCATTAATTTTCCTTATTTTCATCCACTTTACAAACATGTTTAAGACAATAATATTAAAACAACGGCGTCTAAAACAATAGATATTTTTTTATTGAAAACACGTACTTAAATAAAAAAGAATCATCAGAATAAAATTGACATAGCTGTCGCGGCTTCCTTTAACTTATTCAAGTTTCTCTAATCATAATGTTAATTTGTCAGCTTCTTGACATTTAAAAAGTTGAAATTGTCATTATTTGATTGACAGTACTTTTAATTTTTAGTTTTGAAATAAGATTTTTCGTCAATATAAGCGCTGCTTATACTTTTCTAACGTCATTTACCTGACACCTCAAAACGGCAACTCAGCACGTAGGCTGTCAAATCTAGATTGCTAAATAAATACTATTCGTCATTAATTTTTGTGTTAGGTTGTTATTATCTTATTTATGGCAACAAAAGATGTTTAAAATTTTGTAAGGGCAATAACTTTATCTCTTAGTTCTTTGATCTTCCAACAATATAAAATAGGATTTAGAGACGAATTACAGTAAATTGCTATGGCGCAAAACTGTAGTGCAAACCTTGTAGAGTTATTGAGTCCTGCGGCAAGTATTGCAAGCAGCGAAGACACGTATGGCAAATAACACACAAGAAGAAGTCCACTGATCCATAGCGTGTTACTTACAGTTTTCTTGTATTGAACCACATTAAAGTCGACCCCCGGTTCACTGGAATTCCTCTGTTGATGAATCTGTGCAACATGGCGGCAAAGGCCACGATGAATACTAGAGTAGCACAAGGGTGTTATGAGACAGCAACTAAACAATCCGACTGTCCCTGAAATCAAGCTGATTTTTAAATTCCAAAACCAGGTTCCCGACCAGATAAATGCGAGGATCCACTCTAACACGAGGATGCAAACAACTCGTCTAAGTTTGACAAGTTCTCGGTATCTCAAGCGAAGACGAAAGGCAAGATATCGATCAATGGCAATTGTAACGATTGTCTCAAGTGAAACCGCTCCAATAAAGTTTGATGTCCTCCCATACGTGACAGCTATAACACAGTAATACCTAGGCATTTCCAAGATGATCATTAAATAATAAGTTATAAACAGGGGAAAGACTACCAGTCCAACGAAAAGATCCGTGAAAGCTAAACTGCATAACAAAGCTTTTGACGGAGAATGTAAAGTTTGACACTTTCGAATAGCGAATAGGATTATGGTGTTTCCAAATGTTGATGAAACTGAGCCGATCACACTAACAACACAAGCAAAGATGTAGATAGTCTTTGGGAATTGTTGCGCGGCGGGATAATAATGAGTGCTGGTAGAACTGCAAAATGATCCTGATGTCCCTTCCATTTCGGAAAGAAATATATTTATACAGATTGCTATTGTCCCTTAACATTATGGTAATAAATATTTGGGTTTGGAATTGGCAACCAAGCCTGAAATATCGCGATGAACCGGCTCCAGTACTTCCGTTCTTATTCGCTTAAACCAAACACCGTATTACCACAAACGCGTGGACTGGAATAAGCTGCTTAATGCTGTGTTGGACATCAATAATAGATGAAAAAAGCATTTTTTCCTTGCTCAACCAAACCAGAATATCCAGCTATCCCGGGCGTGCAAATACTACAGTGAACGGCATCGAGGGTACCAAATGGGGAAAGGCCGCTGAACGTAACAGTGGGTCATCAGAAGTGTCAAAATCGGAAGGAGTAGAACTTGTGGCTCTTCGATCTCTTCAATACCAGCTGGAGAATAGGAAGGGCTTTCCCACGATTTTAAGGGTGCACTCATTGTTAATATTAATATACGTACTCCCAAATCAGGCTAAAAGAGGCTAAAAGCAATAAAAGTCGGCGTGGTTTTATCACTGAAAGCTTTACAACGTTCTCCTAATGATTTACATTATCTAAGAAAAGAAATAAAGAATAACGTGGCAAAAAAATCCTAATTATGCAAATGAAATACTCTTCAAGTCGTAGAGCTTAAAGTCTTTAATATCATTACGCTGTCATTCGGTAAGTTTATTAAAGCCAGCTCTAACAAAGCTTATGCCCTTAGTATTTGCACAAACAGATGCAACTTAGGATATATATTTCCCGTTTATACTGAGTTATGTCATTGGCGCAAGGACCACCTTAAATTAAATTGAACGAAGATTAATTGAACACGATATCCATTAAAACAATGTATTAAATTGAAAAAAAAAAAAATTGGTTAACCAATGCCAAGCCCTTAAGCAAGAACACTCCAAACAGAAAGCCTCAGCGTCATTCCGTTTCAGAATTTATAACTAGTCTTTCCTGTCATTAATCGAGAGGCATCGTAGCGATCTTCTTCAAAGACGCGAATGAACATTAAATCTCGTCTCAACAAGGTAGCTGGTTTCCTTGGTGTTACAGGCATTTCTTAAACACTGTTAATCAAGATCTACAAGAATTACATCGTTCTTCTAAAACGGCGCCGATTCTCGAATTATTTCGCGGTTCTACTAGCTCTCACTATTACCCTGCTACGCAACAATTCCCGAAGACTATATACATCTTTGCATGTGTTGTAAGCGTGGCCATTTCAGTTTCATCAACTTTTGGAAACACTGTGATCCTATTCGCTCTTCGAAAATGTCAAACTCTACACTCTCCATCAAAAGCTCTGTTATTTAGTTTGGCTTTGACGGATCTTTTCGTTGGACTGGTTGTTCTTCCATTTTTTAGCGCTTATTACTTGATGATCATCTTGCAAGTGCCCAGGTATTACTGTGTTATAGCTATCACGTATGGGAGGACGTCAACCTTTATTGCCGCAGTTTCGCTTGAAACCATTGCCACAATTGCCATTGATCGATATCTCGCCTTTCATCTTCGCTTGAGATACCGAGAACTCGTGAAATTTAGACGAGTTGTTTTCGTTCTTGTTTCTGAGTGGATCCTCGCAGCGGTCTGGTCGGGAATCTGGTTTTTGAACTGCTGATCACTACCATAATTGGAGCAATTGGCTTGTTCAGTTGTTTTGGTCTCATAACACCTTTATGTTACTTCAGTATTTACCGTGGTCTACGGCGTCATGTTGCACAAGTTCAACAACGGCAAAACTCCTGTTGGTCAACCGGCTTTAATGTGGCCCAGTACAAGCAATCTGTAAATAACATGCTGTGAATTTATGGTCTTCTTCTTGTGTGCTACATTCCACACTTTACATCGCTGCTTGCAGTACTCACCATGGGACTCAACGACTCTACTCGGTTTGCACTACATTTTAGTGCCATTGCAATTTATGTAAATTCGTCTTTAAACCCTATTTTTTACTGCTGGAAAACAAAAGAGATAAAGGAAAAAGTTATTGCTGATTTAAATACACTTCTTCACTTTTTGTCAGCTATATTATATAATATAACTATATATATTAGACAAACTAAAACTATGACTATTTTTTGCTGGCATTTTTCTTCCAGTTTTAATGAAGCAGTAACAGTTGCACTTGCCGGAAAGTTGTAAAAACTCAATGCTGTCATTATATAGTCAGTTTCAAGAAGATGAGCTGACTAACAGTGATGATTAATAGATTTGGATGATCGAGGCTTTTTCAGTCCTTCAAGGACACTCTGAAAACGTTTCCGAGACCAGAAAGAGCACCGTAAAAGCCTCTGGCAGGAAGATTGTTATCACCCGTAATTTATACTGGCGGGAGCAAACACCGTCAGTTTTTTGGTATTACAGAGTCTGGAGACAAAACTATATAAAAGTCAGAAAATAACAAATAATATTTTACAGATTCATTGTGGTATTAAGTTGCAAGCGTAGAGGTAACAGAGGTTATTGTGGGAAACATTGCGATTTTGCAATGTTACAGCGAGATCGATGAGTCAGTGTGGTTTTCGCGCCGAGATCAACAACTGACACGCTTTCATTAGAACATGTAAATAGGGATAACATGGCCAAGCAAGATCCACTCCAGATCTGCACTCAAGTCGTACACCCTCTCAAAGAGGGAAGCAAGTCATTTCAATACAGCAGAACCTCGATTTAACGAACCTCTTTGTAACGAATTCGAAGTGGGAGTCCTCGGTATAACGAAACCTCGTTATAGCAAACATATTTTGCCAGTCCCTTGGCCTTCTTTTATATAGAGGCTTCACTGACTGCTCTGACAAAAATAAGAAAATCAGGCTACCACACTGTAATTCAGAAAGTGTATTAAAAACAGATCTTACAAAGCCTAAGTCTTTTGTGTTTGCACAAGGGAAAGATTAAATTTGAAAAACAATCTTCTATCAATACTGAGTTATTTAAATGCCAGCAAAATGCCGGAAGGATATTTCAAATTTAATTTAGCAGAATATAAATTGAACATTTAAGAAGTAAACTAAACTAAACAAATTAAAACTGAACCGGAGCAGAAAGGCTGTCACCGTACGGTTTTAGATTTTGTTGCCGATCTTTCCGATTTTTTGTTCAAAATGGCTATCAATGATTAGTTGAGGGGATCGTGGCGACTTTCCAAAAGAAAACCAATAATTTTCTGTCAAATTTAGCTCATCGTCGGTAGCTCGTTTTCCTGGAGTTGCATACGATCCTTCAAAATCTTTGATGGCGGGGACATCCGGTACATATTGCAGTTCGACAAGCACTCACTATTACCCTGCCGCGCAGCAATTCCCGAAAACTATTTACATCTTTGCATGTGTTGTTAGCGTGCTCGGATCTATTTCGTCAACTGTAGGGAACATGTGTGAGAAATGGACACTTTATTCGAAGGATTATTAATGTTCAGATTTTCAGTTCTTTGGTATGTAGAGACGTCTCTGACAGACAAACCATTAATTCCCAAAAAGGAAAACTTGGTTCAAACAGCACGTTTTTTTTTTTTCAAAAAAAGTGGATTAATATTTACCGACTGGCTACGTTTCAGAAATAACTTCTATTTCGTATAATTGATGGTGGCCTCTTAACTTGTTTTAAATAACTTTGAAAATGTGATTATCGCATCTACATCATTGAATAATAATTGAATAAATATCACATTACGATAACCTTAGTGCCGGGAGGTAGCTTTCTTGATACTCCGTTACTGAATAAAGAGTAAGTTGTTAAACATACTACTTGGCCACTACGGATTTGAATAGAAAACCACATCCAAAACCAACTTAAAGAGCATGCTCTACGTCAGTCTTGTTCAGTTTATGGCAGATATGATAATCAATGTAACTCGGATAGAGTGTTGGTCCCAGACCGGACCAACAGCCAGGGTCACGTTAAAATAACTATGCTGCCTTTGCAATGAAATCTGCAAAACCCGTAAACCGTTGGCCCCTCTCTGCACCTTCAGTGCCACGGTCAGCATATGCATGCCACACATTTATCTTAAAGAGTAGGGCATGGAGTTCCCGTTGTTGTGGTCTAGTCTTTGCCCGTTTTACTGTGGGCGTACTGTTGAAATGCTCGGAAATGTTAGCTATGTAATTTAAAAGTTACTCTTCAAATCCGAGGGTTAAATAAAAGTGATGCATGTATATCATTTTAAGGACCACCTTCGTCCACAAAACGGCATTGATTTAGCAAATGAAAAGGCGATAACTGTGATTCTAGCTGTTTTAAAAGTAGTTGAATACTCACTTTAATCGCTGTTTTCCAAATATCTCTTCAAGGTTTCAAGTAATCAAAATATCTTGGGTAATGGAAGTTGAAATGGACGTTAAAAATTTGTTGTCGTTAGGAAGAGGGACAAAGGGATCGGGGGAATAGAACTGAGGAAATGAATTAAAGAGAGAAAATGATTTATTTAAAAATGAGATTTTTTAATAATATTTAATACAATGGACTTCAAGAAGCATGTGTTTTGTTGTTGCGTATGATATTATCCCCCTCCCCTACCCGAGCTAAATTTATCTATTATACACACACAAACGCAAACTATAGTCCCATTAAAAAGTATGAGTATCAAGGGGTATGGTGTACTGGTTTGAGATCTCGACAATATAAAAACTAGAATATCCAAAGTGAAAAATGTTTTTATTCCAACGAATCTCGATTATACAGTGATATTGTTTATTGCGTTTCTAATTTTATGTTATAGTAAAGCAGTCGTGTTCAGATTTATTACAGGTCATCGTCGTCAAGAAAGCAAAGACAAAGATGATGCATCTTGAAAACATAAATCTTTATTTTTTCAATTTTTTCCTTGACCATCCTTGTTCCTTTCCCTTTCGATTTGTTATTTCTCATTCAGTGTTTTCCTCTATCGATAACTTTTTCTTGTGTTTTACTGAGATTTAAAGATAATTTTGCACATCACAAACATGACTTAACTTAATTTATTACACTACTGGGGGGGGGTTATTACACTTCGGCCTTCGCGCGTGGTTAATAAGATATATACATATCGTGCCATGATATATATTTTTTATTATCTTTTTTCACAAATAATAATTCAAAAACCAAAGGTATCTCACTTCCCATGCATTGGCAGAGATAAGTGCTGGTTTACGTTACATCAAATAAAAAGTGCAAGTTCTAAAATCGAGTGCCAAATGCTATTGTAAATAATTCCTAATACTCACAGGATTCAAAACATTGAACAGTTCGCATGTCACCGAACGCCACCCGAAATTTTCATACAAATGTGCAATATCAGTGCGAAGAGTCTCGGACGCTATCTGATATTTGCTTTTCCAGACTACACTTGAATCATGTAATCATCTACACAAATAATCAGCAGTATGTAGTGCTCCTGTTCGTGTCTTTCAGGTTATAATTAAAACATTTTTTCTTTGTGTTGTTATAATGCTTTTTGCTATCGTACTTCCTTTGATAAGATTTAGTTGTTGTAGAAATCTAACGCATTTCCTTGTTGATATATGTTTAAATGAATTTTATACATCAAGTTTACATATAGCATCTACCTTGAAAAAACAGATTCAAGTTTTTGATGCTATATTGTTTTATCTGTCAGCATCTTTAAAGGAATTGACACTATCGACCTTCTATTGCAAGCAACAATTTCCTGTTCACTTGGCTTTAAGATAAAGGCCTCTTTCATTTTTTTTTCTTAATAAATTTATCATTTCATCATGTCCCTTATAGTTTTGTAAGGCTACCTAAACTATTTTCCGCTGCGGTATATTGACAATATTTTTTATCGTCACTCGAAGTTTTGTTTAAATTGTCCTTTGATAATAGGAAATATTTTATTAGAAAAATTGCTCTCAACCTAGTAAAGTAAATTTATGTCCTGCTGCCGTTATGTGACAACTATAACACTTCTTATGTCAATTTACGTGGTGTTTAGAAAAACTGGGTAGCGCAAGTAGAGTGAAAAGATTAAATTTCTGATACTGCTTATAATGCAATCAACTTTTTTAAAGGTTCTCGTAACAGAGATCTAGTTTAATTCATTGTTGATGTATTATTTGAAAGCGTTATTTGAAATATTGCATTGCAGCTTGTCAGAGGCATGCCCAGCCTTTGATAATCTACTGTACCCAGTGTACATGAGATAATAAGAAGTTGTATAGCGCACGCAAAAGAATAATAACGTTTCCTCTTAATTCTTTGATCTTCCAACAATAAAGAACAGGATTTAAAAAAGAATTAAAGTATGTTGCAATGGCGCTAAAATGTAACGCAAACCGAGTATAATCATTGACTCCTGTAGCCAGAATTGCAAGCAGCGATGATAAGTATGGTATGTAACATACAAGAAGAAGTCCAATGATCCATAGCATGTTATTCACAGTTTTCTTGTATTGAACCACGTTAAAGTCGATCGCCGCTTCGCTGAAATTATTCTGTTGATGAATTTGTACGAGATGACGACGAAGACCACGGTGAATACTGAGATAGCATAGAGATGTTACAAGACAAAAAATGAACAATGCTATTGCCCCAGAAATCTTGTTGATTTGCTGATCCCAAAACCAGGATCCTGACCAAAATGCTGTAAAGAGCCACTCGATAACAAGAATGAAAACAACTCGTCTTAGTGTCACGAGTTCTCGGTATCTCATGCGAAGACGAAAGGCGAGAAATCGATCAATGGCAATTGTAGCAATGGTTTCAAGTGAAACTCCTGCAATAAAGGTTGACGTCCTTCCATATGTGACAGCTATAATACAGTAATACGTAGGTATTTCCAAGATGATCGTCAAGTAGTAAACAGTTATCAGTGGAAAAATGACCAATCCAACGAAAAGATCCGTCAAAGCCAAACTACATAACAGGACTTTTGATGGAGAATGTAGAGACTGACACTTGCGAAGAGCGAAAAAGATGACTGTATTTCCCAAGGTTGATGAAACTGAACAGATCACGCAAAAAACACAACCAAATATGAAACAAATTTTGGAGACTTTCTGAGCGACGGCGTAATTTTCAATATTGGTTGGACTACAAAATGATTCAGGTCCCCCCGCCATTTCAGAGGGATATTTAAAGCAATCGCTGTATTTCTTTTCTCCTTCCTAATTTCCTTCTTTAAGGATCCGCAGCCAATCCAGAACAGCGAATAAGTGGGTCTTTTCATGAGCTGTTGCAACAAATGCATTACTTGAAAGTGTTGATTAATTCTTTAAAAAATTATGACTGAACTGTCACTGACCCTACGGTAACATCCGCCCATAAGTAATAGTGTCTTTTCTTTGGAAGAAGCAATTAGCCCCCCAAACGCCGGAGTGGTTGAAATTTCGCGGAAATGACATTTTCCCAAGATGGGGCACAAAAAAGTCACAATGGCCTCCTTTAATTTGGCGTAAACCAATATCTGTTATTTGTTCGCGGCCATTGTCTTGTTATTTCCAATTTAGCAGCTTCAATTATAATTTCACCTGGATCGCTCGTTTTTTTCTTGACGACGGACTCGCGCGTTGCCATTTTAAGCAGTCCTTTTCTATGTTAGCAAGCCTTTAACACATTTGTAGAAATATTTCTCTCCTTTTTTTTCATTTGTGAACCTCGACTTAATCGCGGTCCACGTGAACTAAAATTCGAATAGGTCAATATTATTCCTACATCTAGACTTCAAGCTTATTCAAAAACAACTATATTTCCAGTGGAAAATGTCAACATATTGTAACGAAACGGAGTTTAGCGCACGAGAGGTTAATGTGCACGAGCTTGTAAAGACAGTTATATTGCGAAGAGTACGCGTAGTGAAGTCGCATGCTAGGCATAAATAGGACTTACGCTTCCCGTGTTGTGTGTGTGTGTGATCATGAGTTATACTCGGAGTGCAGTTGTTTATACTCGCAGTGTTAAAACAATAAAAGTAATTATGGACGAAGACGATCGTTACAATAAAGTTTCAGCTCATAACTAAAATTGTCCTGTGCATCAGGCGCAGCTAGAAAAGGTGGAGAGAAGGAACATTTGGTCGCTATGGCACTAAAGCAGTTTCTTCTAGCTAATCATGTAGATTAACGTTTATCCAGTAGTTCAAAGAATATATTTCCGCTTTAATTGCTGATAACTCAAAAACGCGCTCGGTGAGCCCCTTTTTTGATGGAATAATGATCAGCATGTTAAAATACAACTTTGAGGTTTTACGGAAGGAAAATTGGCGTTTTCGTTCCAAGTGAAATTGTGTGAAAACCATCAATGGTAACCACAATAAAGTATATATTTTATAAAGCTTATTGAATAAACATTGTAATTTCGGAATTTTGTTTTGACCATACAGACCATAATAAGTAACGTCAGCATTTTGTTTGCAATTATGATGTTGCGCAACATAACGTTTATTTGAGAACACATTTACGTGAGAGCCTAAACTTTTATGTGGAATTTGATCTACATATAATGGTCTAAAAAACGGTGTCTAAGATTTTTCTTTTCCTACTCCATTAATTTTTTATAAACTTTTAAACTTCAAAATTGCGTTTTTAGGCCTTCTTTAAGATTAAAAATGCATAAAAAATAATGGAACAAGAAAAGAAAAATCTGCGCAGAATTTTACACATAATTACCGCTCTGCAGTTGTTTTAGCAATGATATACATATAAAGAGTGCTTATAGGCTTTATTTTTTTGACTGAATAAATTTACCTCTTCATACCTTTTGTTACCCTTTAAGCATTTTAGATCCACTTAACACGTTTTCGGTTGTCATATATTAAAATTGATTTCTAGTATTAAAAGTAAGAATAAGGTCTACCTTCCTGACTACATCAGTTCAAATGTCATTTATTAACTTGTTTAAGAGGCTGTACAGAGTACAAAGTCTGAATGGCTGATATCATTTATTGTTCAGACTTCTTTAAATTTATGGCTGGAATGAATATTGGAAAAGTTTACATTGCCGCAGCTTTTGATAATCTACTGAACATGAGATGATATGAAGTTGTACAGCGCACGCAAAATGGCAATTACTTTCTCCCTTAGTTCTTTGATCTTCCAACAGTACAGAACAGGATTTAAAACTGAATTTAAATAAATTGCAATGGCGCTAAACTGAAGTGCAAACCTGGTGGAGTTATTGAGTCCCATGCTGAGTATTGCAAGTAGCGATAAAAAGTATGGCATGTAACACACAAGAAGAAGCCCATTGATCCATAGCATGTTATTCACAGTTTTCTTGTATTGAACCACATTGAAGCCAACCGCTGGTTCACTGGGATTCTGCTCCTGGCGAATTTGTGCAACATAACGGTGAACACCACAATAATAACTAAAATAACTAAAAGATGTTATAAGGCAACAGGTGAACACAACGATTGCCTTGAAGATAAAATTATTTTGTCCATTCAAAAACCAGGATCCCGACCAAACTGTTGCGAGTATCCACTCAAAAACAAGGATGCAAACAACTCGTTTAAGTGTCACTAGTTCGCGGTATCTCGAGCGAAGATGAAATGCGAGATATCGATCAATGGCAATTGTGGCAATGTTTTCAAGGGAAACTCCTGCTATAAAGGTAGATGTCCTACCATATGTGATAGCTATAACACAGTAATGCCTGGGCATTTCCAAGATGATCATCAAGTTGTAAGTTATATACAGAGGAAGAACAACCAGTCCAACAAAAAGGTCCGTCAAAGCCAAACTACAAAGCAGAGCTTTTGATGGAGAATGTAGAGATTGACACTTGCGAAGAGCGAATAGGATCATAGTGTTTCCAAAACTTGATAAAACAGAGCATACCACGCTAAAAACACAGGCAAAGATGTAGATAGTATTTGGGAATTGCTGCGCTGCGAGGTAATTGTAAGTGCTGGTAGCACTACATCGAGATCTGGATATCCCTTCCATTTCGAAAGGGTCAGGTAAACAGATTTTCTTTCCTTCAGATTTTTGTAATAAACCTCTTTACGATCGCCAGCCAAACCAGGACAACAAATAAATGGATCGATCATGAGTTGTTAAAGCAAATGCATGAAGAAAACAAATTAAGTGACCATACATTCTTTTTAGATTGTTGATTGAACTGTCACGGACAAGATGGGTTGTCTTGGATATTGTGAAGTTTACTGCGAATCGCCACAAAATTTTAAGTTCAATCTTCAATTATAGCATCCTTCAATAGTCCGTGGTCTGTTGTCTTACTACCACTTCGAAACTTCTTGCGTTGATAAATGATTTTTAGGTATTATCCTTCAGGTTGCATGAGTTTTTATTGAAGCCTAAAGTCACGGACGAATAGATGCATGAGTGTAGAATTGTCCCATTTGTCACCTTTGTCAATCCATTTGTCCCATTAACAATTACCCCCGCACGGTTATTGATGCTAAGCTAAATTGGCTAAAGTAATAACGTTAACGTTTAGTTTGGATGGCAATTAAAGAGTGGTCAAACTGCGTGGGGGAGACATTTTCACGATATGAGGCACTCAAAGTAAATAATGGCCTTCTTTAATTTGGCGAAAACGAATATATGTAACATGATTATTTGCTTAAGGACAATGTCTAGTATTCCGATCTAGATTCTATAACCAATTTTAACTGCCACTATTCCGAAAACCTTGGATTTAATTAGTTATTTCTGTTAAGTCGATTAAGAAAATTCGACAACCTATTTTTATTAATTGATTAAACCGGACCGGTGACAATTTTTTTCCATCTGGACCGCCGCTCGCCTTGATTACTCGCGCGTGTTAGCCATTCCGCGGACCCTTCTTCTATGTCAGAAAAGTAATTAAGTTTTCTTACTAAGCCTATTTTGTTAAGAAGTAGAAATATCGACCTCCCTTATTCTGTTTTTTTTTTTTGTTTCAATATGCCGAAAAAAAAAAACAAGCTTAGTCGATGTTTCAAGTATGATCTGGTCCATTACAACTTTATGCCCAATAATTCAATGTCAGCGCACATTTGTAGCTGATATAGCTAAAACTCTGAAAACTAGGTTGTGAAGGAGACTTAAAAAGGGTTAGAGACTCAAGAAAAGACCAAACATCTTCTATTTGAAGTAAGCCTGGCTACAAGGGATATAATTAAAATATACGTTTTGAGTGTAAACCTCGAGTGTAGCCCTAGCCCTTTTGAGGAAAACAGTGAACTACCAAAAATGAGGCTTGTTGAATTCATTTATTATTCAATTGGTGTTATTATGTGTTGTGCAGAATGGGTTTTCTGGTTCAATTTCACCCTTGGAGAGACTGGTGTTTACTGGCTCAATGTGAATAAAACTAAGTGTCACAAAATGCTTTCCAATCTTTCCTTTTTTGCAATAAATTTTGATAATTATCACTTTGTGTTATTCAAGATAATTTTGGATCAGTGCTATCTACGACGTTGTCAAATATGCTATTGTTGTCGACAATTGTCGACGAAATTTTGTCAAAATTTCGGATCACTTCGAATCACCTCAAAACGAAAATTCGACGAAATTTTGTTTTCATGAAGGAGCGAAAATTCAAGGAAGCTTGAGGAAACGAATGTTTGGGGTATTTAGCAGTTTCAAGCGAAATTTCGAGCAATTACCAGGGTTCGTCAAAGGCTGTAGTTTGGCAGCCGAAAGCTAATACTTTTCACAACTTTTTAGCCAGAGAAAGCTTCCAACTTTTACAAAATTAATATTTGAACAAACTAAAACCAAAAATGCTTGGTCATGAGAACAGACGCTGAATTCAAATACTTGCGTTGATTTCAACCAAGAGCGGCTAGCACTGCTAACTGAATCATTTGTATTCTGATGTCAACATACTACCCATAAATGAAAGCAGCACGAAGCCAGCAGAAGTAGTAAACAACTTTTCAGTCAATTTCGCAAGTTTACATACCGTATCCGTTTCTTTTATAAAGCTGACATTGACGACATTTGGTTTAAAGCAGCATATTTTTCTATTTATTAAGCTTTTAGTCAGTAAACAATATTCTACACCAATTCCGGCGTTTACTTAATAAATTAAATTTATCGTTTCAGAATTGTAAAGTTCTTGTGGGTCCACCTATACAATGTATATTATCACGGCAATACTCTTTGAGAGGCACATGAAATACTGGTTACATTTGATAGCTCTTTGTCTGCGAAAGTAAATATATGCACTGTGCCATTATATTGTGGCAACTACATTAGTTATAATTTATACAATAACCGAGAAACTGCGCGGGTTATATTTGTTTAATGCTTGTGAACTATTAGAGTTTACAGACGGATGGGTGAGATCACTGCGTAGTGATATTCGCGCGCGTGATCAGAGTGATCAGAGTTCATGATAGTCCAAGCCAGTCTTATCGGCAAAGTTTTTTTAATTAAACCTCAGAGCCAAGACAAAGCTTAGTTCAATGATAAACATGTTGCCAAATATCGTCCATCTTGAGAGAACAGTGCTCCTACTCGAACCGGGGCACCCTGAACAAAGTTAACCAATCACATTGCCGGAAGATAAGTGACCACGGTGCAAACTTTCTTTATGGTGTTTAGTCTAAACGGCTGTAGCTGATAGATAGTTACGGATTGCACATAAATCAGCAAGAACTCTTTCTTTAATTTCTGCGATCTTCCAACAGTATAGAATGGGATTCAAAGAAGAATTAAAATAAACCGCAATGGCGCTAAGATGTAGTGCAAGCCGAGTAGAGTTGTTGAGTCCCATGGCGAGTATTACAAGCTGCGATGCTAAGTGTGGCAAATTGCACACAAGAAAAAGGCCGTAGATCCATAGCATGTTATTCACAGTTTTCTTGTATTGAACCACATTAAAGTCATTCGCCGGTTCACTGGAATTCCTCTGTTGATGAATCTGTGCAACATGACGGCGAAGGCCACGACGAATACTGAGATAGCACAGAGGTATTATCACACAAACACTGAATAAAATTATTGCTCCAAAGAAACCATGTTCATTTGAGAATTCCAAAACCAGGTTCCCGACCAAACTGCTGTGACTATCCACTCAAACACGAGGATGAAAACAACTCGTCTTAGTTTCACGAGTTCTCGGTATCTCAAGCGAAGATGAAAGGCGAGATATCGATCAATGGCAATTGTAGCTATGGTCGCAAGCGAGACAGCCCCAATGAAAGAGCTTATTCTCCCAAATGTGATAGCTATAACACAGTAATGTTTGGGCATTTCCAAGATTACCATCAGGTAGTAAGCCGTAAACAATGGAAGAACAACCAGTCCAACGAAAAGATCCGTTAAAGCCAAACTACACAACAAAGCCTTTGATGGAGGATGTAAAGATTGACATTTGCGAAGAGCGAATAGGATCATAATGTTTCCCAGAGTAGAAAAAACTGATCCGATCACGCTTACAACACAGGCAAAGATGTAGATAGTCTTGGGGAATTGTTGCGTAGCGGGGTAATAGTGGGTGCTTGTAGAACCACAAAATGATTCGGAGGACTCGGTCATTTCAAGGATATGATAATACCGATTGCTATATTGATATTATGTATTAAATCTCGCTTTAAGGATCGCTAACGAATCCAGAAAATGAACAAATGGATCGTTCAGAAGTTATTGTACAAATAGATGAGGATAAGAAGGTAGTGATGGTACAATATTTTAAAAACTGGTGACTGATCTATCACTGACAAGCTTTGTCGTTGGATATTGGGTGAGTGCCCCCTGCGAATGGTCGAAAATCAGGTTAAACACAACCGTTTAATCGTACCTGGACTGTTGTCTGTTGCTGCTTTTTTTAAAAAAATGTTCCTGTTTGATTATCGTTCCCACTATAGAGTACTTGAGAAATATGTTTGCATCAGTTAATCCGGTAAGTTCAACCTACATTCGAGGACAGATAGATTCAGAAACGGAACTACATTTGTTTGCATCTGTCCCATTAGCAATAATGAATTTACATAAAGAAATTTATCTCCGGCAGGCATTTGTTGAATTAATGACTGCAAAATGGCTTTTACTTTGGATGGCAATTAGACAAAAAAGAGTGGTTAAAACTTGGCGCAATATACGTGTTATTTGTTGAGTTACGAATTAGAAGCTTCCTTGGCCATTTTGTTCTCGATCATTGTATTGGTTGGTGACGATCGCAATAACTACTGGGATTACCACTTTGTGTATGCTTTTTAAAAGACCTTTTTTGCAAATTGAACTGATGGGGGTAAAGAAATTTAATTTCCCTTTTTTTTGCTCACTTTGTTTGGTTCTTACAGAGAATTTCTGTACTCCTTTTGTTAACTCGACACCAGGGGATAAAGCGTTTATTAGAAATACATAGAAACTATTTTATGACGCCGTAAAATAAATGGAAAGACTACATTCTAATTAAAAATAACGCCGTTAGATGTATCACTATAAATTTAAGTTGGAGCTCTACACATAAACTGACGACGAGGCGACTTCATACTACATGCACATCTTTTTATTGATACTTTCTGTTTTTGGAACAAGAACTTTGAAAATTCCCTGCTTATTATACATTCATTTCTCTTTTTCACCATAATGTAGTTATACGGTGAAGAAAAATTAAGATGTTGTGCTATTGAACAGCCCTGACCTGTTCTTCAAATTATTAGACCACTTACCAAACGTGCGTCCATTTATTAGCAAACAAGCATTTTCTTAGATTTCGTTTTCTTAGCACTATTTGTTTATAACTGTTCCTACATCACCCACTTCAAACTTCTATTATTCGTTCTCGCCAATTTTAAGAGGGCAAGGAGGCCATCATTTACTTTTAGTGCTTCATATTGTGGAAATGTCTCCCCCACACTTTTAACCACTCTTTTCTGCTCCAATTGCCATCCAAACTTATTGTTATTACTTTAGCCAATTTAGCTTAGCATCAACAGCCGTGCCGGGGTATTTTTTTATTTATGTAAATGTGCGTTGCTTGTGGGACAGATGTTACAAATAGGACAATTTTTCATTCATGCATCTATCCGTCCACGATTGCAAGCTTCACTAAAAACTAATGCGACTTAAAGGGATCATACAAAAAAAATATAAATAAAATAAATTTATTTTTTTTTTTTTTTTTACAGGTTTGATTTTTTTTTTTTTTTTTTTGGGGGGGGGTTTTTCCCTTTTATTTTTGTTTTTTGAAGTTGTTTTTTTTTTGGGGAAAGAAAAAAAAGAAAAAAAAAAAAAAAAAAAGGGAGGAAAAAAAAAAAAAAAAAAAAAAAAAAACCCTCCCAATATGACCCGGCGGCAAAAAAAGGGGGGCGGCGGGGGGGGGGGGGGCGCCCCCCCCCCCCCCCCCCCCCCCCCCCATTCATCAGCGCAAGGGCAAGATGAAGGTTTGCGCCGTCAAACAACGCTTATCTAGGACCAGTGTCACCTGATCAACGACCCAAACCCCACCCTCCCCAAAAAAAGCGACTTTAGCGTGGGCCAATACAAGAAAAATGTAGTAGTGCTGTCTGGTTGTATTCGACGTCCTTTATTATCTCAACCTGGTTTTACTTATTGCAATCGGTAGCTATACCCTGATTTTGGCGAGAAAAATAACCTCTGTTGCTATTTATCTTGAATTCTTCCCCCCCCCCCCCCCCCTGAAACAGGCTATTTATTGTTGGAAAATGAAAGAAACAAGACAAGAACCTCTTGCCATTTATCACGGCATCTGCCGCCCCTAGCATATGCGATCTGTCATCATCATTTGCTTAAGGACAATTTCAGTTATTTCTAATCTAGAAGCTTCTACAACCAATTTAGTGAAGAGTCAATCTAGAAGATTCGACAGCACATTTTAATTATCTTCCATCGCGCAGTGGTTAAACAAGACCGGTGACATTTTTTTCATCAGGACCGGTCGCCTTTTTTCCGGAAGACGCGTGCGTGTTAGCCATTCATAGGGCCCTTGTTCTATGTCAGAAACGTTATAAAAGTTGCTCTTGTTATGCTTTGCTTCTGTATATTAAAACTGCACTCGGAATCACGGGATTACTTATCATTTTGTGCTATTCCTGATATCATAGCTCAGGGTAAATTTAGATCAGTGCTATCTACGATGTTGTTTAATACGCTACTGTTTTCAAACATTTTCGACGAAATTTTGTCAAAATTTTTAGAAATTTAAAAAATGTCGAAATTTCGTTTTCATGAAGTAGCGAAAATTCCGACGAAGCTCGAGATAGCAAAGATTGGGGGTATTTAGCAATTTTCTAGCGAAATTTCGGAAATGTTACTTCAACAAACGAAAACCAAAAATGCCTGGTAATTTGTACATGTAATAAGAAAGAGAAAAGACGCTGAATTCAAATACGCGCGCTGATTTTAACCAACAGCGGCTAGCACGGCCAACTGAATCATTTTTATGTCAAAAGACTATGCATAATGGTGCGAAAAAGGGTACACGACGCAATAAAAGCAAAGCCAGCTAGCAGCAGCAAGAAAACAACTTTTAAATCAAATTCACAAAAAGATTTCATACCGTATCCGCCTCTTTTAATAAGTTGAAATTGTAGACATTTGCTTAAAAGCAGCAATTTTTGTATTCTGACCATTCATTTGATATAAGACAGTAAGCATATATTTAACACCTATTTCAGTTTTCACTGAATTAATTAAATTCATCTTTTCATAATTGTAGAGTCCTTGTAGGCCTTCCTACAAAATGTATATTATCACGGCAGTACTCTTTGAGGGGACATGAAATACTGGTTATATTTTTTAGCTCAACTCTAAGAAAGTAAATATATATGCACTGCTCCATTAAATGTGGCAACTATATATTAGTTATAACTTATACAATAACCGAGAAACTGCGCGGGTTTTGTTTGTTTGATGCCTGTGGTCCATGTCAGTCTTGGCGACAAAGTTTTTAATTAAAACTCAGGGCCAAAAAAAAGCTTAATTACAATTCGTTAATGAGAAACAAGCCGCCAAATAGCGTTCACCTTGAGGTAAATTTACTGGGCTTAACAAGCTTGAAGTTCTTACTGATTCGAAAGAAACTGACACAAGCTTGAATTGTAAGTATTTGTTAAGCAGATTGATAACGCTATGGAAAATCTATAAATAGCGGTGGACCCGTGGGCTACATTTTTGTTCCCTGTTACGACACTTTAATGTCAACCACATCTGTGAATTATAACGGAACAGATGCACAGCAAAGTGAAATTTATTTGTTAAATCATTTTTTTGACGTAACGAAGAGAGTTTCAAAGTGAAAAGTGAATTCCTGACAACACTGTTATTTGACTCGTTTAACCAAGTATTTTTTTCTACAGAGCAGGGGCACGGAGAAAGGCCATAACTTTCTCTCTCAGTTCCTTGATCTTCCAACAATATAGAATAGGATTCAAAGATGAATTAAAATAAACTGCAAGAGCGCTTAAATGTAGTGCAAACCGAGTAGAGTTATTGAGTCCCATGGCAAGCACTGCAAGCATCGATGCTAAGTAAGGAAAATAACACACAAGAAAAAGCCCATTTATCCAGAGCATGTCATTCACAGTTTTCTTGTATTGAGCCACATTAAAGTCGACCACCGGATCATTGGAATTCCTCTGTTGATGAATTTGTGCAACATGACGGCGAAGGCCACGATGAATACTGAGATAGCACAAGGGTGTTATCACACAAACACTGAACAATACTATTACTCCAGAAGTCACGTTCAATTGCAAATTCAAAAACCAGGACCCTGACCAAACTGCTGCGATAATCCAGACAAAAACAAGAATGAAAACGACTCGTCTAAGTTTCACGAGTTCTCGGTATCTCAAGCGAAGATGAAAGGCGAGATATCGATCAATGGCAATTGTAGCTATCGTACCAAGTGAAGCTGCCCCAATAAAGGTAGATGTCCTCCCAAATGTGATAGCTATAACACAGTAATGCCTGGGCATTTCCAAGATGACCAACAGGTAATAAGTTGTAAACAATGGAAGAACAACCAATCCAACGAAAAGATCCGTCAAAGCCAAACTACATAACAAAGCCTTTGATGGAGGATGTAGAGACTGACACTTGCGAAGGGCGAATAGTATCATTGCGTTTCCCAACAGTTGATGAAACCGATCCGATCACGCTAACAACACAGGAAAGATGTAGATAGTCTTGGGGAATTGTTGGTAGCGGGGGAATAGTGGGGGGGGGGAGAACCCCAAAACCGGATGTCTCGGTCATTTCGCGGATATCGGCGATACCGATTGCTGTATTTCCTTTAGATTCTGGTACTGAATCTATTTTTAAGGATTGCTAGCAAATCCAAAAAACGAACAAATTGGTTGATTGTTCACGATATGTTGCGACAAAGAGATGAGAAAAAGAAGGTAGTGATGATAGAATTGCTGATTGAACTATCGCTGACAAGCTTCGTCGTTTGATATTGTGAGTGTTCCCTGCGAATCATCGGAAATGTTAAACTTAACCATTCAATCGTCCCTGCACTGTTGTCTGTTGCTGCCTTTTGATATTTTCGAATTCTGTTTGACCATCGCTTCCACTAACAGATTACTTGAGAAATGTGTGAACGATAAAGGGAACCCTGCAATCGAGGATAGATAGATTCAGAAATGTAACAGACATTGGTTATATCTGTTCCGTCAGCAACAATGAATTCACAGCAATATGCCCAAGTCATACTGTCTACAGTTCTTTTTTATTCACACACGCTGAAAATGCTATTGTTTGCGTTCGTGCCGTATTGACACTGGACCTGGACAGGCGTTGCTTGATACAATACAATACAATACAACAACTTTATTTAAACACGGAAAAAGTTAAAGCAAAAGCTTGTGGGGCCGGACAAATAAAAATTAAAAAGACATAAAAAGACATATATGAGAAGATAGAAAAATTCACTATTATAATCTTTAAAAATCATAAATTTAAAACATCATCGTTCAGTCTGACAGTCTGCGTGGAAACGCCCGAGCTAATTTTTTAAGAATGTTCTTGCCTTTTACTATGTTAAAAAACGACTTAAAATTACTAGTTTTACCGTGTAGTAGTATGATGACGCAAACCTTTGTATATCCTCTAATAGCAAACCAGAGTAATAACAACACAGCTCAATATTGCTACAGTTCCCAATACCCTCTTCAGAATCTCATTCACTATCTCGCTGCAAGTCCAAATTATTGCCAAAAACCAATCCGCGATTGGCAAGAAAATTGTTTCGTTCATGAGCAATAATGTCTTCCACGGAGTTTAAGCTGTCGGTACTCTTTCCAGTTGTGCGATCAATCCCGATAAACGGCCCCTGTCTGGCACAAATGTATGAAAATTAATCAGTTTTACAGATGTCAGGCATGGCCAAGAAAACAATTTTATATTAAGAGTGGCCAATGTGACGCGCATTTCACATGCAAATTGTCCTCTTTTATATCCAGGGTGAAATTAATTGCATTTTGCTGTCTAAAAGCCAGTCGTATTTTATTGATGATTAGTTTCGTCCACCTGCCTCTTAACCTAGATAGTGATAATTACCAAATTTTCATCTCTGGCTATTTGCTTTTTTCTAGATACACTGTATTAGAAGAGAAGACAGAAGCCGGTTCAACATACGTGCGTTGCATTCAACGAACAGCGGATGGCATTGCCAACTGAATCATTTCCATTCTGAAGTTAACATAGTATGCAGATTGGAAAATAGGTATATTCTGCATAAAACACGCCGTCAGCAGCAAATACTACTTTTTTTTTTTTTTTTTCCTTAATCAGTTTCACAAAACGTTTTCAAACGGTAATTGCTTCTATGAAAGAGTTTACATTGTCGACAATTGGTTAAAAACAGCATATTTTCTGTTCATTTTGCTATTAAATTGTAAGCTTACACCTACAATATATTGCAGTTTTCACTGAATAAATTTACCTGTTCACACTTTCAAAGGCTTTGTGGGTCTACCTTCAAAACGTTGATTATCAATAGGTTTTAAATATTGGTCAGTCTAGGAAAGTAAATACAGGTATACGCACTGCTCCAATTTAATTTAGACACTAGCATCAGTTTTAATATTGAAGTCTCCAGGATCTTATTCAAGTTCAGTTTTTGTTTTTGGAGAAAACGTAATTGGAAACAGTTGCAATGCAGAAGCCTTTTCTAGCTTACTGAACATGAGATGATAAAAAGTTGTACAGCGCACGCAAAAGGGCAATAACTTTCCCTCTTAGTTCTTTTATCTTCCAACAATAAATAATAGGATTTAAAGACGAATTAAAAAACATTGCAACTGCGCTAAAATGCAGTGCAAACCGAGTAGAGTCATTGAGTCCCATGGCAAGCACTGCAAGCAACGATGAAAACTGAGGCAAATAACACACAACAAGAAGACCATTTATCCATAGCATGTTATTCACAGTTTTCTTGTATTGAATGATATTAAAATCGACCGCTAGTTCACTGGAATTATTCTGTTGATGAATCTGTGCAATACGATAGCGAAGGCCACGATGAATACTGAGATAGCACAAGGGTGTTATCAAACAACAACTTAGCAATCCGATTGCCCCAGAAACCACATTGATTTGCTGATTACTAAACCAGGTTCCTGACCGAACTGCAGCGAGGATCCACTCGAACGCGAGAATGGAAACAACTCGTCTTACTTTCACGAGTTCTCGGTATCTCAATCTAAGGTGAAAGGCGAGATATCGATCAATAGCAATTGTAGCTATGGTTTGAAGTGAAACCGATACAATAAAATCGGTTGTCCTTCCATATGTGATAGCTACAGCACAGTAATACCTGGGCATTTCCAAGACGATCATCAAGTAGTAAGCTGTAAACAGTGGAAGAACAACCAGTCCTACAAAAAGATCCGTTAAAGCCAAACTACATAACAGAGCTTTTGATGGAGAATGTAGAGATTGACACTTGCGAAGAGCGAATAGGATCACAGTGTTTCCAATAGTTGATGAAACTGAGCAGAACACGCTAGCAACACATCCAAATATGTATATAGTCTTTGGGAACTGTTGCGCGGCAGGATAATAGTGAGAACTTGTAGAACTGCAAAATGATCCGGATGTCTCAGTCATTTCAAAGATATATCGATACCATTTGCTCTATTTAATATACCCTAACTTCTGGACTAAATCCGGCGAAGAACACGAACAAATAGATAGATTCAGAAACGTAACAGACGTTTGGTTACATCTGTCCCGTCAGCAACAATGAATTCACAGCAAATAACTAAGGCATACCGACTAGATTTCTTTTTTATTGACCCAGGTGAAGCTGCTATTGTTTGGGTTCTTGATGGGCTGACACTGGACCTGAATAAGCGTTGCTTGATGACGCAAAACTTTGTAGATCCACTTATAGCAAAAAAGAGTAATAACAACACAGTTTAATATTGCTACAGTACCCGATACCCTCTTGAAAATCTCATTCACTATCTCGCTGCAAGTCCAAATTATTGCTAAAAACCAATCCGCGAATTGGCAGGAAAATTGTTTCGTTTATGAGCAATAATGCCTTTCACGGAGTTGAAACTGTCGGTGATGTCCTAGTTGTGTGATCAATCCCGATTAACGGCCTTTGCCTGACACAAATGTATGAAAATGAATCAGTTTTACAAATGTCAGCCATGGCCAAGGAAACAATTTTATAAAAGAGAGTGGCTAATGTGACACGCATTTCAAATGCAAATTGTCCTCTTTGATCTCCAAGGTGAAATTAATTGCATTTTGCTGTCTATAAGCGAGTCGTAAGGGTTTGTGAAGGGAATTAGTTTTCCTTAATAATTAGTTTCGTCCACCTGCGTCTCAGATAAGATAGTGATAATTACCAAATTTTCATCTCTGGCTATTTGCTCTTTTTGTAGATATTATAAAATAGGACTGAAGCCGGTTCAACATACGTGCGTTGCATTTACGAACAGCGGCTGGGATTTCTAGCTGAATCGTTTCCATTCTGAAGTTAACAGAGTATACATATTGGAAAATAGGTATATTCCGCATAAAACACGCAGCCAGCAATAAAAAAAACATTTTTTTAATCAATTTCACAAGACGTTTACATACGGTGACTACTCCTTTGAAAGAGTTAACATGGTCGACGTTTGGTTGCAAACAGTATATTTTTCTACTATAAAACAAAAAAACTAAAAAAATGTTGTGAACAGTGTCATTTTGTGTAGTTTACACAAACGTTTCGGGCATAGCCCTTCTTCAGTGTGAAACCGTTTTCCAATGTGTGTACGCGATCGCATGTTGGATTTAAAAGGCCCAAGAGCGCGCGGAAACCTAAGCGCGCGCGCCCAGTTTAAATGAAATGAAAAGCATTGTTCAAGCCCTGCGGTTGCATTGAACCGAGCTTAAAAATGCTTTCCATTTCAATTTGCCTCCGTCGCGCTCCGGAACCAGAACACATTCTTAGTCCTCTAACTTGAATGTATTATAGAGTGTGGCCGGGGGAGTTGAAATGTTCCGCTACAGGGAAACCGGGTGTGTTCTTTTCAACGCTTCGTAGGTGTTCTCCGAAACGCTCGCGGAGAGAACGTCCAGTTTCCCCAATGTAAAGCCTTGAACATCGACGGTTGAGGTGCTCGTGGATGGTAGTTGAGCACTTCGGTCCGCGTACATGTACATCGGATGTGGTGTACTGGCATGTGCGGCAGGGCGGGTGTTCACACGCGAATGTTCCTGGTTCGTCTGTCACACAGCGGTCGGAGGTATGTACCAGGAGATCTCTTAGGCTGCAACTGCGTCGATATGGAACAATAGGTGATGCTGGAAATATTGCTGCAGTCGTTGGGTCACTCATCAGGATGTTAAAGTTGTTAAGCAAAATGTGCTTAATGCGTGAACTTAGCGGGTGGTAGGTGAATACGAGATGGGATCCTTTCTTCGCTCTGCCTTTGGATAAAACTTTATTGGAAACAGTTGCAGTGCAGTAGCTTATTGAGTTCCATGGCAAGCACTGCAAGCATTGATGAAAAATGAGGCAAATAACACAAAAGAAGAGCCCCATTTGTCAACAGCATGTTATTCTTGTTATTCTTGCATTGAATGACATTAAAGTCTACCGCTGGTTCACCGGAATTCCTCTGTTGATGAATTTGAGCAACATGACGGCGAAGGCCACGATGAATGCTGAAATAGCACAGAGATGTAACCAAACAACAACTTAGCAATCCGATTGTCCCAGAAACTTCATTGATTTGCTGAACTGCTGCGAGGATCCACACAAACGCGAGAGTAGAAACAACTTGTCTAAGTTTCACGAGTTTTTGATATCTCAAGTGAAGATGAAATGCGAGATATCGATCAACGGAAATTGTAGCAATGGATTGAAGGGAAACCGCTACAATAAGGGCTGTTGCGTTCCATATATGATATCTATAGTACTGTTATACTTGGGCATTTCCAAGATGATCATCAAGTAGTTAGTTATGAACAAAGGAAGAACAACCAGTCCAACGATGAGATCGGTCAAAGCCAAACTACATAACAGCGCTTTTGACGAAGAATGTAGAGATTGGCACTTGCGAAGAGCGAATAGGATCATGGTGTTTCCAAAAGTTGATGAAACTGAGCAGATCACGCTTACAACACATGCAAAGATGTAGATAGTCTTCGGGAATTGTTGCGTGGCGGGATAATAGTGAGTGCTGGTAGAACTGCAATATGATCCGGATGTCTCGGTCATTTCATTTGACGATATATCGATACCGATTGCTGTTTTTTCTTCAGAATCTGGTACTAAATCAGAGAAAACGAACAGACGGATCGGTCACGAGTTGTTGTGACAAATAGATGAAGAAACGAAGGTAGTGATGATACAATATTTTTGGAAATTGGTAATTGAACACTGACAAGCTGCGTATTGTTGGGTATTGCGGGTGTCCCCTTCGAATTCAACCATTAAGTTCAATCGTCCGTGGACTACTGTCTGTTGCTATTTTTTTAAAAAAAATTCTTGTCTCACTTTCGCTTCCAATGTCTGACAGATGACTTAAGAGATATGTTTTCATCACATTCCTGTAAATATCCCTGAAGGTTGTAGTTGACCAGGCAAAGTAGAGTTTGCAGTCGAGGGTGGATAGATTCATTCGTTTACATTTGTCCATAAGCAACAATGACTTTAGATAAAGGAATTAATGCTCGCGCCGACATTGGCTGTTGACTGGGAAATGACTTTGATTTTGAATGACAATAAGTGCAAAAAAGAGTGGTTAAAACTTCGTGTGGGAGACATTTTTAACAATGTGGGGTATGCGTGAAAGCAAACTCACGGGGAGTTTAAGAGATTTAATTTCCCACTTCTGTTCACTTTGTTTGTTTCTTACAAAGAGTTCCTCAGCTCCTTTTGTTTACTCAACACCTGGGAATAAAGAGTTTATTTGAAATATATAAAGGGATTATACTTATGACGCCGTGGACTAAATGGTAAAAGAATACGTCCTAACAAAAAATACGCTTATCAACGCTGCCATTAAAACCCAGCATTAATTACACGGCTGGATGTATCGCCATAAATTAAAGTTGGAGCTATACACATATAATAACGAAAAGGCAACTTCATACCATATGTACATCTCTTTAATGCGGTTTTCTGTTGTTTGAATAGTACATTTTCATAGAAATTCGTTTCTTCAGCACTATTTGTTTCTAACTGTTTCTACATCATCCCCCTCAAACTACGATCGCACATGCAAGGGGCGGCAGGTGCTATGATAAATGGCAAGCGATTCTTGTCTTATTTCTTTCAATTTCCAGCAATAAATAACCGGGTTTAGGGAAGAATTCAAGTAAATTACAACAGAGGTTACGTTTTTCGCCAAAATCAGGGCATTGCCATCGATTGCTATAAGTAAAACCAGGTTAAGATAATACGGGACGTAGCATACAAGCAGACAACAATATACCCAAACCATACTGACTACAGATCTTTTGTATTGACCGAAGCTAAAGCCGCCATTTTTGGGATTCGTGGCCGGTTGACTTTGGACCTGGATAAGCGTTGCTTGACGACGCAAACCTTTGTAGATCCTCTGATAACAAACCAGAGTAATAGCCACACAGCTCAAAATTGCTACAGTTCCCAATACCCTGTTAAGAGTCTCATTCACTATCTCGGTACAAGCCCAAATTATTGCCAAAATCCACTCCGCGATTAGCAACAAAAGTACCCTTCGCAGTGTAACAGCTTGGCGGTATCTTAAACGGAGTCGGAAAGCAAGGTATCTATCCAAAGCAATTGCTGTTGAGGTAAAGAAAGAAACAGTTCCCATCACGGCAGCGATGATGCGAAAAGGTCTCCACAGTAGACAGTACAGTGAAGGGGCCTTTAATATCACAGCCAGATTCAGTGCCAGTTTCAGAGGAACGACTACAGCACCAACACCAAGATCGGACAGTACCAGGCTGTAAAGAAGGGCCTTAGACGGGGGATGCAGAGTTTGACATTGTTTCAGAGCAGCCAGGATCACACTATTTCCAAGTATGGCGGTCCCTAGAATAAGGATGTTTGCAACGCTTACGACGTAGTAGACTTCGTTTGGGAAATCGTGTGTTCTGTTGTATTGACCAAAATACGCTGGAGAGCAAGCTGTTTCGTTCATAATGAGCGAAAGTTAGGAAAGTGTCTTCAGTGGAGTCGAAATTGTTGGTAATGTTGCCAGTTGCACGATCGACCTCGATTAACGGCCTCTATGTGCGACAAATGTATGATAATGAATCAGTTTTTCAGATGTCAGCCATGGCCAAGAAAACAATTTTCTGTTACAGTGGCCAATGTGACGCTCTCTTTACATGCAAATCGTCATCTTTTAATCAAAGGGTAAAATTATTTGCATTTCCTTGCTTATGGCGAGTCGGAAGGGTTTGTGAAGGGAATTGTTTTTCCTCCTTAATTAGTTTCGTTCACCTGCTTCTCAGTCTAAATACAGTAGTGATATTCATCTCTGGCTATTTTTCTTTTAAAAAGGACAAGTGCCGGCAAAGACCACTGACTTTGAAAAAACATGTCGAAAAACGTAAAAATAAACCCACAAGGTACTGAGCTAACTCGACTCGGTCTTACAGGTAAATAACAACTTACTATAGGAGATGTGTCCTCGTTGTTTCAAGCAATGAGGCGAAACGAAGTTTATTGCTATGGGATAAAACAGCGTGTCTTTAAAATCATTTGGAACAACTGTGACATGTAACTCTATGCATTGCATTGCATTACATTGAATTGCTAAGTTACGAAAAATACTACTGAAGCAAATATGAAAGTCCTACCGAAAATAAAATTTTAAAGCAGTTTGTTTAACATAGCTGTGCGAAAATGATAAAGATATCCAGTATGCGTTTCTTTTCTCTAATAACCCAAAGCATGGAATTAATCTTTTCTTTACTACTAAGGCCCAGGCCAAACGTCGAACTTCGCCTGAGTCGAACCTAATGCAAATGACTAAAAACAATAAGTTTTGTTCATTTGCATTAGGTTCCACTCATTTGAAGTTCGACGTTTGGTCTGGGCCTTAGAGGAACCTGGAAATAAAAATATGCTGATCGTACAAAGGCAATTAAACAAACACAGTACAATCGCGCTTCCTGCAAACGTAAAGAAAACCACGACTTATTAACATCAGTTTACTTTAAAATGCAACCGCAGTTTCTACCCTCTTCGGAGAAACCTACAGGTAACCTCTATTAAGGGTTGATCAGTCATGACGAGGAAGGTGAGTCTCGATTTGCTTGATTAACACGATTCGATATTCCGATCGAGAGATGCACGCTTTAGAACACCTTATCATCGCATTATCTCTTGGACCGGCGTGATAAACAGTTGCTCATAAGGTTTTATCAAAAACATAACGCGGCAATAAAAATTGAAAATATTACTAACAGCTTTCATTGGGGGGAAGGGGGTGTGCAAGGTCTTGCAACACAGACCGTAGGGGTTATATTTGTCGCTTAGAAACGGTGATTGGTGTTTTGACAGTGTGCATATTTTTCTTTTTTACAGAGTAAGCTCACAGTACAGGGACTAACGTATAGTGTCCGTTCTATCATTTTAGAGTGGGTTTCATTTTAAGATGAAAGTGGTGAGTTCATTTTATACCGTGATAAAATCTTTAATGTTTTTGCATAATATCTTTGATCGCGGTGAGCACATTAGCAGAGTTTTTACTCCGTTTTTCAAAGATAAAACGGCATCGAAGTGGCTGATAAAGCCTAATTTACGTTAGAGCTTACGTTTTCAAAACTTTGTTCCTTTACCTGTGTAATATAATAGTGTACAAAACCTAGGAACACCTCACGAACTGCAACATCAGTGTCATTAAAATAGACAAGATAAACAGCCGATACACTTATGTTTGCATTCCAAAACTTTAGCGAATACTGAAACAAACCTCAAAAACGGCAACATGTTACTAAAACAGAGAAGATAAACAGATACGCTTCGTCTACATTCTCAAACCTTACATAGAAAACTGACTTCAACCGAATTCTTGTTTTGATTCCAAGTTTAATGTATTCTCGTCGGTGTTTGTGTAGATGGACTGGAAATGCAGATTATGCAAAACAGGGAAACTGAGATGTTATGGTGAACGAAATATAAAACAAGCGACTCATAGCTAATAATTTTTCGTTAAATGTACCGTCAAAACATTTTTGCTTATCTGCAGATTGACGTGTGTCATAAGTTAAAGCACAAATTCTAATGTACGGATAGATCTAGTCAATCTTGATCTTGGCTGTATAATGTGTAATTTGTGCCTAACACCTGCAGCCCGGGCCTAATAATTACCGTTGCATTGTGTTAATCGAAACATGGAAGGTAACCAGCCGAAATAAGTTTCACTAAAAAAAACAATGTGAAATATTCTGTGTCATCCCGCATGTTAGGCTGTGAATGGCAATCTAGACACAAGTAAGTAATTTCAGTAGTTGTAACTATATATTCCGCACTTAAAAGTAATGAATGATTAATTAAGGCGACAAAGGCAAGCAAAGGGACAAAGAACCGTTGTACTAAGTAGATACTCACGGACAATAAAAATTCAAAACTGTGTGTAATGTTGGAGCATACTACATGGACAACATTTTTGAAAGTAGATAGCCGCTTAATACGGACACCGGCTTACTATGTTTGGCAGGACTTTAAAAAGATCATTCATTTTCTCTTACGTATATATTAACCTGCTTAATACGAACACTGGTCATTGCATACAACGGACAATTTTCTGTGTCCCAAATTGTATCAAGCATAAAATTGAACTACGACATATACCTTCACGTTGTAGATACAGATTTTTTATGTCGTTCAAGTTTCTTCATCGCTACCATTCGTTAATAAATGCTAATGCAATTGTCTATTTTCAGGATTGAATTTTCTATTGAGTTCACGAAAGAACGTCTATGAAAAGTAGACGACTTTAGCTAATTGCGTTGCCGGAAAAGTTCAGAAGATGGACCCACTGCTCAAAACAGTGCTCTTGCGGTCTTTTGCCTTTCTATTATGGATCTTATTCAGCGCTTGGTTGTTTTCTATGGTGGAGTACACGGATAAGGATGATGTCGGAGAAAAATATCAGTTGTTGCTTTCTTTGTACGATTCCATGGCATCTAAATACAACATGACCATCGACGAGTTTAACAACTTTTCCAATCTTGCGCACGAGGCCTTAATTGACCCTAAGCCACAGTGGAGTTATAATGCTGCATTGGATTTCGTCTTTCAATCTTTAACTACAATTGGTGAGTCAAAATACGAACTGGCTGAATAGAGATTTAGGACAGACAAGACAAAAAATACTGACCTCTTGGAAAAACTTGGCTAAACTAGCAAAATGCCAATGCAGGCGCGTAGCTGAGGTTTATGGAAGGGTGTCGATTGACAGGAAATTTATTAGGGGGATATACGAGCGCCAAGGCGCCAGGGGCGGGGCATGTCCCCCGAATATTTTGAATCTAGAGGCCCGGAAATGCTATTTTCAGCATTGACACGTCAATATCAACTCGAGGAGGTAAAATAACAGGTAGTCATAACAACAATCGAGGAACCACTCCCAGGACGAGCAGGACAGCAGGATCGAGCCAGGACGAGCCAGGTAGCAGGACGAGCGGATCAGAGGACTGAGCGGAGCGCCGGCCTGAATGGCACTCCGGTAGCAGCGCCCCGACTCTGTAGGCGCACCGACCTAAGCGTGCCAGCACCGGAGCGACACGAGAGCGGGAGTATAGGGAGGAGAAAAAGGGTGGACCAGCCGACGACCCGGACGCCGCGCATCCCAAATTCCGGCGGGACACAACACCGGCAGACCACGACAAAAGCGACGGGGCAGGACCAGGAAGCAAGCCCCCCACCCCCGGCTCCACCGTCAATGACAAGGCGCGCGTCAAAGACAACACGATCCCCCCATGTCCCCGCCCCCAAAACTCCACCCGCGCCTGAAATGACATGAGACTAGCGAGACCACCACACAGGCGAGAGACGACAGGTGGAGGCAAAAGAGACAACCCGGCCAGAGAGCGAGAGCCCCCTACTCCGACAGCGCAGGGTATATAAAAGCTCAACACCAAAGTTTCCTCCCCACTATTGAAAGTAAATCAAGTTTCAGTCCTCATATGACCAGGGGTTCGTTCGAACCCCTCTAACCCCCTCCTACGCGCCTGCAATGTAAAATGCAATGTTCAACTGACTTTGATGTGGAAAATACAATATGCTCCCATAGAAATCCATCGAAATAAACATTACATAAACTTTACTCCTTTTTGGAAAAAAAAACATCAGCAATAATTGTGATTATACGAAGGGAATGGAAAATTTCACCTTGTTTTGTAGTAGCATTCACGGGCACCACTTTGATGAAACCTGGTCAAAATGCTTTAATATTCTTACTGAACAACCCACATAACGTGTTTCTCTGTTAAATATTATTGAAAACCGCTCCAGCCAATTTAAGTGAGCTTTTTCTATGGGTCAATGTCTGAATATGTTTATGATATAGTCTTAATTTGGGAGGCGCGGTGGCCTAATGGTTAGCGCGCTCGACTCCCGGGTTCGAGGCCTGGCCGGGGCGCAGCGTTGTGTTCTTGGGCAAGACACTTTATTCTCACAGTGCCTCTCTCCACCCAGGTGTATAAATGGGTACTGCCGAGTTTACTGCTGGGGGGGGGTAACCCTGCGATGGACTAGCATCCCATTCAGGGGGGGTAGCAATACTCCTAGTCGCTTAATGCTACGGAAACCGGGATAAGCTCCGCTGTATGGGCCACTTGGCTCGGACACAGACTTTACCTTTAAGTCTTTTAAATTGCTTTGTGCAGTATAACAGGTTATACTTTTGCCATGGTAACCACTAAAATGATGACCACTTGTTAACCAATCATTGGGCATTTGCTGAAAAGAGTAATAGCAATTCATTAAGTGTTGTAGTACTGACCAATCAAAGTATAAAATCTGGAAGATACTGAAATTAATACTGAAGTTAATTTATATTTCTTTTGTAGGTTATGGATACATCACTCCTCAAACACCCACTGGCCAGATATTGTGCATCTTTGTCTGTTTACTTGGGATTCCCATCACATTGCTCACGTTAAAATCTGTCGGTGAACTCGATGCTAAATTGGTAAAACGCAATTGTCACAAAGGTCGAAAAGAAAATCCTAAAAAGAGCGGAACCAAAACAAGTAGAAATTAAGGGTGCTGTGATTATGTTTTCAACAATGGTGGTGTCACTACTTTTAGCCACCTGGAAAGCGATGATTCTTTGGGATTTCACTTTCGTCGAGGGATTGTACTTTTGGTTTATAACACTCACCACCGTCGGTTTTGGTGACTACATTCCTTCTAGACGCGGAATTGTCAGGCAGTCCATTAAGTCTATAAATGGCTCTGAAAATCATCTAAATAAAAATAACTCAGCTAACGCAAATGACTCCACTGCTGTGTTTTTCCTCGACGTGCTTTTTCTCATATTTTGCATGATGGGACTTGTTGTCGTTTCAAGTGTGTTAAACTCCATCATGGCGGCTCTTGATGTTAATGAGCGGAAATGTCAACTTCGGTGTCCCGGATGTGTTCCTCGGCATAAAAGGCAGAATCACGTGGACAATGAGCAGTATAACACTCCACAGCAGGAGGAAGCAGAGATGACATACTTAGGCATGGAGAATGTTGGATTCCAGTAGGAGAACATGGGGTCGGTCTCAGTAAATGAAATTAAGTGAAAGAACTGGATACGTTTTGCTATTTGATAGTAAGCTTACACCTATTGCGGTTTTTACTGAATAAATTCATTTGTTCATACTGTAAAGGCTTTGTGGGTCAACCTACGAAGAGTATATAATCATTAGTCTTTGAATGACACTCGAAATACCATGAAATATGGCCCATGACATATATTAAAAGTTCCAAGGCTAGGAGTTACTCTGGAAGAAATAAAATTATATGCACTGCTCCACTTTAATTACACTAGATCATTTACCTAACGTAAGGAAAAGACTGCAAGGCGTACGTAGAGTGCAAAGTACTAGTCTGAATCCCAGTGATATTTAACAATTATCCCACGAAATCGCGCGAAATATCGCCTGATACTTAGTTGACAAAGCCGCACGTAGGTCGACTTCATGTATTACGCTTATACTTATTTCATGATGTTATTTCAGTTCGGTTTTTATTTATGACTGGAGTTGTTATTAGAAACAGTTAAATTGCAGTAGCCTTTGCTAGCATACTTTACATGAAATAATAAAAAGCTGTACAGCGCACGGAGAAAGGCAATAACTTTCTTTATTAATTTACTAGCTCCGTGAGCGGTCAAGATGAAACGAATCCCGTGCTCTGATTGGCTACCCGAGCGGTCAAGATGGAGCCATCTTGACCGCTCGGGATCGCTCGCTGTGTTCCCGCAAGCGAAAAAACTTTTCAGTTCCGTCGTCGCTACTTCAAAAAGCTTTTCAGTTGTAAATTTGAGTTATGAAAGTATTTTCCGAAACAACACAAGTATTTTCTGTCTGTTTCTAGCGAATTGGAGTCTGATAACAAAGAAATAGGTATTGAAGTGAAATAATGAGAACAAACAAATTAATCAACAAATGCAAACGAATTTCGTGAATTTTATTTGCCACAACAACCACCTAATACAAAAATTAAAACGCAAAGCGACTTGAAGACATGTTATCGGTTTTTTTCGGCGGAAAAGGGAGAGAAGTCAGTGACATACCAGAAGAATAAAGACTTCGGCAAACTAGTCGTTTGTGTAAAATCTTCAAAATGGAAGAAAGTGGACGGAACGGCAAACCAGGCACTGAAAGTTTTTAAAACATCTTTTTACCAAACCCTCTAACGCTCACGTCGAATAAGGTCAGGTAGAACATTTATTTCAACGATGTAGAAAAGTTCAAGCTTTTCCCGTGAAGTGGTAATTCCCAAACGCTTTCAACAATCACAATTCCAATATTCACCGCGTGTCAGGGCAGGTTTGCACCACAAAAGCGCCAGAAGCGAGGAAATACTCTACAAAACGTCCAATAATCAAAAGCTGGCGGCCAGTTGGAATGGACATTCTTTGTTCTAAGGCTTCAAACTCAACGTTGATTCGCAATTTTAGCCATTTCAATACCCTTTTGACGGTTAAAAAGAGTTGAATTTCGCTGTTGTCGCGTCGTTTTACTTCAACTCGATTCATTTAAGAATTTGACAGCCACTCGTTAAACTTTTAAAACAATGAAATGATTTTAGCGTGCGCCATTGATTGTGCATGCAACTGGCTTTTTTTTTCAGTACTCGAAAAAAGTCAAATAATAAATCCATTTATTGACCAAGCTTGTTCGGTCAAGATGGCAGGATATTGGCCTCGTTCTTTTTATTTTGCGTGTTTATGAACCTCGACTTCATCTCGGTCCATAAACACGCAAAAAAAAAGAACTTGGCCAATATCCTGCCATCTTAAACTCACGCTTGATCAATAACCCATATCTCTTCAAACAATATAGAATAGCATTTAAAGGATCAACTTTTAACTCTTTTCTAAAATGTTCAGAAATGTTTAATCTTTCTCTTAGTTTTTTTGTTAGAGTGTACAACCATCATATGCGACATTTGAACAATAACAATGCTAATAAACAGCCAAAATGAACGACCGAAGGGTTAAGAGGGCACTAGTAGTTTCAACGGCCTTTTTCTTAAAATCTACACGTATAAACCCACCTCGAAGTTTAAGAAATGAGAAATTGGCTCTGATTTAACATTCATTCAAAATAAAATAAAAATCTGTAAGACGGATTTTGAGCTATTTTTAAAATAGGCGAAACAATACGTTTTCCTACTTTGTCTTCAACGGAGTCGAAATTATGACTAATGTTGCCTGTTGCACGATCAATCTCAAGTAAAGGCCTCTATCAGCGAAAAATATATGATAATGAATCAGTTTTACAAATGCCATCCATGGTCAAGTAAACATTCAATGTTCTATTAACAGCGGCCAATTAGACGTGCTCTGCAAATCGTCATTTTTTACAAGGGTATAATTGTTTGCTTTTTCCTTGCCTTTATTAAAGCAAGTCGGAAGGGATTCAGCAAGTCCCAACAACAAGTTAAATTGGGCCAGCGTTATATTGTAAAATTTAATTTAAAAATATCCAAAGCCGCCTTGATTGTCGCCTGGAAACGGTGATTGGTGTTTTGACAGTGTGCATATTTCCCTTTCTACAGAGTAACCTCACTGCGGGTAATAACGCATAGTTATCGTTCTATTTAAATGTGGATTTCACTTTAAGATGAAAATGGTGAGTTCATTTTATAACGTGATAAAATCATTAATTTCTTGTATAATATCTTTGGTCGTGGTCAAAACATTAGCAACTCAGAGAAACGGCTTTTCAGGGGCTTTTTCTTATCTTTTTGCGACTCCGTTGTTCCATCGAAGATAAATCGATATGGAATTTTTGAGTTTACGTTTTGAAAACTGTGTTCTTTTACCTGTAATAACTACTGCACAAAACATGCAGCAGATACTGAAATATGCCTAGGAACACCTTACGAACAGCAACATCAGTGTTATTAAAACAGACAAAATAAACAGATACACTTACCTTTGCATTCTTAAACCAAAGCGAAAGCGAATACTGAAACAAACCTCACGAACGGCAACATGCTACTAAAACAGGGAAGAAAAACAGGTATGCTTCGTCTAACATATGAAAACTGACTTCAACCGAATTCTTGTTTCGATGACAAGTTTAATGTATTCTCGTCGGTGTTTGTATAGATGGACTGTAAATGCAGATTATGCAAAACAGGGAAACTGAAATGTCATGGTGAACGCCGGGAGAAAAAAAAAAACAAGCGAGCTAGAGAGCTAATATTTCGACTTCAAAAGTACCGTCAAAACGGTTAGCTTATTTGTAGATTGACGTGTTTCATAAGTCAAAGCACAAATTCTTAAATGCACAAATTCTAATGTACGGAGAGATCTAGTCAATCTTGATTTTGGCTGTAAAATGTGTAATTTGCGCCTAACACCTGCAGCCTGGGCCTAATAATTACCGTCACGTTCTGTTAACCAAAACATGGAAATTAACAAGCCTGTATAAAATTATGTGTCATCCCGCATGTTAGGTTGTGAATGGCAATCTGGAAATAAGTAAAAAAATAAAAGAAATAAGAAATTTCAGCAGTTTTAACTTTGTATTCTAATAAATAATTAATTAAGGCGACAAAGCAAAGGGACAAAGAACCGTTGTATTAAGTAGATACTTACGGACAATAAAAATTCAAAATTTTGTGAAATGTTCAAGCGTACTATAAGGAACGCCGGTTTTTGAAAGTAGATACCCGCTTTACAGACACCCGCTTATTATGGACAGTTTTGTCTGTCAGGACTAAGAGCTCATACAATTATCTCTTTTACATTAACCTTTTACATTAACCTAACACCGGTTAATACGGACAACGGACAATTCTCTGTGAACCAAATTGCACCAAGCGTAAAATTAAACCACGACATATACCTTTATGTTGTAGAAATGAACTTTTTATGTTGTATAAGTTTCTTGATCACTGCCAGCGTCAATAAATTCTTATGCAACTGTTTCTGTTTTCAGGATTTATTTGTCCAATGTCAAAGGTTCACGCAAGGGTTTTTCATTGAACGTTGAAGAATGTAGCTAATTGCGTGGCCGGAAAAATTCAGAAGATGGACCCACTGCTCAAAACAGTGCTCTTGAGGTCTCTTGCCTTTCTATTATGGATCTTATTCAGCGCTTGGTTGTTTTCTATTGTGGAGTACACGGATAAGGATGATGTCGAAGAAAAATATCAGTTGTTGCTTTCTTTGTACGATTCCATGGCATCTAAATACAACATGACCATCGACGAGTTTAACAACTTTTCCAATCTTGCGCACGAGGCCTTGATTGACCCTAAGCCACAGTGGAGTTATAGTGCTGCAGTGGATTTCGTCTTTCAATCTTTAACTACAATTGGTGAGTTAAAATACGAACTGGCTGAATGGAGATTTAGGACAGATAAGGAAAAAATACTGACCTCTTGGGAAAACTTGGCTAAACTAGCAAAATGCCAATGTAAAATGCAATGTTCAACTGACTTTGATGTAGAAAATACAATATGCTCCCATAGAAATCCACCGAAATAAACACTACACAAACTTTACTGCTTTTTGAAAAAACATCAGCAATAATTTTGATAATAGAAAGAAAGGGAATGGGAAATTTTCATCTTTTTTGTAGTAGCATAAACGTGCACAAAATGAATTTAATAGGTTTTGACAGTAGGCAAATTACACAAATACACAACAACGTTCGCTTTTAAATTTGATTTAAACTGCAAAAACTCGGTTACCTTCAATAAATTTCTTGTCCTTTATAATGTCGATATCTAGTGTCTATTGAAGCTAAATCTGATGACACAAAGCGATGTCGTAAAACCGCTCCAAGTGCTCCGCTGTGGTTGGATCAGGGATCTTTTCCTCTTTGAAGATACGCTTTCAAAATCGATCGAGTCCCCTTCGTTGCTTTTTCCGTGTTTTGATTTTCCCTGTCTTCTAATAACTTTAAATTTTGCCTCTTCATAATGCTCAAATCTAGCCATTTTCGCGTTTTCAACCTGCTCGGCAGCAAAGCCGTTCAGTCGAGTGACGTCAACGGTTCTTGGGAACGAGGTTGCGATCCAATGATTAACAATTATCCTGCGAAATCGCGCGGAATATCGCCTGGTACTTAGCCGACGAGGCCGTAGGCCGAGTTGGCTAAAATCAGACGATATTCCGCAAGATTGAGCAGGATAATTGTTTTATTATTCAACAAATTGTCAACCAAACACATTTCGTAGATAGAAAAACTGTAATTATGCAGCGCTTTACAAGATTTCGGACGAATCTTCGCAACCTACGTATATCGCAGGATATCTGTTATGTACGGATGACAGATAACGTTAACATTTTAAGCATATATGGGCAGCGCGCGCATCTGTTGAATAATAATTTTTGATATTGGACGGTTGCGATCCAATAATTGGAATTTCTTCCAAATTTGGTCGGCGCTAGCCGAATAGCTGGAATTAGCCGGGGACCAAAAGCCAATCAGAAACACAGAATAATGTTATGAATAATAATGTTAGTTAACAACCTACATAAAGTGTTTCTTTGTAAAACATAATTGAAAAACGCTCCGCCAATTTAGGTGAGTGAGCTTTTTCTATGGGTCAGTGTTGAATATGTTTATGATATAGTCTTTTTTGCTTTGTGAAATAAACGACGAACAGCGTAGGTTAGCTTGGCCTCCTCCACCTACAAAAAGCTTGGCCTCCTCCACCTACAAAAGAAAGCTAGAGAACATGTAGTATAAGCCTTTATTTTTTCACGGTTTTTTTTTTTTGACGTGCATCAATAGTTTTGCGAATTTATTTGCCATAGTCGATTATCAAACGGAAAACCTTCGAAAGGAATTTATTCATTACTTCAAATCCTGAATTCAAGCATAATTCAAATCGGCTGATAATTAAACCTTGAATTACAATATGAAGTGAAATAAATAGCACAACCATTAATTTTTTCAGTCCCTTTTCGTCCCTGCTTGACTAACCTCAAAAATGAGCTGTTATTTATCTTTCTTTTGTAGGTTATGGATACATCACTCCTCAAACACCCACTGGCCAGATATTGTGCATCTTTGTTTGTTTACTTGGGATTCCCATGACATTGCTTACGTTAAAATCAGTTGGTGAGCTCGATGCTAAATTGGTAAATGCAATTGTCACAAAGGTCGAAAAGAAAATCCTTAAAAGAGCGGAACCGAAACAAGTAGAAGTTAAGTGTGCTGTGATTTTGTTTTCAACAATGGTGGTGACGCTACTTATAGCCGCTTGCCTAGCGATGATTCTTTGGGGTTACACTTTCGTTGAAGGATTGTACTTTTGGTTTATAACACTCACCACAGTCGGTTTTGGTGACTTCGTTCCTTCTAGAAGCCGACTTGTCAGGCAGTCCATTAAGTCTATAAATGCAACTGAAAATCATCTAAACAAAGATGAATCAGCTAACGTAAAGGAAACCCCTGCTGTGTTATTCCTCGATTTACTTTTCCTCATATTATGCATGATCGGACTGGTTGTCGTCTCAGGTGTGTTAAACTCCATCATGACGGCTCTTGATGTTAATGAGCAGAACTGTCGCCTTCGGTGTATCAGATGTGTTCCTCGGCATAAAAGGCAGAACCACGTGGACAACGAGCAGCATAACATTCCACAGCAGGAGGAAGCAGAGATGAAATACTTAGGGACCATTCATTTTTTAGAAGGGGGGAGGGCCGGAGGAATCTTGGGGGGGGTCACTAATTTTTTACAGTGGCAAAAGGGGAGGGTCATCGTTATTTTCGTTTTTGAAAAGGGGGGTCGCGTAGAAAAACACTGCATTTTAATCCAAATCAAAATCTTTTATTTTCAATAAATATTAAGTGATATAAAATGTGACAGGCCAAGCACGACTCCCGCTGGTTGCTAAATGTTAGCCTTCAGTCTGATAACGGATGATTTGATTAACGCTCTCTATTTGATTTGATTAACGCTTTCAGTGATGATCTTTATGCCATTGTGTTTGCTAGCTCTGTGGCATATTTTGTTAGGTTTATCGGCTCATGTTTGTTGAAAGATTCTTAAAAGCCTTTAAAGGAATGTTGTAGTCTATATTGTGTATCGGATCAGTGGATTTCTAACTGTCAACTCGTATTCTGAAGTGGCGGTTAGTTCGTAGGATAACGTTTCGTTACCACAGTTGCGAGGGTCTATAAAGATCCGAGTCTTTTGAAGGCTTGCAGTCTCTAAACATTGAGAGCAATGGTTTCTTTGAGTTGTTTTTAAGCTCCCCTTAGTTTGAGTTGTTGTGATTTGCGCTCTGGGAGCTATAAAAGACATAAAACTTTACCTCCATTATTGTTGATCTGTTTTGTTGCGTTACTTGCATCCACCAAATAAATTCTATGGCAGTTTGATTACTGCGTTTGAAGTCTCTAGTATGCCGCAACCATCTCTTCTGTCAAATGTTTTATCTAAAGCAAGACTCAAGTTTCGGTCCTTCAGTGGACCTCATCAGATGCTCCTATGTCAAAGTCTCATTGAATGATTTGAAATCAATCGATTTGCCGTATTTGTACTTGTCTGCAGGATCGAAAATTCTGGTTTTTAATTGGCTCACGTAAATGGACCAATTGTGTTAATGTAGTTTTGATTTGTGCCTAAGTGTGTTTGTTTATAAGGCTATTTTTCGCATTTTTGACCGTTTAAGGTCACTTCTGATGCTAAAGAGTGCGAGAGTAGTGTTCCACATAATGAAGAAGGGCTTCAATTCGTGTATATAGCACGGCGTGCGTTTGACTGTAGCATAGATTTTTTTGCGATCAAAGATAATCTTGTGCAACACAGCGGAATGGAGCTCTGTCAAAAAAAGAGGTTTGATGTGATTTTTTTTGAGGTGCATGTGTGTGTGTGTGTGGGGGGGGGGGGTCGCAAAATTTAATATTGCACTTTTGGGGAGGGCCTTCATTTTTTTACTCTACTATAGGGGGAGGGCCAAAAAGTTTCAACTGAATACACACAGGGATTCCTCCGGCCCTCCCCCCTTCTAAAAAATGAATGGTCCCTTAGACATGGAAAATGTTGTATTCCAGAAGGAGAACATGGGATCGTCGTCAGTAAATGAAATTAAGTGAAAGCGTTAGCTGACAAAATTTATAATTAGATCCTTTCTATTCGTAGTCGTTAACAGTGTGATCACATGAAAGACATAGAGTTGTATTTGTCTTAACCAAGTGTAAAAGAAACGGGGTGCGATCAGTCTAAATGTTTAACCATAACGCCAGTCTGCAGTCTGATATCACTGTGATATGCCACATCAGATCGACTGCACGTTTACCAATAGTTTGCAAATACAGTAGAACCCCGGTAACTCGAACTCTGAAGGGAAACGTAAAACAATTCGAGTTACCGGGTTTCGAGTTATCGGGGTCGATTGCATATTGCATTGCATTAATTTGCCAAGTTAATAATTGATAGTTAACTGATTTTTCAGAACTTCAGTATACGGTACAGTGCAAATTGAACTTAACTTGTCAGAAACTCTAACAAGACCATACATTCTTATGATAAGAGTGGAAAATGGTTGTAAAATACATGATCTGTTCGCTGCTCTAATCAATGGGCAACCGTGCCAAGTTGCAAGAACCGGAATTCGAGTTATCGGGGTAAATTTGACCCAAATTTTGTTCAAGGGAAACGAAATTTAGTTCGAGTTAGCGGGGTTTTCGAGTTATCCGAGTTCGAGTTAACCAGTAAAAATGACTGAAAAGTGGGGGTCAAATCCAAGGGAAATGGCAGTTCGAGTTAGCGGGGTTGTTCGAGTTATCCGAGTTCGAGTTACCGGGGTTCTACTGTACTACTCTTTAGAAACACCCAAAATGTTTCTTTTAAGTGAAACATAACCGAAACAACCCAAAAGCTTCAGTTGTAAAAAAATCCAGTAGTGAAGCAGCTCACGTAAGCTTGAAATTTACTGGTCTTCCAGTGCAGCAGTTGGGGGGGCTAGGGGCATTTTTCCTGTTGTTTGTTTATTGTTCTTTCGAAGGATAGCAAGCCATTCATGCGAGACCTTGTAAGGGTTGCTACCTGACCCAAAAACTCTAAAGTGATGAACATGCATCCATCGTCGTGTGCTTGTCCTAAAATTTTGATTCACGCAGTTTACATGATTGCCAGTGAAGACGAACGAATTTCTTGCTGTTTTCTCAAAACTGAAGCATTCCAATGAAAAAGAACTGGCATGTTTGATTTACCTAGGTGGTAATACTAATCTACAGACAAAATATGAAAAAGAACACTTCAAGCTCTGGCAGCCGCTAGCTTTCGCTTTATTCTCCTTCGTCTTTACTTATTACCCCACACCCTGAAAGGATGCTAGTCTACTGAAGGTTTCCTCCAGTATTTAGAGATGATTCCAGTCTTTACTGCGCAATCTCCGCCTGTAATGTTTATGTAAGCCTCACACGAAGGAATGTTTACTAGCCAAAATAAAAAATCCAGGCCAAACTTACCTTTTCAGTCTTTGTCATTAACGCCAGATATCCTTGCAAAACAATAATAACGAGTAGAAGAACTTCGATGCTATTCCCAACCGGCGTTTTAACTTATCGTGCATTCCTGAACGAAGCGACCAGTAATGGTGGACAAAAAACTTCATGTACGCAGTTACCGAAGTGTATCACGTATCAACGAATTCAAAACAAAACTGAAAACATACCCCAGGACTGCGCAGTACGAACTGGAAATCAGATTTAAGTAACTCCCAGGGGGGGGGGGGGGTACTCGGGGTTTCAAGTGACAGGGATGATCGGAGGATTTTTTTGGGTTTGAAATATTCGATTCCAGGATTTTTTGGGTAGGAAAATTTGGCAAGTATTTTTTATTTAAGCAGGGATGTTTTGGGGTATTAAAAACAATCTGAAGGTTTGTGGTGGTGCCCTGGCTGCGTAGTACAAACAAACAAGTTTTGCTGTTGATTTTTGAGGGGTCAATTTTTGATCTAGGGATTTTTTGGGTTATGTTGGAAGCTCTAGGGAATTTTTTGGGGTCTGGATTTTTGCCCCCATTCGATCATCCCCGTCAAAAAAATCCCAAGTACCCCCCCTGGGAAGTAACTGCACCTAGCAATTCACCAGTACCCATTACGCATCTACGTGGAGTGATGTTTTGTGATGGTTAGGTCTGTTGACAACACGACATCGAGTCACTGGCTACGCTCGTTCTCGCTCTCAAACCCCTGGCAGGATATCCAGTTGAATCCACTCACCATGAGACAAGCAACCAGGCCTCCACTGTTGTTGGTTATCAACTGAATATTTTACAAAGACTTTGCTCCATATTCATATTCACCGGTGCAGTGTTAGCGAACTAATACATACTAGTTATGCAACGCTTTCGAGTGGTATACTATGGAATATCCCACGAGTCACTTGTATTTTCTCGGTATACACACGAGCCTTTAGGCGAGTGTGTATACCAAGAAAATACAAGTGACAAGTGGGATATTCCATAGTATACCACGAGAAAGTGTTGTATAACTATTTTATACCATGCCATAGAAAATACGCTTACTAAATTTCGTCGAGAATACAATCGCAGCGCACGATGGGAAGGTTGGGTTGAATACCGTCGAATATACAACGGCTTTCCTGTATTCTGATTGGCTGTATTTTCTATGGCATGGTATAAAAAAACATTAATAATGAAAACACCTACAACTGTTTTTCATAAAGCGTTATTTTTGCCGAGCGAAACACGACACAAATTATTGCGACTTGGCGTCAATGCAAAAGAAAACAAAAGAAAGATGTGGTACTTGTTCATAAAGGTTAGATGAAATGAGAGCCTTCTTTATCGTTTGTCACAGGATGTGGTCACTTTGAAAACGAAAACTTTAATAAAGCTCAAATAAGTGGCTAGGTGAAATGAAAGCCTTGGATCATAATTATGATATTGCTGGCGTAAGGGGTTTCTGAAAGGGTACCTTACAAAAACGTCAATTAAACACTACCTGCAAGACCACGGCACAGTTACGCATGAATGTCAGTCAGAAAACGAATATATTTGGTTTCGAACAATTTGCCAGCAACTTCTTTGTAATTCATTATGCTTTAAAAATTAAAACAAGTTTAACGTCTCTAGAGAAGCCATTTATCCAGTATTTTTCGTTGATGTTCCGCTGCAGGCGATCTCTTGAAAGTCACAGGTGATTGTTTTATTACTGAGTTTGCATAATTTTCACACTTTAAACGTAAGTTCATTAGGGAGTTGTTTTTAATTCCTTTACTAAAAGAAAAAGTAATCATACAAATAAACTGACATCTGTATACTGAGAAAAAAACCTTGACTGAGCTCCAGAACAGCGGAATATTCTAGCTATTTTGAACGATTTACTAATTTGGCCTGAGGTAAGTTAAACATGATAGACTGATAGATAGAAACTTTACTTTTAGCAGCTGCATAAGCAAAATTATTGTCATTATTCGTCAGCCTAAAACCCATATATTTGTTTTCAAAAGTTTGTGTCGCCAAATAAATACTCTTCATACTTCCGATTCATAAGTTCAGTCCATCAGTGAAAAGCTATTAACGTATTTTCGGTGGAGTTTCACATACCGGACATTGAATCAAGTACACTGCTGATTGGCACAGTTGAATCCCGAGAACTCGAGCCCTCAATAACTCGAACTCCCGCCAACTCGAACCTCTTTTAATTCCCCTCCAGGTCATTTTCTTACTAACTTTACCCTCGATATCTCGAACCCTTTTTCGATTTCCCTTGAAGGTTCGAGTTATCGGGATTCAACTGTACCTTATCACTTTAATTTGCATACATTTTGGGCATAAAAGGAGTTCATTAGTGGGGTATTTGGTATTTTTATTATTTTCTAACAGCAGGGTACCAAAAAAGCTGTATCCATTGTTTCGGTTATTTCACAGGAAGACGTTTCTTAGCTGGCTACGAAAAGAAAGGAAGCCATTTTTGAGAAATGGAAAACGTCCGAGATAATGGGGATAAAAATTGCAGTGTTTGACTGAGAGAAAGGGAAAGCACTTTTGGTTCGAGTTATCGAGAGGTTCAAGAAATCGGGTTTTCACTGTAAGTATGTTATTTTGAATAACACTGACTTTTAAGTCGTCTTTGTTTTGCAACACATAATCTGATTACCACAAGATGTGCAAATTGGGCTCTGAGTTTGTGGCTAATATCATTGAAATACTGGTTTGTAGAGCACAATTTGAAAGTGCACTTTGCAAACCTTGCTAAACTTAAACTAAGCAGTAATTTCGCCACGGCAGCCTTGTGTATTACAGCAAAAATAATTCGTCCGAACTGCCGAACCAAAAAAGTATCATATTCTCATACAGGTGTATCAGTACAGCAACAATATTTCGGCTTTTAGATGTCTGCAATAATACATGATTTGTTTGTGTCAAAAACAGGGGAAACATCTTCCTGGTATCAAAGTTTGATAAAATCAAAGGAAAAACTCTATGTGGCCCCCAGGGCTTTTTTCCTTTTAGGATCTTTTAAGAAGAAAGGAGGCTTAATTAATAGAGAAGGGGACTTATTAGGGAAGGGGGATTATTTCAAATGGTATTTCCAGCGTATATCAGTTAAGGTAAAAATAAAAATAAAATAAAGTGGCTTTTTTAATGCTTCAGTGCCGTTTGGTTACAGATTTTTACAAACTAGCAACAATCATTAATAAATGTAGTGACTAACGAGAAATTCATGGTGTTGTCAACAATCACATTAATTTGTGAATACCGTCGACTTACTAACGACAGAATCAACTAGGACTCTCCTGAATGCCTAACCTACAGCATTTAATTCAACGACTGACTTTAGAAAGCTTGTGCACAAACTTAGATTGTGGCTATCCCCGAAAACGTACTAATTACTAAAATATCTCCCATTTTCATGCATATTTTAGAACCAAGATTCCAAGTTAATTGTACTGATACGTTTTTTGTATACCGTACTTTATTTTCGCGCTCTTTTCCTTGTCTATGTCTGGCAAACGCTCATGGATGAAATTCGACATTTCTCCAGGCTGTCAGATCTAGGTACTGATTTACTTTATATATAATAATTCATAAAGATTTCTTTCACAAACCAGACTGAATAAAAGCTACTAAACGACAGCAGGGAACGGAAGGTCCGCGCATTCAATCAACTTCAATTTACTTTAGAATGTTTAAAATATAGCCAAATCGAAATTAGCTTGCCTGTAAGTGTTTTAATGACGTGAAAGCTAACAATTGGCGAATTTCATTTGTCATGCCTCTGTCTGTGAAATAAAATAAGCGCAAAATACAAAATACAAAATAAGTGATTGTTTGTAGAAATGTTATATTTCACTCAACTAATTCATAAACTGAGTTTGCCTTTTAAGTTGCAGTCAGTCGGTTCAGTTATAATTTATTAAGCTATTTGAAAGACCACATGAGCAACTTCCCCTCACTGTGTAATGCCTATTAACAAGAATATCCTAAATAGAGCAATTCATAAAGACCTACCGATTAATATGCAAAATTAATGTTTGCATGAATTAATGCAAAAGTAAGATACCTAAAAAAGATTCTTTGACATTAGCTTTCGCTTTGTGTCGCGTTCATCGTGGTTTTTAACGTTAACGACCATTTAAAACTTATGTGACTAAAATTAGAAAGTTGTTACATGAAAGCTGCATTATTCCGGATACTGAAACGACTGAATAGCAACTACCTTGAAAACACAAATATGCCAAATTAGCAGGTGGACCAGACCGTAAGTTGCTTGTGAATCCAATATAAGTACATCTTAATTGATGGTCAGCCAGCTGATTGGTCTAAAATCATAATAAATCCGTCGTTGAGTAAAATGAAATTCGTCAATAACAAACGAAATAGATTTTAAAGGAATAAACATCAACGCAATCCCGTGGAGTTAAGGCAGAGATGAACTTGAGCTCATCAATTAACCTTGCCAATTTTGATGTTCCTACGAACCAAAATTGTTTTTTCACAATTAAAGAAAATATTAAGGGAGTAGGTATGTAGATAATGATAAGAGAGGAAATTATCTAAAATCCAACAGTCTTCAGAACACATGCGGCCAAAAATAGCACAACATGTCGGTTATTGTATTTTAAATGTCGATTTCAGTTTAAAACCCATGCGACAATATTTTTCTTTTCTGTCTAGCTGGTGCAGGTGTGAAGATTTGAAGATGGACCCGCTCTTCAAAGCAGCACTTCTTCGGACTCTTGGCCTGGTATTATGGGCCTCGCTCAGTGCCTGGTTATTTGTTATAGTAGAGCACACAGACAAAGATGAGAGGGAAGAAAAATATCAGCAACTCTATTCTCTGTATGAGTTCCTGGCATCTAAATATAACATGAGCATCGAGGAGTTTAATAACATCTCCAATATAGCACACGAGGCCTTGAGCGAACCTAAAACGCAGTGGACCTACGATGCTGCAGTTGATTTCGTCTTTCAAGCTGTCACCACAATTGGTAAGAAAAAAATTAAAAAATAATCTAAATGCGTTAAATACACTAAATAAAACCTAAAAATATCCAAATCTCCAAAATGCTAGTTTATCACAACTGGTGGAATAATTTAAAAGAACCTAGTTCTTTTCAAAGTATTCCACCATATGTGATCGGCGATGCTTGTATTCTTCAGTACCCAGAGTTAAAAAATCAACAACATCAACAGATAAAACCTTTGTGAAATAGTGTAGATTCACGCTAGGCACTAACTAAGCAAATGCTCTATCAATGTTCGTTTCCCACAAAAAAAAATCACAACGCAGACTAATAATTTTCAAACTCTTCAGTCAAGGCAAAACATCCCATTTACTTACCTATCCTCTTCTTTAGTGCCAGTAAATGTTGCTTCAAATATCTTTTTTTGGTTTTCTACAGGTTATGGATACATCACTCCTCAAACACCCACTGGCCAGATATTGTGTATTTTTGTCTCTTTACTCGGAATTCCAATCGCATTACTCGCGTTTAAATCCGTCGGCGAACTGATTGCCAAATGGGTTAACACAATTGTCACAAAGTTCGAAAAGAAAATTCTCAAGCGGTCGGAACCAAAGCAGATGAAGACTAAGAGTGCTGTGATCTTGTTTTCCATAATGGTGTTATTAATTGTTATAAATGGCCTGTTACTAATGGTCCTTACAGGCTGGTCAATCCTCGAAGGGATATATTTCTGGTTTATAACATTTACTACTATCGGTTTTGGTGACTACGTTCTTCGGCAACCTCAAAGGATCAAGGGGCTAGCTCTAAACAGCACTGTAAACCAAGCAAACAAGCATGATTCAGGTGACGCGGACACTTCTGCGATTTTCTTTGAGCTATTTGGTACGTTTTACTCTATATTAGCTTTGTGCATTGTTTCCAGTGTACTAAACGCCATCATGGCGGCCATAGAAGAAAGAAAATGTCGTCCTCGGTGCCAAGGTTGTATTCCTCGAAAAATCCAGAACCACGTGGACAATGACGACAGTACAGAGCAGCGTGCAACTAACATGACGTATTTAGGCATGGAAAATTATGGATTTCAGAAGAGTAACACGCAATCGCTCACAGTAACTGAACTTAAGTAAAAGTAATCAATGATAATCATAATCTTTAAGTTGAATGGTTTAACTATAGAAGTGATAAATTACAGGTGGATTATAAAAACTGTGGATACGATTCATTTTAAAATGCACAATAGAGGCGCCAGCAATTTAAGTGAATTTTTGTACTATTTACAGTGTAAATCATTTTAACAAAACATCCTGTCGCTCGATTAAAAAAAGTGTTATTATGCAGCCAGGTAACTCTTAGAGAAAAGGCTTAGAAATGACAGTAAAAAAAAAAATAAACATGCTTTATTGTGTATAATTATTTTGTAGATGTATTATTACAGTTTTTCGCAGCATTTTGATTTGCTTCCTATTAAAATGTACTACTTACTAACAATATGTAAAAGAGGGGAGCCTCGAGCCAAGTGGCCCATACTGCCGGAGCTTATAAGCGGCTAGGAATATTTCTACTCCCCCTGAATGGGATGCTAGTCCATCGCAGGGTACCCCCCCCCCCCCCCAGCATTCTGTCGCCGGTACCCATTTATACACCTGGGCGGAGAGAGGCACTATGAGCGTAAAGTGTCTTGCCCAAGAACACAACACAATTACCCCGGCCAGGCCTCGAACCCGGACCGCTCGATCCGGAGTCCGGCGCACTAACCATTAGGCCACCGCGCCTCCCATGTAATATTTATCCCACATGTATTTGCGTGCGTATTGTTCCCAAAATGGTCGCAATTCGCTGAAAATTAATAAACTATGAAAAGAAGTGTATATTAAATCGTTGATTGACATTTAAGCATAAGTTTGTGAGAGTACATACCAGCCTCCTGTATGGCCCCGTTTACCTGTTTATCTACGATGAGCAAAGAGAACTGATGAACGAGTAGCATACCATGCACCTCATCATTAGACAACCAACATCATCATACCGAAAACTGCATCGACCATAACTTTCGACCAACGAGCGCGCGAGAATTCTCTCAGTTATTGTATAAATATTTTTTGACATCTTATTATAATTAAGTCTATAAGGATAGTCCTGAAAGGGTACCTTTAATTAAAAACGTAAGTTAAGCAGCAGCAGGCACGCACGATCAGAACATTTTTTTTAAACATTTTGTCAGCGAATTATCCTTCCCGAATAAGTTCAGTAATTCACCTAGGAACAGTAGGAAAGCCATTATTTTTTTCGGTGGGGTTTCACAGACCATAACTTCAAAGTCACTGATGATTGGTTCTTTGCCATTTTTAATATGTTTGAGATAAAAAGAAAGTTCAATAGGGAGTTGTTTATAATTCCCTGACAGCGGGATAAACACATAGACGGTCGTTAAGAGCTATGCTAATTGCATCGCTCTTCACAGAAGATGGCTAAAAAGAAGAAGATGGCTGCCTGCACAGTAGCTGGCTAAACAATTTGGCGTTTCCAGGATAAAAGGTAAGTTTAGAGTGCGATAAGAAAATCCTTCTTTTTAAGCCATCACCTTGAGTAACGGTCAGTGCATTAAATAGGACATAATAGCAATGGTGCCAAAACAGCCATGAATACAGGTGTATAGGTAAGCTTAGTGTTTATCAAACAGTAGAAAAATATATTATGATGAAAAGACCTCAATTATGATTGCGGTGAAGCTGATATGAATAAAGGCAAATGGCTTATAAAGTTAAAGAAGAATCAACATTTAATGGAGATAGAGGTGACAAATTTTGTACAGAGTTGAGAATGTAGTATATCACAATTAAATGCAAATTTAAGTGTTGGTACAGGCCATGAAATTTAAAAAATCGGTTGTTAAAAAAAATGTTCAAATTACAAAGCACCTGCATGAAGTCAGTCGGACTGACTTTTTGTTCCTTCTTATGTTTAATAGAAAATAAAACACATCTCATCATTTTAGTTTAGGCGAGGAAACATTTCAGGTGTTTAACAAAATAAGGTGGAAAAATGTTATAGTCAATGAGCTTTATCAAACTTTATTATTGACCCAAACTTATGTTAATTTAGCTTTGTATTTATATCCTAGTTAATATCCTATTTTGAATGACATTTTGTCTTATTACCTTATTACCAAAAATTTTCGCGGCATCAAGTTTTCACGTTTTTCTTAATCGCAAAAATGTGATTTTGCGAAAAAAGCGACTTCTTAAATAGAGAAAATGTTAAACAAATTCTCCAAATTTGCAAAAATGAAGTGTCGCAAAGTATCATCGCTCTTCCAAAAGCGAGAAGTTAATCTGTCACAAAAATTCGTGTTATAAGGTATTTCAGCTGCCTTTTGAGTTGGTGTCAGCAGTTTTGTATTATAATTTATTAAGCAACCTGTAAGGCCACATGATCTACCTTTCCCTTAATTTAAGGCAAATATCCTAGATGGGATAATTTATCAGGGCTTATTAGTATACTAAGAATGGTGTTCAGTCTCCTTTATTATTTACCATTCCATTCAAACTCATGTGAGTTAAATATGAAAGGTGTATGAAAGCTATATCGATGCTGATGCAAAACTCTTTCAAACACATGCAACCATGTCAAATTGGCATGTACACCTATACACATTTAAATAACTGAGTAATATAGTTCAAGTCAGTCAGCTCAATATAATTACTGACCCTCCCAAAATTCTATACTTTCTCTACAATATATCGACGATTACAGCTATGAACCAAAACATCAATGTGGTAGCGACTGATGTAATGCAGAAAGAGAAAAATTAGGCTTTAGGAGGGTCAATAATTATAATAGTGCAATATACCCAATAATGCTGTGAGCCGAAGTAATTATCTATTAAGTAATGTCTATTGTAACGCAAATACACTACTGAAATAGGATAATTTATCAAAGCTTATTTTAATAGGAATCTTTCCTTAGCATGTTAAAACATGCTAAGGAAAGATTCCTAAAAACAGTCTTCAAGGTAGGTGTTCAGATTCCGTTTTTAGTTGAAGATTTCAATGGTTAACGACCATTTTAAACTCGTGTGACTTTAAAATGAAAGATGTATGAAGCTTAAGGCTATATTACTCAAGAAGCTGATACAAAACATTTTCAAACACAACCATGCCAAATAAGCAGGTGGTCCAGACCTTAAGTACGTTGTTTAGAGCCCAATATAAGTACGCCTCTTTTTGACTGCCAGCCAGCTGATTGGCCTAAGACCTTCGTTATTTCATGTAGAAATTATCAATACACGTACCACAACAAAATAGATTTCGTGGGGAAAAAGCAACTCCAAACCCGTGAAAATAAAACAGAGATGACCTTGAGATCATTAACCTTGCCATTCTAGAATTACCTTCGGACGAACATTATTTGACAACAGATAATAATTATACGCATACGCCTATACTCCAGCGGATTGATTTAACATAATTGAGAGTTAACTAAAAATGTTTGGAGGCTTAAAGGGTTAATTTTGGTAAAAATGTCATAAACTTAAAAACCCGTGGAGATAGATAACCATACAAACGGACACCTGCCCTAATTTGTCTAATACCCAACAGTTTCTTAAAATGCTAATTTCGGAGTTTTTCTTGGGAACTCATGCGGTAATATCAAGATTATTTTTTTCAATTTTTAGTTCAGCTGATGCAGGCGTAAAGGCTTAAAGATGGACCCGCTATTCAAAGCAGCACTCCTTCGGATTCTTGGCCTGTTATTGTGGGCCTGTCTCAGTGCTTGGTTCTTTGTTATAGTAGAGCACACGGACAAAGATGACAGAAATGAAAAATTTCAGCTTCTACGTTCTGTGTATCAGTCCTTGGTATCTAAATATAACATCAGCATCGAGGAGTTTAATAACGTCTCCAGCATAGTGTTTGAAGCTTTGAGCGAGCCTAAACCACAGTGGACTTATTCTACTGCATGTGTCTTTGTCTTTCACACGTTGACTACAATTGGTAAGGCAGCATACGAAATGTATTTTTATCTACTTGATCATGGTTTCTTTAAACATAATACTTCAGAAGACGATACTTCTTGTCTTGAGCTGCAGTGAGAAAAAGATAATGAGAGTACGCAATACCAAATGAATATTTGGTATTCTTGTTTATAGTAAAGCGCCCGAGTAAATCAAAACAACATAAACAACATGCACATTCACTAATGGCATTATAATGTAGCCCCTAGCCGGGCCAAGTTAATTATCCTTACCCCACAAAAAAGTACAGAAAAATCAAGCTAACAGTAAAGACAAAAAATCCAATTCAGCTTATCATCCTTTTCCTTTGCACATGTCTCTTTAAACTATTCGTCTTGTTTTGCAGGTTATGGATGGATCACTCCTCAAACACCCGCTGGCCAGATATTGTGCATCTTCGTTTCGTTACTCGGAATTCCCCTCACATTACTCGCGTTTAAGTCTGTTGGTGAACTCATTACTAAATGGGTTAACGCAGTTGTCACGAAGTTCGAAAAGAAAATCCTCAAGAGGTCGGAACCGAAACAGATGATGGCCAAGAGTGCTGTGATCTTGTTTGCGATAATGGTGTCATTAATTGTTGTAAATGGTCTGTTTGTAAAGTATCATCTTAACTGGTCTCTCGTTGAAGGAATATATTTTTGGTTTATAACATTTACTACAATCGGTTTTGGTGACTACGTCATTCGGCAGCCCCAAAGGATCAAGGAGTTAACGCTAAACAGCTCTATAAATGAAGCAAACAAGAATGATTCAAGTGACGCAGAAGAGGCCACTTCTGCAGTTTTCGTTAGCCTATTTTGTATTTTTTACTACATACTAGCTTTGTGCACTGTTTCCAGTGTACTAAACTCCATCATGGCGGTTATAGAAGAAAGAAAATGTCGTCCTCGGTGTCCCGGATGTGTTCCTCGAAAAACCCAGAACCACGTGGACAACGACTGGCAATATACTGACACTTCAGAGCGGCGTGAAACTAACATGACGTATCTAAGCATGGAAAATTATGGATTACGGAAGGATAACATGGAATCACTTTCAGTTACTGAACTAAAGTAACTTATGGAAAATACGTTTCATACTTCATGCGACATAAGACACTGGGAGTGAAAAATAGGCCCTGCCAGGGGGGGGGGGGGAGGGCCAGTGTCGCTTGTCTAAATTTAAAAATGTGCCGTGTCGCTGTTTTATCGCTCTTCATGTCACTATCGGTAATTAAATTGAAGAAAAATTGCTTGTCCTTGTCGGAATTTAATTTTTTCCATAAGGGTTGTCGTTTGTCGCGATTTTATTAGTATGATGTCGCTACTTTTTGGGCCATGTCGTTTGTCGCGATTTTATTAGTATGATGTCGCTACTTTTTGGGCCATGTCGCTTGTCGGAATTTACCCGGGCCTCGAAAAAGATTGATTACTTCAAATGCGCAAAATATTACTTTGTTGTAGCATATGTTTTGCACTCATGTTGATTTGCTTTATATAAAACAGAACTTTGATGTCACGGAGAATTTTCAGCCTTTTCTTAACCAGACAGCTGTTCAAGAAATCATGTAAGAAAACGCAAATTCACTCTACCTCGGGCTCCGTTGAGCTCAGTGACTTACGGTAAACACTCATTTCCCTACCTGGGATCAAAGACCCTTACCCTTCAAATTTGTAACCTACCATATTTAAATCAATTAAAAAACGTAAAACGTAAACATGATATAAATGCCCTTGTTAGCAATATTCACTATAAGGCTTATACTTTTTGCCACATGTGGCTTAGCAACGTACATATTTTTATAGGTATATGTAGTACACATAGTTTTAATATTTATAATTTTTTAGTAATAAGTAAGATGTGGGTTATCTTTTAGGTGTCCACAATTAGTAGAGGAGACTTTTTCCTCAGCTCGTTAATAATTCTTTATCATTATTAATAACTACTTCATAACAATTATCAAGGAGGATCTTTATTAAGATTACGAGGTACTGAAAAAAGTTTATGATTTACATATTAACGCTTTAGCGAATGCTAGAGCATGGTAGCCTCTAGTAAAATAACTTTTCCAGTTTTGATGATAAGCAAGGAGCACCGAAAAAGATGGCAAATCACCTCCTCGACGTAGACCAAAGTAAAGGGAATATCTTGCTTCTCGCTTATGACTAAGTTCTGTGAAAAAATATACAAGCAGACCTTCCCAAACAAAATATATGGCCAGGTCTCTAGATACAGTATTGGGAATCAGCTAATGCTGGAATCGGCCACGAGGAAGCCACGTCCAGCGACCCACACCCTTAATACGTTTTGCCGCGTCAATCAAGATAAACTGAAAACATCCTGAAAAGGCCGCATATTGCAACATAAGAGTCACCGATTGAATGGTCCCATGAATTTTTGGGGGTTCCACAGACGATCACTTCATAGCGACACTTCGTGGTGGCTAAAGTTGTGATAGTTAATTTGCGTCGATAATTTCCCAATTTTTAATTGTTACTTGTTTCGCAAAAAAGTAAAGAATATTGAGTAAATTTTTGTCAGGCAACTTAACATTCTCTTGTATGAGAACAGTGAATTATATAAGGAGTAAAATTTCATGATGTTAGGAGTAAAGTTGTCACTATAAATTCAAGGAATGCATGTTTGTTACTCCTGCATTAGAAAAATATGTGAAGGATGTTATGAAGATCGAATATACAATAAATGAAGTTCTAGAGAAAGTAAATGTTGCTTCTAAGAGCAGTGCTTCGACAATATTAGCATTTCCATCATCACAACGACTTTAAGAAACAATAAACGTTCAATATAATCAGCAGGTGGAACATGCGGGTTGTCAGAATGATACCTTTTACTGCTTGATGTTGTGACAGCTTGCATAATTTTCAAAGTTCAAACGGAGTTCATAAGCGATATTTTTATTTCTAAACCACAAGAAATAGTCTTTTCTAAAGAGCCTTCTTCTGTATTGGTCACACTGACGTTACCAGTCGTCTGCAAGTATAATGTTTTCTTGGTGAACGGTGAGTATTTGACGAAGTGGTTTGCATTGAGTCTTGCCATTCCATTAGCAAATACATAATTATAACAATTGGCTTGGCGCAGGTAAGTCACATTTAAGACATTGTTTCTGGCCTTTTTCCAAGACATTCAGACCACTTTAATGTGTATATAAGTGGCTTTTTACCAATATTTCGGCCACCTGTCACCGTTTCTAGGTCATGTAAAATGTTTTATTTTTCTTTCTGTAGATGAACGTTTGTTCATTCGTCAAACGTTCATCATTCAAACCACGATTAACAATAACCATATTTTTAACCGACAGGCTTTTGTATTCTTCCAGTTAAACTGAGAAAGGCGTGAGGAAGATGGACCCAGTGTTTAATCTGCGTCCGGACAGCTGAATATGGACCTTCAGTGCTTGGTTTTTCTATAGTGGAGCACACAGAAAAAGATAATGCCGAAGAAAAATATCAGCTGTTACTGCCTCTGTATGATTCCATGGCTTCCAAATACAACATGACCATCGAGGAATTCAGTAACTTTTCAAATGTTGCGTATGAGGCCTTGAGCGAACCTAAACCTCGGTGGACCTACACTGATTCAATAGATTTTGTCTTTCAAGCTGTTACTACTATAGGTAAGGCAAAATGGAAATGGTCTAAATAAGCGCTCAAGAAATCTGGAAAGATTTGAGTTTAGAATTCTGTCGATTTTTAAAACCGTGTGATTCAGTTGTTTTGCTCTCAAAGTCAGTAAGGATGTCAAAACAAGGTAGTAAACCTAATCGTAAGGTTCAGCCAGTGTGCAATACACTATTGTCCATTATTATTTATTTCTAATACGATCTATAACTGGGTCATAACTGCGTCTTAACAATAATAATTCACTTTTATCTCATGTAACCATGGTAACACGAGATGATGTAAGTCTGAGTGGTCACTTTTTCTGCAAATTTGTTAGCTAATAGTAATTTAAAGATAAGGCAGTAATTTATGATAATTTTGGTATAAAAGTACACAAAATTGGAATTGAGAGAAGAGGAGTCTGTTGGTGAAAGGCTTAGGGAAAGAGAGAATGTTAAGGGAGCAATTTTCACACCGTATGTAGGCTTCAAGGAAACCAAAAAAAAAACAAATTGTTTATTTACGTAATCAACCAATTTTTATTTACAAAAAATACATAATGGGATATTAAATTGCAATTGTTACGCAAATCGCATGGCAAATGCCACGTGTTTTTGACCGAGAAAGCAGTTTTTTCTTATCCCAAAAGGCCAGTCAATAATTTATCACGGTTATTCGAGATAGCCCAAATGGCAGTTCGATTTAATCTTATTTATTGACTTTGCATAGCTAGTTTTTTTTTATTTCAGGTTTGGTAGTTGATTGTAGAATATTCAAAAGCTAAATTACATGTATGTTTCTTTTTGCTGCAGGTTATGGATACATCACTCCTCAAACACCCGCTGGCCAGATATTGTGCATCGTTGTCTCTTTGTTCGGGATTCCCATCACATTGCTCGCGTTAAAGTCCATCGGTGAACTCATTGCTAAAGGGATCAACAAAATTGTCACGAATTTTGAAAAGAAAATCCTCAAGAGGTCGAAACCAAAATATGTTAAACCTAAAAGTGTCGTGATCTTGTCTTCGTTAATGGTCTTGTTAATTGTGGTAAACGTCCTGGCGATTACTAGGCAATTAACAGATTGGACTATCATCGAAGGAGTTTTTTACTGGTTTATAACATTCACCACAATCGGATTTGGTGATTACGTTCTTCGGCCACCCCAAAGGATCAGGCAATTCTCTGTAACTATGTCTAGCAACAAAACTGTAAATCAACAAAACAAACCTGCATCAGACGCGGCCTTAGCAGGCATACATCTATTCTTTATCTTTTATTACCTTCTGTCGAACAGCGAGCGACCGGAGCCCGCAAGTGAGAGAGACACGTCGCCGACGCAACGGGAATGACGAGGATGCTCCGTGAAGCGGCTCACCAAGAAGGACCGGGAGAGAGCGGAACGAAGGACAGGAGAGTGGACGGAGCGGACGCCGTAATAAGGTATATAATATGTTTGTGCATTGTCTCCAGTGTACTAAATTCAATCATGGCTGTCATCGTAGAGCGCAAATGTCGCCGTCGGTGTCGCGGATGTTTTCCTCGAAAACCCCAGCACAACGTGAACAAAGGAAAACGCGAAAATCAAAACGTTTGCGAACCAGTTGTTCTGACATTCTTTCGTTTTATCGAAAATGTTCGAGTCCAGAAGGAAAACCTAGAACCATTACCTCAGTAAACGATCTTTGTTGAGAAGTGAGAGTACAAAAACCAAAACTTTTACGGTTACCATTAATTCACACTTATGATAATTTGCAGTTATTTAAACTGAAACATGGTAACTGGTCATACAAAAGAACTTTGGAAGCTTAACTAGTTGGATGACCAGAACCCGCTACCGGTCAATAAAAAGATGTCATACCAATACGAGGAAGCAGTGGTATTATGGTAAAGTGTTTTTATAGACTGGTACTAATCCCATTCCATTTTTTCAAAGGGATGGGAACGGACATCTGCACGCAAACTAACGAGTAAAAGGATGTATAATACTCTGCGCGGCTTTATACTGTATTTATGTTATTTGTGTAGCGTAAGCTGTTTTTTTGTCTCTTTCACTTATTAGTTTTTAACATATTCTTATTGTCAACAATAAATGCTTTGTACTTTTTAGAGTATTTGTCACTTTCATTTCGTTACGCTTCAAACTTACATAATATATCTCTTTACCAGTTTTAACATCCCCATGTCTCACTTTTACCCATATAATGCAAATCTCAATGGCTTTTTTTAATTTTCAAGTGACCTTAGTGTTTATCCTTATAAAGTTTTTCTTATAGAAATTGCTTATGAGCATTTCAAATGTGTATCAAAAATTGTTATGACATAAATATTTGATACAATACGCAGCTGCTGCATGTAAAACTAATAACATTGATAACATATAACTGACTGGTTTACATTCGTTACTTCAGCCTTTCAGCTGGAACATAATCGAAACTTTAGAGCCTCTTGGATAGTCACTGCCATTACTGGTTATAATAGCGGTCAAAGTTGGCTAGTTTATTAGGTGAGTCTAGTAGGCAACTTGAACCACGTGATAAAGCGGGCAAATCAATAAGCACTTATGTATTTACTATTATAGATGGAAAGGGCACCTTCAGTACAGTAGTTCATGTCATTTTGTTAACTGAAATAATCGTTTTATTGCAATTTCTTAGTTGATTTTCCTGACATCGTCTGGGGCTATTTCTCAATCAGCTATTGAAATTAAAGGCTAACAAAATATTGAAAGTACATATACGAAAGCCTTGAAAACTATGCAGTACTGAGACTGACTTTTCTAAGATCATTATGTTCTCAAATACTCCACAGAAGACCAAATGTAAACTAAAGTAAGTGGCCTGTTGTTTAAAGTGAAATTAAGCAACTTCTACAGTTTTGCAAGTCATCGTTTGTCAAACATATCTCACAAAGAATGAAATTTGAGTTACTATCGGGGAGCAGCGGGGATGGCGCAGTGTTGAGAGCGCCCGCCAATGTGGCTCGGGTTCGATTCCGGTCCGGTGCCATATGTGGGTTGAGTTTGTTGTTGGTTCTCGTCCTTTCTCCGAGGGTTTTTCTCCAGGATTCTCCGGTTTTCCTCCCTCCACAAAAATCAACACTTCTAAATTCCAATTCGATCGGAAATCCGAGGATCACAGGTTTGTCAGTCGCAAGACTGTTACGTGCTACCCTCGTAAAATAAAGACGATTTATTTATTTTATTTACTATATTTTAACCCATTTCGCATAACCAAAAGAGAATACACAATCGAAATTAGGTTATATTGTGATTCAGAGGCTGTTTAGACTGTTGACTCCAAATAGGCAGTTCTCAACTATTGTATTGCACTGCATTCGATTTTTTTTATCTCAATTGTCAATGTAAATATTGAAATGTAGTTCAAAATCAAAGGTAGGATGTCTTCCGGTAAAAACTGAAATAAAGTTTAAAATATTATCCTGTACCAGGAGTTCAAATAAAACTTGAAATTTGAATGCTCTCGAAATAAACATTTCTTAGAAGCGTGTCAAACAGATGAATACCTTTCTGTAGGATAAAAACTTTTAATTATATCAAAAGTAATAATAAGTACAAAGCAGGACTATTCTATTGTCAAGGAAGATCAATAGACGAAACTTTGTTTCCTTACCCGTAATGTTAAATCTTTTTAGTGATTAAAAATGACTCACTCTCCCTTATTTATTTTTATTGGATTTAATTTGAGCTAAAATCAAAACCAGATTGGCTGCGTAAGTGTGAGATTGATGTTTGGTTGATATGGTGCATATAGCAGTCCAGAATGTTTTTTTTTTATAAAAAAAAAAAAAGCACTGCAATCAATTTTCAATTACCTGTCAAAGGGCGAAAAACACTGCACCATCTAAACTAAACAAATTTTATTATTTCAGTTGACAAGAGTCGCTAACAGTGACAGCTGGGTCATTATTATAAAAACACAATAGAAGTCCGGCCAGGTTGGTGATTGGATTGATTTAGTTATGAAAATTTTTGTCAATCCCAAAACCAATCACATTTCAAGGATGTGTATATTTTCAATACAACGTAAAATAGAGGCCTTGGAAATTACTTAACGATAGAACGTTGTGTTATCGCAACGAAATTAAATTTCCTTGTCACGGATCTAACTTCACTTACTTTATAACGAGCAACGGGCTAATACATCCAAGGTAATTACTAGTAAAATAAGAAAGTAAGTAACTAAAGGATTAATAATCAGTATGTCGACTCAGTTCGACTAATTAAAGTATGTATATCGGAAACACATAGATTTGTACAATAGAAAGATTTCTACCAATCTAGTGTATATGGATGCAGATTACTGATGCGCGTTGAACCAAATGTGAAAGTGTACTCTGGGGATTTGGCAACTGTCTGAAAAGAAGATTAATGTTGGAGTGAATGTCCCATGAGCCCCCCCAAAAAAAACACTTGAAATAGAACTGTAAGTTTTACACAAAGGCCAGGGTTGCCTTTTAACGTCATTTTAATTGAAGTTGTCGTGATAGGAAATTGTTTTTTTTCTGCATATTAATCCTAGACCAAAAGAAGGTGCATATTGTCCTGACGTAACAGGCAGTGAGCTACACCATACATGTTTTTTTAGGCTTAGAACCGTTTACCTAAGTCTGCTCTATTTTGCTTCCGTAATAATAGCCTTGTATTTATTTCTATTTCGTTTCCTTTTATTTCAAACTATCGTACGTCATGGGAGCCGATTCCAAGAGTCTAAGATGAGTTTACGTGTGCCTCTTTTCTAAACGTTCGTTTGCAAGTAAACATTTCGATTCTAAAGGTCTTTGCACTTTTACTTTATCTAAAAATCAGAAATTGTCGCTCAGACAACCCCCCCCCCTCCCGACCCCACTAGCCTGGACGCATGTTACTGCGTTTGATAGGCTGTCTAGCCTCTTACACAATATAAGAGTTACATGGATTCCTCAACACAACTGTATTTTTGGCCACACTTTGTAACAACACTATAAAATGTGTGTATACGTAGTTTACAACAATTATAATAAGTTAAATAATTAAAATAAATTATAATACCTTAAGAAACTCGACAAAATACTTGATGTTAGCAAATGCTAGAACTCAAATACAGTTGAATAAATTATGTAGGTCGTGTCATCAATTGAACTTCATAGTGACACGACGTAATGAATTTCTTATTCCCTGGTATCTAGCATAATATGTTTATCCAAGAGTCACTTAAAATGCAGGATACAATTCTTTTCTTACACAGGTCACACAAAGGATTATATGCCATCTGAAGTTCAAAGAACGCGAAAAAGCGTAACTAGTAGTGCCAGCGTGCTTTTGATTATGGACCCGCTAATCAAGACAGCGCTCCTTCGCACTCTGGTCTTTTTCTTAATGACCATTCTCAGCGCTTGGTTGTTTGTTCAAGTGGAGTACACGGGAGAAGACAACAGCAAAGAAAAATATCAGTTGCTGCACTCTCTGTATAAGTCCATGGCATCAAAATATAACATGACGATAGAGGAGTTTAACAACTTTTCAAGTGTGGCACATAAAGCCCTGAGTGAGCCTAAACCACAGTGGACTTTTTTTGTCGCATATGAGTTTGTCATTAGCGCTGTAACTACTATAGGTAATAGGTAAGAAAAAAAAGTCTTAAAAAAACTGAATGATTTGAAATATGATTGATTGATTGATTGATTGATTGAGTGATTGATTGATTGATTGGTGGGTGGATGGATTGACCTTTAATATATAAAAGAATTGATGTAGTTTTTTGGCATTATTTAGGCCGAAAAAATGTTTTATTCGGCATAAAAATTATACTATTTCGTCAGTAAACTTCCAATGTTCATCGCAAAATATTCAAGAACAATCTTAGAGGTAGACTTGAGAACTTTCACCATTTCGTTGTGAGTCTCGCGCAATCATCTGCCCTTTTGGGTCTTATTTTTTTAAGTAGCTCGGCACCACTGGAACAAACTTTTAATATTCTTATTTAGAGAAAAAAAAAAAAAACAGGAAATATCCCGCCCATAGTGTCATTTAGGATCTTGGTGCATAGATGATTTTCCTCTAAAATTACTTCTGGGTTCCTCTTGAACCATGCCAGAATAAATCAAACCTTCTATACATGTTAATAATTTGTTGTTAATCTGTTTTCTGCAGGTTATGGATACATTACTCCTCAAACTTCCGCTGGCCATGTATTGTACATCGTCGTCTCTTTATTCGGCATTCCTATCACATTGCTCACGCTTAAGTCCATGGGCGAACTCGTTGCGAGAAGGGCAAACAGAATTGTCACGAAGTTTGAGAAGAGAATTCTTGGGAGGGCGGAACCAAAACAAGTCAAAACTAAAAGTGCCGTAATTTTGGTTGCATCAATGGTTGTGTTAATGACGGCAAGCGGTTTTGTAATTTTGTATCTTGAAGACTGGACTTTCATCGAAGCAGTGTATTTCTGGTTTATAACATTTAGTACGATCGGATTTGGTGACTACGTTATCAGTGTCAGCAAATTATCTTTCAACACTTCTGTAAATCAAGAAAGCAAAGATAAATCAGATGACATAGGAGAATATACTTACCCGATTATCTACAGTATATTGACTACGTTGAATTGTTTATATGGTTTATGCATTGTCTCAAGTGTACTTAACTCCATAATGGCGTCCCTCGAGGAAGGGAAACGTTGCATTCAGTGTCCCGGATGTTTTCGTCGAACAGTTCAGGACCATGCGAACAGTGAGGAAAATAACACTCCAGAGCAGCGAGAAATGGACGGGACATGTTTTACTAGGAGACATCTTCAGACATAGAGTCTCATACAAATCATCACGTTAGTTCTGCCTGGCATCAGTCTAGTTAAGATTGCACTATGCACCATCACGTTTAAATTCCTTGAACAAGAAGATTGGTCATTGCTCACACCCAGTTGTCAGTCAACCAGCAAAGCCTAAAAGTTAACAAACAAACTGCGCTTTTTCTACGACAGCTCCCGATAGAATTTGTTTTATCTATACTGAGAATGTTACGTTAAAACACTAACAAGTGATATATACCTTTTGTCAATGGTCGGTATCTTTCGGTTACGTGAGTTTTTGTAGCGTGTTCCGTTTGCCCTTGACTCTGCAACTGAACATGACATGAATGCAAGAGCATTCATTCTTCAGGACTGTGAAGAGGAACCACTTGGATTTAGGTGGAAAAAATGTGTCAAATTTTTGGGTATCTTCATTACATATGACGTCAAGCTACTTGTTGAAAAAAATTTTAAACAAAGATTGAAGAAAATTGCAAAGTTAATAAATCTTTAGAAGTCAAGAAACCTTTCCATTCATGGCAAAGTTAACATAATTAAAGCAATCCTTCTCCCCAAAATGATCTTTCCAAGCTCTTTTTTAAGTACTCCGTCATCTGTAGTAAAAGAATTTAACTCCTTGGTTTTTAACTTCCTGTGGAATGGGAAAGATAAAGTTACCCGACGCTCAACGTACGCACCTTATAACTTAGGTGGTCTTAAAATGATCGACTGCTCTGGTTTTTGGAAGCTTCACCTCAATTATCTTTTGAGCAACCAAGGAGGATTATTTTTCTTTCAATGCAATTATGATGTAAATAAATTAAATATTTCATCAACCTTTTACCTTGAACTTTTATCATGGTGGTCTGAATTAAGAGAAAGCGCAGACCCTGACAGAGGTTACAAATATATTTTATGGAATAATAAAGAAATTTTGATTGAGGGCAGGACTATTTTTTATAGGCATTACTTTAATAATGGTGTTGTTTTTACAAAGGACCCGCTTTTTGATAAGACAAATATTGAGTCTTTCAGTACCATGAAAATACAAGGTTTATCAAATACAAACTTTTTAGTTTGGACTGGTCTAAGACAATCTGTCCCACTGAACCTACGTGGCAATGTGCCTAGCTCTAAGGAAGTTTTTGATATAGAAAATTATAAATGTCGAAATTACTATTGTCACTTAATAAAACTCAAATATGAAAAACCTAGCAAATGGGATAAACTCGGTCTAGAATTTGACTTGAGAGAAGATCAAATTTCATGGGCATACCTTCTACCTTTGAGGGTAGCAAGCGAACCTTATGTACGCTCCTTTCAATACAAGGTGTTAAATTCTATTCTCTTTTCAAATGACCGCCTGTTTAAAATAGGCTACGTAACAAATCCTAACTGTACTTTTTGTCAAGTGAGTCGAGATACTATCAATCACTTTTTGTTTGAATGCACTTTTTCAAAGTCCTTTTGGAATACGGTGACCGTTAATATTTTGAATAGGCTTGGTAGTTGCTGGTGTCTTTTGTTACGTGATGTTATTATTGGAATTCTTAAGGAGGGAATGGACTTGGTAAACTATATAATAATTTTAGGAAAAACGTATCTTTGGACCTGTAAACGAAAAGGAATTAAACCCAACTTTGATCACTTCAAACAAATTTTAGAAATCAAATACGAAACTGAAAAATATATCGCTTTTAAGACAAATCAGATTAACGTGTTCAACAAAAAATGGAAAGCATTTGAGGAAAACGTCTAGAATAAGTAAAGTTAAGTAATAAGTTAGGTAAGGTAAAGTAATTACTCCTGTTGTACTTATAATTTTGTATGTTTTAGTATACGGTGTAAAAAAAGCCTTGAGAAACTAAATTGTAAAGTTAAAATCTATTGCACATAAGTATAGGTTAAATCTTATCCTCTAATTTTGTAAAGTGTTGATTATCAATAAAAAAAAAAATGAATGCAAGAGCACAAATTTTCATTTTACGCTCGAAAGCTGAAAAATATGGGAGGTATCATTCCTTTTATAGTGGAACTTCTTGTTTAACTCTTGGACGAGCAAGCAAAAACATACCCCCTCCGAAGTACAGGGGCGGGGGGGGGGGGAGGTGGAACCCCTCCTCAGGAAATTATTTTGAACTGTAGCTTACTATACAAAATGATATACATTTTGTTGGTTGTGATGTCTATGACGTCACATGTCGTCATTAGAGCCGCCATCTTGGATCCGCCATCTTAGATTTCACCATTTTCTTAAAAAAGTGAAAAAAATAACGAACATTGATGCACAATCAAGCCAGCATGAAAGTAGTATGATTACGTTTCAAAAACACTGTATAAAAAAAAGAAAAATGTTAAAAATGACGATTTTTGGCCAGACCTTCATGTAAGAATGATGTGGCTATGGTAACGTCAAATTAAATACCATGTGCACATGTTTGACATATCAAAATTTCCGCGAGGGATAAATGAACAGATACTGAATGTTTCAGCATTATAAAGTAAATCCTTTTTTAAAAAAAATTAAAAAAAATCTCAAGGGGGGCGGCATCCACCCCATAGCTCCTTGTACGTCCGATGGTTAATTTACGCTACATTTGTGACGCTTTGTTTATATGAATGCGCATGCATGCAATTTAACAAATTGACGTCAGTTTTTTATGCGTCTGTCCTGATATTGATGATAAACATAATATTGTCAAAGTGTTTATATTATCACATTATTTTTCATCAATAACAGGACAGACGCATAAAAAACTGACCTCAATTTGTTTCTTTCAATAACAAAAAGCCAAAAGTGATTTTCAAACGAAGGAACGAAATGCAAGAGTCAAGAGTTATGCTGCGATTGCCGCACCGCTGCATAACTGGAATTTAATCGCAGTAATAAGGAGAAACCCAGGCGTGTAAATTAAACGTTTAGTAAGAATAAGGCCAGAAATACAAGGTAAGATTCGAATTGCTCAACTAACCTTTAATCCAGTGAAAAAACATCCTCTAAAACGCAGTTCAACTTTTTAATTTCATTGACAGCACAAATTTCCAGGTCACCGCCGATTTTCAGGTCTGAAGCCTCAATAAACATCCCCTTTCTTCGCTCTAAGGCTGCAATGGTTTCTTCAGTTTTAACTCATAAAAGATCAGGCAATTTTCTGTAACTATGTCTGGCAACAAAACTGTAAAACAACAAAACAAACATACATCAGGCGCGGCCATAGCAGGCATGCATCTATTCTATAATATGTTTGTGCATTGTCTCCAGTGTACTAAACTCTATCATGGCTGTCATCGTAGAGCGCAAATGTCTTCGTGGGTGTCCCGAATGTTTTTCTCGAAAAACCCAGCACAACGTGAACAAAGAAAAACGAGAAAATCAAAACGTTTTCCGTTTTTAGAAAAACCTAGAATCATTACCTCAGTATCCGATCTTTAAAGAGAAGTAAGAATACAAAAACAAACACTTTTACTTGTACCATTAATTTACATTTTTGATAATTTGCAGTTATTTAAACTAAAACATGGTAACTTGTCATACAAAAGAACTTTAAAAGCTAAACTAGGATGACCAGGACCCGGTAGCGGTCAATAAAAAATATTAAAGAAGCAGTGGTGTCAATCGTGATGTAAAGAGTGTTTTTGCAATTGGTTTTTATTCCGTTTCATTTCTTTCAAGGGGATGGGAATTCGACATCTGCACGCAAACTAACGAATAAAAGAAATATAAATACAAAATACCCTGCAACGCGTTAAACAATATGTTTGTGTAGCGTAAACCATTTTCATATCTCTTATTTATTTGTTTTTAACATATTTTTATTGTCTTCAGTAAATCCTTTGTACTTTTTATAACGCTTCATAATAATATATTTTTTTACCAGTTTTAACATTCCCATGTCTTAATTTTACCCCTATATGCAAACTTTAATGGCTTATTTTAAATTGAAAGTGAACTCAGATGGGTCGTTTTTTATCGTCGGTTTTATCCTGAAAAGCTCTTGGAAGAAACTTCTTAGCATTTCCAAAGTGTATCGAAAGACTGCATAAATATTTGATTAAGTACGCAGCTGCTGCATGCAAATGTAATAACATATATCTCACTGATTTACATCGACAAATTTCATCCTTTGTGCTGGAACATAATGTTATCAAAACATTGTTGCCTCTTGGATTGTCCCTTAGATCATGGGTAATAGTGCGGTCAAAGTTGGCTTGTTTAGTAGGTGAGTCATTGTCATTTTGTTAACTGAAATAATACAGCTTTCTTGCAGTTTCTCAGTTGTTTTCCTGAGATGGTCATGACTTTTTCCTTGTCAACTATCGGGCACGGCACCTAAGGGTGCGTTTCTTTGGGAAAATCCAAATCCAGATTCTTGTCTCCAAAACGGATTTTGCGCTTCTTTACTTGTAACCGAAAATGGATTAATCAGGGATTAGTGATTTGAAGAATCCACACTCCGAGTTGATTTATCAGATATCGAAATCCGGATTTTTAGGATTCGTGATCCGTGCGTTTCTTTGGGAAAGGATTAGAAAAGCGTGCATTGGCCCAGCGGTCTTCGCTGTAAAACTACAGGTTCGCTTTTAGTGAACACTGTCATACGGTAAGTTTCCAAGCGTCTATTTCGACTAATATGCAAAAATGATTCATTATAAAAGGTATTGATAGCTTGATTAGTGTAAAGTGTCATTTTAAACTGGATGCAGGGTTTCTAGAACAGTCACTGTGTGCTAACGGAAGCTGTATCCTTCTCAAATCGTCACAAGTATAGTTTGCGCTGATCGCAGTTATTCGCTTTCAGATGCCTTCCCGCTACATTATACTTTAGGCTTAAAAAGAAGTGCTTCGACGTGTAAATTTTGCGAAGGCTTTTTTACGCTGAAATGATACATTCGACAAAAAAATTGGGTACTAATATTTTATGTTCTGTACGAACATTGTTTTAATACGGGGTTGTCATGGCAAAATATCCATTTTCGGTTTCTTCGTTTCTTTGTGAGCGAAGTATTCGTGTGATCTAAGATAAATTATCCAATCACCCTAAACCGCTCTATTTTGCTTCCGTGGTAATAGCCTTGTATTTATTTCTATCCTTTTTCCGTAGTTATAGCCTTTTATTTCAAATCATGTTACATCATGGGAGCTGAGTCCAAGAGTCCAAGATGAGTTTACGTGTGACTCTTTTCTAGAACGCCATAAGCTGCCGTTTTACAAATAAACAGTTCGATTCTTTTAGATCTTTACCCTTCGACTACTTTATTGGAAGATCGGAAAGTGTCCCTCCCCAACACCCCTGGCCCAAAAAAACGCATGTAACCGCCTGGCGTTTTATAAAGGGAACTGGGCTGTGCAGTTGCCTTAAAAACAAAAGAGTGACCTGGATTCCTCAAGACTGCTGTATTTCTGGCAACACTGTGTAACAAAGTATAAAAGTGAGGAAAACCTAGTTCACTATAATAAGAAAAAAACTCGACAGAAAAAAAAAACTAAATGTAAGCAAATGCTAGTGCTCAAGTAAAGTAGTACTTGTAGGAAGTATGTCATTAACTGAACTTCATGACACAACGTAATAGATTTCTCATTCCTTCGTATTTAGAGGAGCCTGAAGGGGTACCATGGGAACTGAGACTTGGGCAAAATTTCACTGGGAAAATGGGATTTGGGTCACTGGGACTGGGAATCACAAACAAAAAACATTGGAACTGGGACTGGGATTTGGGAAATTATGGGAAAACAATAGGGTGGGACAAATTTGGGCTGGCAAAACGAGATTTATTTAGCATAAAATGTTTATCCAAGAGTCAATTTATCTGCAGCATACATTTTCTTTTCACAGCTCACGCAAAGGATAATACTTATTCTGAACTTCAAAACACGAGAAAAGCGTAACTGGTACTGGTGTGGCCTTGAAGATGGACCCGCCACTCAAAACAGCGCTCCTTCGCACTCTGGCCTTTTTTTTAGTGACCATTCTCAGCGCTTGGTTGTTTGTTCAAGTGGAGTACACGGGAAAAGACAACAACAAAGAAAAATATCAGTTGCTACACTCTCTGTATACATCCATGTCTTCTAAATATAACATGACCATCGAGGAGTTTAACAACTTTTCCAATGTAGCACATGAAGCCCTGAGTGAGCCTAAACCACAGTGGACTTTTTTTACTGCATACGAGTTTGTCATGAGCGCTGTAACTACTATAGGTAAAAAAAGAATAGTCTTTAAAAACTGAATGCATCTGCAAATAAATGATTGATTGATTGATTGATTGATTGATTGATTGCATACTTGCTTGCTCGATCGATTGATTGATCGATCGATTGATTGATTGATTGCATACTTGCTTGCTCGATTGATTGATTGATCGATCGATCGAGTGATTGATTGAGTAATTGACTGTTTGATTGGGGATGGGGTGGGGGGGCTTAATAGGGCTTTTACGGTAACTATACTCTTCATTATTCTCAGGTTTTAAAGCAATCACCTGTTCTTTTGATTATTTTATAACACTTTATAATTACTATTCTTACCTAAAAACAAGAAAAAGGATCACAGAAATAAGTGTACAGATGATTTTCCACTGCCAAATCTACTTCTGGGTACCTCTTCTGCCACGCCAGGATAACGCAAACTATACGTGTTAATATGTTGTTGATCTGTTTTCTGCAGGTTATGGGTACATCACTCCTCAAACTTCCGCTGGCCAGATATTGTGCATCGTCGTCTCTTTATTCGGCATTCCTATCACATTGCTCACGCTTAAGTCCATCGGTGAACTCATTGCGAGAAAGGTAAACGGAATTGTCACAAAGTTTGAAAAGAAAGTTCTCAAGAGGGTGGAACCAAAACAAGTCAAAACTAAGAGTGCCGTAATTTTAGTTACATCAATGGTTGTGTTAATGACAGAAACTGGTTATTTAATTTCGTATCTTGAAGACTGGACCTTCATCGAAGCAGTGTATTTCTGGTTTATAACTTTTAGTACAATTGGGTTTGGTGACTACTTTGTCAGTGCTATCAACCACCAAAGTATCAACAAATTTTCTTTTAACATTTCTATACATCAAGATAACAAAGATGAATCACTTGATATGATGAAATATAAGTACCCGTTTGTCTACAATATATTCGCCACCTTGCATTACTTATTTGGTTTATGCATTGTCTCAAGTGTACTTAACTCCATTGTGGAGTCCCTCGAGGAAGGGAAACGTTGCATTCAGTGTCCCGGATGTTTTCCTCGAACAATTCAGGACCAAGCGAACAGTCAGCAAAATAACACTTCAGAGCAGCGAGAAATGGACGTGACATGTTTCAGTATGGAACATCTTCAAACTTAGTATTGCCATCATAATCATAGCCTTATTTTGATCTGGCTCTCTGGTAGAGACTATCTACTCTCTACACTAACGTCCAAAAGCATTAAAAACATGATCCCGGGCATCTTCCCTGGATGGGATGCTAGTATATTGCAGGGCTAAACCCAACATTAAATTTGCCTGTCCCCATTTATACACCTGGTTAGAGAGGGGCACTATTAATGTAAAGTGTCTTGCCCAAGAACACAACGTATGTGGCGTCGGCGATGGCTAGAACCAGGACCACTTGATCCAAAGTCCAGCGCGCTAAGTATTAGGTTACAGCGCCTCCCATATTACTTAAACCAAGGATTACCTCAGGCTTCACTTCTCAAAACCTCTAAACATCAAAGACGCATCCGTTATTATACATGAAACAACTTACCTCATCTCATTCCGTGAGGTTGTTTGCTATTAATTTTGAGTCCAAGCTTCATTTAAAATGCTCAATCAAGACACGAACGCATTTATCTGTAGCTTAATTTTTTACTGGTCTACTGTTCGTAATTATGTCTGAAATGGTAGAATTGAACCCTGTATGAGTGTTGTAAAAATAGTTCCAATTCTTACGAGCCCCATTTACGAATGTATCTGTATAAATATTGCTATAAATAATTACATCGCCACCGCACAAGCTTCTACTGTTTCCCGGTGGCGCATATAAGTCATAAAAATAAGGCAAAACAGCTCTTGCATGTTCAGGCAAGTTTTCAATACAGTGAAAATCCTGTATCGTAAAAACATTGTATACATATGCATATTTGAGATACTTTGAGCTGCCGGCTGCATTACTTTGGTTCGAGACACCGGAACTCCATAAAAGGTTAGTTTATTAAATAGAGGAGGCTAATTCATCATTTTCATTTATAATTTCACATTACATGTGATGGTAGAACTGTAGCCCGCTCAGCAAGTTTTGATCTACTTAAAATATCACATATCGTATTGAAAAAGCTTTCCTTTTGTACGCTACAATTGTGACGCTATTTATGAATGCGCGTGCAAAACAGAATTTACACTACGAATAGTGTAAGCTCTTAATTGCTTGAGATTTTATACAATTACTCATTTGTCATATGACTGACAAAATTACGAACGCGCTTGCATTTATTTGCACTGCAGTGCAAATTAAAAATTCATGATAAATTTGCCTGCTCTCAGCCAATCGCAGTGGAGTTATTTTCCCAGTCATGTAATAAGTCCCATAATAATAAATGGAATTCGAAATTTAAAAAAAAAAAAAACTAGCAAAATATCTCAAGAGCTTGACAACCTTAGCCGTGGTATTTTAAGTCATCACTTAAGTCAAATTCCACATCAAAACGTCAATCAAATACAGGTATTAAGATATAAAAGCCCACATCTACTATCAGTATAGGTTTAATTCGCAATCATTAGTAACAAGCGCGCAAGTTTTAAAATAACGAACGAAATTCAAGTTATGCCCAAACGCTAATATTGTATAGTCAAGTACATATTAAAAGATAAACGATTAAAGCTGCAATGTTTCCATTTTCGTATCAGTGTAATTTGCATACATCTGCAGCTAGCATGCTTGACGCCTTCATTTTGTCATAGCCGTTTTGCGTTAGCTATGAACGGATGCCCCACTACGGTCTCATACCAATTTTTGAAATGAAAAAATCATATTGCGCCTAAAAGTAAATTTAGCCTGTTTTATCCCCCCTGGATAATGCATAAACATAAGTGTGAGAGGCATCTTGCAGAGCTTTGTTTCATCTGTTAGTGATAACATTTTTACCGTCGATTGCTCGTTAAGACCTATCCAAAAGTTGAAAACATATTTTAGAAAACATGAGCGCTTTCAAAAGTCTTACTATTTTTAATCACTTGCAGATATAATAGCACTTATCCTTAACGATGTTAACAGTGTTTTCTAGAATGAATATGCTCGTCAAAACAAAAGACAAACCAATTATTTCAAATACAATACAAATGCGGCGGCCTACTTTACGTCTAGTAGGATGATTGGTCCAAATAACATAAAAGAACACATATAGTATATTCTTAATTTAGAATACCATGGAGATTGGTAGTGCCACAACAAAAATCTCATTTTGAAGAAAACACAATACTTCAACTTTTTGGCAACCTTTTGAAGTAAGTGTTGAGGTCGTGGGCATTACATAATTATTTAATTCTTCAAACTAAAACGATTATTTAAATTGCCTTGTTTTAATTCATGCTGTGTACTTCGTTTTGCTTCCCACGGATCGACAAAGCCGCTTAACTACGTGCCTACGTATTCAAGATATCATCTGCAAGGTAAGAAAGGAAGACAGAAGAAATCAAGTGAGTCAGAAGTAAGTCGACAACTTATTTTAGTTACATTTAGTGAGGGAGAAAGTACGCTCGCATAAAGGAAATCGTTTACGAACACTTTAAAAGATGCATTATGTAAAAACATATTTTAATATCAAATGTGTGAAGACGGCTCAGTTAAATCCACAGAGTTCGGTCCATACACTGAAATTATCATATGAAAATGGCCACCTATTTAATTTAGAGAAGTGTCAGTAGAATATATTTTAATTTGTCCAAGAAATAATCAACAAACCGTTCATCTGCACGATTTCAGTAATTTCAACTCATATACAAGGAATCGCTTACTGCATATTGCGAAAGATGATAAAGTTAAACACCAACACCTGACACCTGCTTAATACGGAAAGCTGGTAATTCCATTTTTCAAGAAATATCCAACGGGCTATTCTTCTGTAGGATTTCAGTAATTTTTACTCGTGTACGAGAGATCATTGTTTTGAATATAACGGGAGATATATATAAAAAATGTTGTTGAGTTGAACACCTACCGAGTAGGGTCAAGGCGAAGGCGAAGAATACTTCTTACACCGAAATCACCATGCAGACAGGCACAATATCTACAGTAGTTTTGAAAGCACATAGTATAATTTCGAAGAAAAATTCAACAAACCGTTTATTTGTAAAATTTTAGTATTTTTTTGCTGTGGTTATAATGGTTATGCAACAGATTATAGAACAAATTCAAAGAACATGAGATGTTGTGAGATTACTCGTATACAGGAATTTTTTTTACTGAATATTGCGTAAGATCAATAACTAGATGGGTTCAGTTAAGGTCGCGGGGGACACCTTAGGCTCATCATTATGCATTTATTTAAAGTGTATGCACGAAGTACAACGACTGACATCGACAACTCTACGAGATATTTATGACTGGACAAAAATATGGGCGCGTGCGCGTGATTTGTAAAAAATCCCTGTTTCTTTGATATTTTAACCAATTTAAATCAACATTTAGCGATGTATACGTTCATATAGATTGTAGGAAGTCTTTGAGCTTATTTTCATTTAAATTGGAATATTTCTGCAACTCAGATTAATCACATAAACAATGTCCTTTTTAAAAACGCATTGTTCTCACCATAAAAGCGTGGAATATAATTACCATAATTACATCTCTCCTTGGCCAAATTATCGTATTTACGTCGGGACACCTTCGGAAATCTCAAAGTTTGGACTTTTCCGACAATTTTGTGGCAGAGAATACAGCCCGGATACAGAACTTCATGACTTCCGACTGCAGATACGTAAACTATGAATACTGTAGTGTGTCATAACAGAGGCGGAATTTTAAAAGAGCGCTTTTAGAAAGAGGTAGAAGACATTAAATTCAAATTTGCGCACTTAAACCGCCATAACTTTCTGGCAAACTTTAAATTAAAAAATCCGATATAGTGATAGTATTTGATGAGCTGATCAATTTCAGATATAGGCCCATCCGCAATTCTGTCAGGGGAGACATTTTTTGGACCCAGGGGGTGGGGGCGGGCAACATGTAAGCTTTATGGTGAAATAACTAAACCATTTTGGTTAAAGCACTAAATTTGGCAATTATAGTTATTAACGGGCTGATTGATTTCATCTTTGGATCTATTTGGGTTTCTTTCAGGGTTGCCTTTTTTACCCAAGCGGATGGGGTTGTCTCGTTTTGAGCTTTGTGATCAAAGCACTATTTTTGGCTCGTTTATAGCATTAAATGTGATCACCAATCTCAGTATCAATGGGCTCATCTGAAATAGTTAATGGGAAACTCAGAGAGCATACAGGGGTAGGTATGTTGTCAACTAATGGTAAATTGATTGTGCATTTAATTTTTGGTTACGAGCACCACATTGATAAGATTAGCCTTGCTCATGAGCCATTCCGGTTTTTTTCCAGCCAGGGTGAACTATTTGATCCCTGAAGAAGGATGAATATTTTTGAGCAAATTGGTGAAATGATTGGGCACGTTATGCTAAAAGAATCAAATAGGAATCCAAGAGCTTGACAATTTCAGCAATGTAAAAGGGGTATTTAACGTTTCTTCAATGGGTATTCAACGTTTCTTCAAAAAATGAAATGGAGGAATTAATGAAAAACAAAAGCTAACACAACGACACCCATATTCACTGTTTCCGCCATCAGCTCTCACCATCTTGTTAGACTGCTTTCAAAAAATCTCACCCCACTTGCTTTGTAGTCTCACATCAGGTTCACCCCTTCGGGGAATTCTTACCCTGTTTCTGATCCCAGGTGCGGAGACCCTCTCCATCCAAACGAAAGAGAAACTCACATGGGCTATGCAAGTTTATCATATGTTATTAAAGGAAACCTTCGAGAGTTCTTCTTTCTGCACAGAACCGCAAAAGGCAAAACAAGTGCAGTGCGCTTAGCCAATTTCTTACATATGTGGATGTTAACATCCACATATGTATGAAACTTCTTGTGTTGTCATGAAAAGACAGACACCAGTCTTCTTCTGTATGCACCGGACTGTGATTATGACAGCCAAAACTTCAACAAGTTCGTGATTAGAACAATGGACTCAAATATCTCTGATTTATATACTTCAGATCAGTGGATGGCATTGCCTTCATAGTAAGAAAACAGTTCTTTGCTATATATTATTGCACAAAACTCTTACAACTCTTGGGAAAGAAACGTCACGAGTCTTCCCTGAATTATCCAGCTGTAAACCTCAGAGCATCCAGAAGAAGCGCAGAGGCACTACCTGCGCAGCATAACGACATTTCCGCTAATATCGTCGTTATTACTCACACATGTGCTGATACAAACGGTCATATTTTTTGAAATACTGAAAACTTACATGGGATTTTGCATATTTTAGCCGATAAAGGACTACACTTTTCGGCTGTGTAGAGTGAAGTTCTCGGCGAGGTCCCGAAATTGAAATCATTCGCTTCAAAATCAAGGTCTTTTTTTAAACCTTTATTCGATGCCGATCAGAAATGGTCATTATATCCTTGATTACGCATTTGAAGAGAAATTGAAACTAGAAATGTTTATAAACATATTAATATAAAAAAATGTCAACTGTTCGATGCGAACAAAATATTTGACAGTGACCCGAAAAATGCCTATTTTTCTAATTTTCCAGATGTTGCGGCGGGCCCGAAGGGGCAAAATATTTATTGGCTCCTAACGTGGCCAGAAAATCATTTTCAATCAAACCAGATCTGTTTTATTTCTAGCCTCGGTAAAGTCTTTCAGTACTAGTTGCCAGAGTTTAAGGTAAAATTATTTTTTGACTCGAATTTGAGTGGGTGGTTTTCAGGAAAGACAGCTTCTTAAATCTTTTTTCAGACCAAAACAAACGTAACCCTGAAAGCATACCAGAAATGCCCATTGCTGAAATTGAACAATCAAGCTAAACAAATACTATAGTTGTGTCAAATATGTCAACTCAAAATGCGCAACAATTCCACCATAAAGGTCAAAAGGATACCATTGATCCCCATAGGCCGAAAAAATACCCCGAAAAAGCATTCTGGATTGGCCCATAGGTATAATGATCATCTCATCTAATTCTATAATCGTGGCAAAAAAGGTGCGAACTTAAATGACCCGACAGTGTAAAAACTCAAACGGAAACCACCACCTCCCCCTTGGTCCAAAAAGGACAACTCTGAAAGAATTCTGGATATAGGAAACTCAGAACTGAAATTGATCAACTCATCATACTGACTATAATAGTGTCATTTTTGTAACCAAAAGGGTTCAGTAATTCTACCATAAAGTGCAAATGCTACCAACTACCTCTCCCTGGGTCAAAAAGTGTCTCCCTCTGGAAAAATGTCAAATGAGCCCTCAGCTGAAATCGATCAGCTTATCGAGTGCTATCACTGTGCGAAATTTGGTACTTCGTACTAAAAGGATGCAGTAAATTTTGCCATAAAGCTCCAATGCTACCCCCTACCCCCTGGGTCCAAAAGGTGCCCCCCCCTGTCAGAATTCTGATTGGGACTATATCTGAAATCGATCAGCTTATCAAATTCTATCACTGTGCAAAATTTGGTGCTTCTTACTCAAAGGATGCAATAAATTTGCCATAAAGCCCAAATGTTGCCCACCCCACCCCTGAGTCCAAAAGATGCCCCCCTGACAGAATTGTGGATGGGCCTTTATCTGAAATTGATCAGCTCATCAAATACTATCACTGTGCCAAATTTGGTGCTTCTTACTCAAAGGATGCAGTAAATTTTGCCATTAAGCCCAAATGTCGCCCACCCCCACCCCCTGGGTCCAAAAGATGCCCCCCTGACAGAATTGCGGATGGGCCTATATCCGAAATCGATCAGCTCATCAAATACTATCACTGTGCCAAATTTGGTGCTTCTTACTCAAAGGATACAGTAGATTTTGCCATAAAGCTCAAATGCCACCCACCCCCACCCCCTGGGTCCAAAAGATGTCCCCCCCTGACAGAATTGCGAATGGGCCTATATCTGAAATTGATCAGCTCGTCAAATACTATCACTGTGCCAAATTTGGCGCTTTTAACAAAAATCGCACAATCATTTCACCATATTGCCGGACTACGAGTGAGGTCAAGGCGAAGAATACTTCTTACACCGAAATCACCATGCAGACAGGCACAATATTAACAGAAGCTTCGATCGGAAGCAAATAGTATAATTTCGAAGAAAAATTCAACAAACCGTTCATTTGTAAAATTTTAGTATTTTTATGCTGTGGTTAAAATAGTTATGCAACAGATTATAGAACACCTTCAAAGAATACGAGATGTTGTGAGATCATTGCTTTCATTACGTTTATCCACAGCAGGTGTGAAGTCTTGAAGATGAACCCGCTATTCAAAGCAGCGCTTCTTCGAATATTTGCTTTCCTTTCTTGGGCCTTTTTCAGCACGTGGTTGTTTGTTATGGTAGAGAACACGGAAAAAGATCACGAAGAAGAGAAATATCATTTGTTAAGCTCCCTGTACGATTCCATGGCAATGAAGTACAACATGACTATCGAGGAGTTTAATAACTTCTCCAGTGTTGCGTTTGAGGCCATGAGCGAACCTGAACCACGGTGGACCTTCTTTACAGCATTGGATTTCGTCTTACACGCTCTAACTACTATAGGTAAAATCAAATACGAGCTAGTGGTTAATAAAAGCGCAGAATACCTCTTTCTATTAAAAGTACATCGAAACTTCAGCCTCTAAGGCTAAGCTGGTTGGGCGATCTGATAAAAAATTATAACTTTGATTGCCTTTCGACTAGACTGTTAGTGGCTTTGAAGAAAAGATTCAATTTTCCCTTAATTCCACATACCTCTGCCACATGGTTGGTCTGAAAGGACTGTCTCCCCAACATATAAAAAAAAAACAGGACGCTTTTTATTACGCATATCACTTTATATTATCACTTTATATGGAATCTATGTTCACAGTGTTTTTTTTACTTCGTGTCCCCAGTTAGTTTTAACTAATTCTTTTTCAACAATTTACACTACCGAGTTTTTGTAGACTTATCTATCTTTTGCAGGTTATGGATACATCGCTCCTCAAACACCCTCAGGCCAGATGTTGTGCATTTTCGTCTCTTTAGTTGGGATTCCCATCACATTGCTCGCGTTAAAATCCGTCGGGGAGCTTATTGCTAAATTGGTCAACGGAATTGTTATCACGTTTGAAAGGAAAATCCTTAAAAGAGCGGAACCGAAGCAAGTGGAAACTAAGAGTGCTGTGATCTTGTTTTTATTAATGGTGTTATTGATTGTCGTAAATGGCCTTTTAGCGATGGAACAGAAAGATTGGACTTTTGTCGAAGGAGTGTACTTTTGGTTTGTAACATTGAGCACAATCGGTTTTGGAGATTACGTTATAATGAAGGAACCCCAGAGGATCAAGCAATTGCAATTGTCTGTTAATAGCTCTAACAATCTCGAAACCGACGATAAATCAGGCGTCCTAAAAGATACCGGCCCAAAATTGGTTTTCAGCATATTGTTTACGCTTTATACTGTATTAGGTTTATGCATTGTCGCAAGTGTACTAAATGCCATCATGGCGGCCATCGAGGAACAAAAATGGCGCCCACGGTGTCCTGGATGTGTTCCACGAAAAACTCAAGACCACGCGGATACTCTAAAGCAACGTGGTGACCTTGATATGACGTCTTTAAGCACGGAAAATGTTGGATTCCGAAATGAAAACATTGAACCACTCTCATTAACTCACCTTAAGTGAGAAGTGAGAGTAATGGATTAGAAATCTAATTGACGAGTAATGACACCCTTCTGAAGACCGACATAGTGAGGATTTTCTTTGTTTTGTTTTTCCCCTCCCTGGGCCTGGTAGATTCTAAAAAAAATCCGTGGCTAGGTTTATTCCTCGTTGGGTACGTACGATGAAAAACGTTAATGCTAGTTTTTTGTAAGGTTTAGGTCTTTTTTATCTCCACTTTTATTTCCAATGTCTTGCAGTGATGGGTGTTTCCCTTTGCAAGATCCCCCCTCTATAGATGTAGATGCAGTTTAAAGGACATTTGTACCATTTCAATTTGATCATTTTATCTACGAAACTTTCGTTACCCACTCTTGTGAAAACGCAGAGTGAGAATTGAACTTAAAATATATTCTTAGACCAAGGAACATAGAATCTTCCCGAAGACTCTTTTGGTATCCAGAGAGTGAAGAGTGTCACAAAAATCAAAATTGCCATTCTGGTGAAGTTTGAAATTTTGAATCTTTTTTTCTTAGTTTAGTTGATGTCTTTGCTTTCACCACTTTTGGTGTTCTCTTCTTTCTCTTGCAAGTTAATAAAACAAGTTTTTAGCAAACTACAGGCCATATAAAAATACGATATTAAAATACGATAGGTTTGGCGGGTTTCGCAGACGATCACTCCATAATCGTTAGTGATTGCTGTTTCAACAATTCGCATCATTTTTTGTGTGAGTTCATTCATAAGAAGCCCCAAGTGGATTTGAAGCCTACATATGGGAAAGGTTAAATAAGCTAAGCCGGTAATATCGATTCATTCTACCTTTCTACTCAAAATATTCGGAGGTTCTCAGTGAAAGATGAGTTCAAGTAATTATTAGTGGGCTCACAATTGACCTTCTCCCACTGATGATTGCGGTTTCAGAGCCCCGGGGGTGGGCGGGGGGGGGGGTACTCAAAAAAAATTTATACGGGGAGGCTCCGCCCCGAGTTCTAACCCCTTACCCTTTTATATACCATTTTGACAGAAATTGTACCCCTTTCGTATACCTTTAACTGAAAAAAGGTACCCCTTTCATATACCTGAAAGACGTGGCGTGGACTTAAAACAGGACTTTTTCTTGTCATTTCCGTGTAGCGCTCAATAAAATAATAGAGGCATAAATTGCGTCTGTTCGAAATATTTTAATAAAAGGCCGTTTTAAAAACCTAAATGACAGATTTTCACACCCTTTCATATACCTAAACTCGTGAAATCCCTACCCTTTTGTATACCTGAAGCCTGAAAAAGGTACCCTTTCGGGCGGAGCCTCCCCGTATAGGCCATTATAGGGAGTAACCCCTCCGGGTTCAGAGCACAATTGGAAAATCAGGGTACTAGTAAGAATGGTCACTGATCGTTATCTTACTAACGCATCTTATATCTTTATATTTAATTATTTTAAGGATAACATTATAGGGGTAACCTCGTTTTTTCCTTTCAATTTAGAGGTTTTTTCATGTATATGTTGTGGTCTAAATTTAATTATCTTTGGTTCAAATGTTTGTAACCAGTTTGATTATTATTTCCATTTGTTTCATATTATGATAATGAATATGAGAAAATTAAAAGTAAAAATAAAACTGGTTTAAAAAGTTTTAAACCAAACGGGAAAATTTAAACCACAATACATCTATAATTTTTATCTATCTTGTTTTGCGGCATCTCGAACGAATAAGCGTTTGTTTTGTTTTGTTCTGTTATGTAAGGAAAGGTTAGGTTAATCTGTTAGGTAACGTTATTCAAACGCGTTGAAATCCTGAATTTTTCCCAAATTTAATCAAGTAGGCTATGATTATTTCGTCACCTTGCAAATCCGTTTTCCTTTGTATATCTTTGTATATACATTTAACTGATATTACAAAAGATATTATGAAGCAACAATATGAAAAATCAATGCATTTAGAGTGGGATAAGCAAGGAACAAGCGCGTGTTAATACCATTAATGCAAAACCAACGATTACTTTAAAACCAAACGTTCACAGTAGTTAATTAAGAGTTACCTCAACAGAATTGAAATAATTAAAATTCATATAGCAATGCATCGATAAATAAAACGTTGTTTGTGGCTTAGAATAAGTCTGATTTACAAACTTGTACAGCCAGAACATGTTCACGAGGGCATCATAAACGTTATTTATAAAATAGAACATAAGAGCTGCCATATTAAGACTCGTGAGAGAAAAATGTAATATTCAATCTCTCGTGCGTCAATCAGTATAGTTAGTAAGTGACACAAGTTACTCAGCTTTGTTTTCCGCTCACAGTTAATAAAGAAAACTCATAAATATGACTATGGGAAGTAACTGCGGAGATTTTAGCCTGGCTGATAACATTTTACCTACTTCTTAGTAATACTCATAGCAACTCAATCGACAATATATGAACGCTTTTTTGGTCGTTGGATGCACTAATAAATAATATTTTCAACCATTGTTGACAATGTTTCAGAGGATGAACAATAGATTCCCTTCAAAAAAGTCAAAAAACGAAGCGACAGACTTGTTGTTTCAAAGACTATGCAAATACTGTTTGTCTAATTGAAAGGCAGCTGATTGGTTTAAAACATAAAAAAAAAAAAACGACCAGCACTTAATTTGGGAAGGACATTTTGCCACTGATGTTTTCCAAGCAATACTGACGTTATGGAAATTGGCAAAATCCATTTTAATCAGGAAAAAATAAATATTCCATTTCCTCGCAGTTAAAACCCAGACATTTGCACTCGAGGTATATAAAATAGTTATTGAACTAAGTCGGCTCGCTAGAATTAATCACAAGTTTTCGAGTCATTGTGAATGCAGTGCGGACTTCACTGCTCTTGCCCTGCAAAGAAAGGTCGCCTAATACATTCAAAATATTATCTGCAACGCAAGCAACCGAAGGACAAGTAAGCGTGGTTCACGGCCCTCGACAGAACACTTCGGTAACACATCGAAACACAGTCAAGAAAGTAACGTAGTAAGTAAACTCATAGAAAGCGCACGTTTAAAGAATATGAACCACAAACACTGGTTTTAATATAACATAACTGGAAGATAACTGCTAATTTCGGAGGCTCAGTTGTAAAAGCAGATTGAAGGTAAAAGAAAAACGTGAAAAGACCACCCGAGGTTAAGGACAAAAAATGGTTCCTACGCTGAAATTACCACAAAAGTAATCGCAGTGAAGTTTTCGTTGTTATTAATCACCTAAAAAAACATCCAACAGTCTGCTTCATTATAGAATTTTGTCATAATTCCCCTAGATTGACTGTAATTGTTCGATTTTGCAATCCCTATCTGAATATCCGCCCCTATTTTAGCCCCCTATTATATATCTTTGCTTTCATTACTCACACAAATTATTACAACAGCTGGAATTGGCTTTCAAATGACATTGATATATTGGATATATACCCTATTCGCTCTTCCATTTTAGTCTGTTTTTGATTTTTTGAAATCTCAGCAGTTTTAAAATGTTTTTGTAGAAACAATATTATAATAGTGTGTAGTAAACAATAAAGATGGTAAATTTTAAGCTCGGTGATAAATAATGAAGGTGGATTGTTCAACACTGACGAACACGGGACAAAGAAAACGGGACAAAGAAAAAATCTGAGTCCCCGACGGGAATCGAACCCATGGCCTCCCAAAGCTTAATATTTGCCATCTTTATTTTTGTTTAACAATTCATCTTCATTAATATTATAATAAGCGCCCTGTCCCTATAGTATGTGATTTGTCTCAGCGACCTTCCTTTGCTTGAGCTCCAAAACTCAATTATCGCCCCAGGAAATTGAAAAACTGATTTATGAAACAGACTATAGTACGACAGTTCACATTTAAAGAATGTGATATATTGTTGGATCAATTTTCTCATTGAATTTATCTGCTGCAGATTTGAAATCTTGGAGATGGATCCGCTTTTCAAAACCGCTCTTCGTCGGACTTTATTCTTTCTTTTGTGGACGTTTCTCAGCGCATGGTTATTCTCTGCAGTGGAGTACACCCAAAAAGATGATAGCGAAGAAAAACACCAGTTGTTGCTCTCTTTGTACGATTCCATGGCATCAAAATATAACATGACCATTGAGGAGTTTAACAACTTTTCCAATCATGCACACCAGGCCCTGAGCGAACCTAAACCACGGTGGACTTATCCTGCTTCAGTGAATTTTGTCTTTCAAGCTTTAACTACTATCGGTAAGAACAAACACGAAATACAGTTGAATCCCGATAACTCGAACTTTCAAGGGAAATCGAAAAAGGTTCGAGATATCGGGAGTTCGAGTTTTTGAGGGTAAAATTAGTAAGAAAAAGACCTGGAGGGGGATCGGAAAAGGTTCGAGTTACTGAGGGTCCCGGCTGAGGGTTCGAGTTATTGGGATTCAACGGTAGTCTAAATAAGCGTTGAACACGTCTTTCTGAAAAAATCGAGGATTTAACACCATCGCTTTTTGAAAGAGCAAATATAGGTTGGGCATGACACGTCCTAATGGCTTTGCTGCATTAGAATTAAAATAAAGCTGATTTTCACACTATTATTACCGTTACACCCCCTTTGTAGCTGCGGTCAGCAGAATGCAGCACCTAGAGGAATCAGTGGTACAGAAGTTGTTTCTTTTCAATAACGATTTCTAATCTTTTCATTTATTCCACGCCAACACTGGCCAACAGGATTCAAGATTAAGACTCAAGATTAAGTTTCTGTTTTCGTCTATATTCTGCAGGCTATGGATATATCACTCCTCAGACATCCGCTGGCCAGATATTGTGCATCTTCGTCTGTTTAGTTGGGATTCCTATTACATTGCTAATGTTAAACTCCACGGGCGAACTGATTGCTCGATTGGTCAACTCAATTGCCACAAACGTTGAACAGAAATTCCTCAAGAGGGCGCAACCAAAACAAGTTAAAACCAAGAGTGCTGTGATCTTGTTTTTATTGATGGTGTTACTAATTGTGGTAAATAGCCTGTTAGTAACGCATTTTGAAGATTGGACTATCGTCGAAGGAGTGTATTTCTCGTTCGTAACATTGAGCACAATCGGTTTTGGTGACTATGTTCCAGCAAAACAGAAGCAGTCCCAAGGTATCAAGCAGTTATTTGTTAATACCTCTAAAAATCACCGAAACGAGACCACGAGAATAAATTTACCGATTCTTTTCGGCGTAGTCACACCGCTTTACGCTGTGTTAGCCCTGTGCATTGTTTCAAGTGTACTAAATTCCATCATGGCGGCCATGGAAGAACGGAAGTGTGGTCTTCCATGTCCCGGATGTATTTCTGGAGAAGTCCGGGATCATGTGAACAATGAGCAATATACCACTAAAGAACGGCGCGAAACTAAAGTGGAAAACGAGGAACCGCTGTCAGAAATTGAACTTTAAGTAAAGAAAGTACTGTTTTGCTACAGCTTCTAATCACTTCAGATCCAACATGAACGTATAAAAAATTTTCGTGTTTATGTTATTTTTTCGACTAATTTGTTTGTTGAAGTAAAGTAGTAAGAGTAGTGGGATATAAGGAAGGTGTTTTTTCTTAGTTACAGAAACCAAAGCACAAAAAAAAACCCACACAGAATTATGCAAAAGATGTTTTGTCGCCGGCGACAATATTTTTGTGACACCACTGTGAATTTTCTTGAACGCCTGTTGAGTTGTTTTGCGACATTCACAGTTGTAAGAATTTTTAGGGTAATAATTGTATGTATACATGTAAGGCGTTTCTGTATTGGTCTCCACGAAAATAGTAATAGGCAGCTATATACCGCAATAAACAGAAATTGAAAAACTACGGGTTAACTTAGGGGCTAAGCCATTGTCATAACTAACCAATCAGAAAAGCAGAGATCATGATAGTGTTGAAAACGGTCTTTTCCTGATGTTTTCTTCCGCGAAGAATAAGAAGATCTGGGTACCACATTTCCTCAGTTGTCTGTTCAGACGATAATAAAAGGAGCATAGAATTTAAACTAGCTAACCATTGAGCACAGAAAATCAGGCGAATGATTTTCTCAGCGCCAAGCGAGAGGGAAACACCAGACAGTAACCTGCGAATATCTAATGCATACGAAAGTTAATTAACTCTACGCGTGAGGTTACTGTACTTCGTCTAGAAATTTCTCATTTGTTTCAAAAATGCATATATTTTAATTTTTTCCTTTGTCTCGACCGTTGTTGATATTCGCTGTCGAAGCAAAAAAGTAATGATATTCGTGGGGTGAGGGTGAACTTTAAGTGCTTGCAAAGTCACTTCTAACCCTTTATATGGAGCAACTCAAAAGTGGTGAGTACACTGTACGATAAATTTAGGATTATATCTGGATAAAGAAAAAGAATGAGTCATTCATACTGATAATTTTACGAATAACTGAAATAGAAACTCAATTAATACTGCGCAAGGGGTAATATCTCGGGCAATTTAAATTCTTATTTGGTTAAAACTCGCAAAGTGTTGTTAGTGTGTTGATGCACCGATAGTTGTCTTCAAAGATGTGAACTTGTGAAAAAATATGCCTCTGGCCTAAGCCTTTTTTAATATTTTTTTTGACTTTTAGTGTACACTTCAACTGATCTGTATGTATTTACATTAAATCAAAGAAGAGATGCTATACTTATAAATTATTAACAACGGTGAAAGTGTGTAATATGAAATAAACTAGAAAACGATATGAGGAGTCAATACTTTCTTTCCTCAAGATACAGAGAAAATGTTTACACAATCCAGATAAAAAATCCAATTCAAATATACGGGAGAAGTGCAACATTCAAAATAATTGTGTTTCCGTGTGAAGTATTCCATTTGTAACATGTATGAGTTTATTTGAAGACCTTTAACACTTGGTAGAGTCACTTTTCGTTCCATAAACATGAAGAATTTTATCTGTCGTCATGTTTGATTGCGCGCAGAGATAAAGGCTCGAGAAAGTCGACATTCCCACCAACATAATTTGTTTGAAAATTCTAACCCACATGAAGTCTTTCACTTGCGGGGAACTAGATTCCTTTGAAATGCAAGGTTTAATATTTAGATTTAATTAACTTAACAGTATGATAGATCAAAGGTGTATAGTCAGGAAAGGTTGCTTCTAACTGCGGCTCCCAGACTGCAACAAGGTGAATGCCTAAATTAGAACTTTATCAAGTCTAAAAACTTGTTTTTGCAATAACCAAACAAATGGCCTAAAAAGCAAGTATCAAGTTTCGATGTCATTCTATCAGTGCTAAATTTCTAAATAAACCGCGTTTTTTTACCATTAAACTGAATTTTTGTTGCTTCGATTCCTGCTTATAAAGCACTTTTCCACACTGCAGCAAGATTTTGATGAAGATTCAATGAAAAAGCGCGCAATAATTTACTTTGGCGCATGTGTATAAGCCATTTTTTGCGAAACCGTTCCCATTTTTTTCTTGCTCCTTTTCCTTCCGTTTTCTCGGCTTTCTTATTCCCACTCCTTTCTACTCTTCACTTTCCTGATGTTTCGATGAAATCATTGGTAAACCCTGAAAAGAGGACCTCGATCAATTACAGGTGTTTTGGCCCGTTTCAGTACCGATTTTGCACCAAAAACGTACGGGACTTTCTCGATTAGTTCTGTAAGGAAGCATTCAAAAAGCGAAATGAATAGTTCTGTGAAAAGGTCAATCCTAGCTCTATCAGTTGCTTATCACCAAAAACGGCTGACGTGCAAATTGATGGTGTCACAATTGGTTCATTGGCTGCTCCTCTGAATGTCGACAAAAGTTGACTTTAGCACTAAAAGGGTTAAAGGAGCTATGCCAAATCTTGAAAAATCTATCATAAAGTTTTCAAGTTCCACATTTGCGGTCACTGTTGTTTCCTCTCAATTGTTACCTGTTTGGCGTTTTTCTTCCTTTGTATTATTTTGAGGTTTTCTTCAACTGAAAGGTAATTTTTGTACATTACAAAATGACTTGATCCATGGTGAAATAGGCCCTTTAACTTGTAACCTTGATGTTAGGATTCTTAACCGTCTGAATGACATTTGAATATAACGTTTTAATAAAATATTTATTTACAGCCGTATTTCCAGGATTTCATAATTTCTACTGAGCTCAAGCACGGATTTATAAAAAGGATTTAAGATAGGGTACTTGGTGCAGGTGTAAAATCTCCCTTGAAGATGGGCCCGCTTATGAAACAAGCATTCTTTCGAACTCTTGGCTTCTTATTGGTAGCCTTGCTTACGCCTTGGTTATTTGTTCATGTGGAGCACACGGAAAAAGACGATAAAGAAGAGAAATATCATCTGCTACGCTCCCTGTACGATTCCATGGCATCTAAATATAACATGACCATCGAGGAGTTTAACAACTTTTCCAATGTTGCGTTTGAGGCTTTGAGCGTTCCTAAGCCACGGTGGACTTATTTCAATGCAGCTGATTTCGTTGTACAGGCTATAACTACTGTAGGTAAGGCAAATACAATATTTATAAATAAACTGTCAACGTTTGTCTTGGCATGGTTACCGTTATGTCACATGGTAAATGGTCTTTTGGAATCTTTCTTCTACTGTCTACTGAACCAAATCGTGCAAGTCTCTTAAATGAGAAAAATACCTTATAATCGAATTTTGGCTTCGACCTACCCAAATACGCACAAGTCCTTTCATTCCTGCCACCATCCCCCACCTTCCTCCAGGCTTTCCATTCGCCATCTATGCAATCACGTGCATCTCTCAGTTCGTGACTTGGGCGTAGGTCGGGGTCACAAAAATTACCATTCTAGACAAGATAATAAGGAAGGTTACTTAGGTTAGTGCCGGTGAAAGCACTTCAGTTCCTAGTCAAGTTATATTGAATAGGTCCTGTAAGTATACAACATAACCTGAACTGGCGAACGTTTTATAGAGAGAGTTCTCTCTGATTATCTTTTGTTCATTTTCTCTGCAGGGTATGGATACATCACTCCTCAAACACGCTCAGGCCAAATATTGTGCATTTTAGTTTCTTTAGTTGGGATTCCCATCACATTGCTCGCGTTAAAATCCGTTGGTGAGCTTATTGCTAAATTGGTCAACGCAAGTGTTACGAAGTTCGAAAAGAAAATCCTTCAAAAGGCGGAACCGAAGCAAATTGAAACTAAAAGTGCTCTCATCCTGTTTTCATTCATGATTGTGTTAATGATAGCAGCTGGCCATTCAGCAAACGCGTTAATTGAAGAATGGACTTTCGTCGAAGGAGTGTACTTCTGGTTTATAACATTTTCCACAATCGGTTTTGGTGACTACGTCATTAGAGAACCCACCACAAGGATCAAGAAATTCAGTGTGAATGACTCTGTATATCAAGAAAACAGGGATGCCTCAGATGACAACGTACGTCCACAAACGACCCAAGTTATCACTCTCTGGTTGCTTAAGTTTATTTATTTGATAAATTTATGCATTGTCTCAGGTGTATTAAACTCTATCATGCTCGCCTTGGAGAAACGCAGGTGTCACCCTCGATGTCGCGGATGTTTTTCTCATAAAACCGAAGACCATGAGAACAGTGAGCAATATAACCCTCCACAACAGAGTGAAAATGGCATATTAAACATGACACATTTAAGTACAAATAAGTTTGGATTTTGTGAAGGACGACAAGAAATTCCTCCATGTTTAAGGTCATGGGAAATAATCGCAGATCGTCCGCCGGAGGTTACCACTTGGCAGTATTAGGGGGGGGGGGGGGGTGCAAACTTCGTATTGCTATGAGTTGTGATGGCGGGGATGTTTCTGCTGATCTTACCAAGTTTCTCGACTGGCACCTATCCATCGCAACCATGTCTCTGTATATTTAAAACTCGGAAGTATAGCATGTCCACCTTTGTCAAGTTACAGTCGAACCTCTTTAACCGGCCACCCTATACGAACGTTTCCGAAGGTTAACGAAGGGGGGGTTTGCCGAAGATTTTGATTTTTCCGAAATTCTTGTCATTCTACAAGTGTTTTCCCTAAATGTTATTTAGATACTTCTGTTGTAAGTGGCCGCTTACCGGTAATGAAGGTTGGCCACTTAAAAGAGGTTCTTCAGAAATAAGCATAAGCTGTGGTAGAAACATCACTTTATTGCTAAGAAATGAAATGGTCGTCACTTAGCTTTGTCAAGACGATTATAATTAGGACTCTTATCTCTCACTTGGCATTAGGTTGTTGAAAACAATGCCAACTAACTACGTGTATTAAATTTTTGATGGCCGCTAAATAACGTTAAAAACAATCGAATCCTCATTGGGATGGCCGCTCTCGCTCGTACACGAAATGTGTCTAGAACATCAAGATGAAGGTATAAATTAAATTGTTTTTGAAGGAAGTGGGGAGCCTTTATTAGTTTTTAGTTTTTTTTCCAGGTCACAAGGACTGAACTTGAAAAAGACAGGCTAACTTTTTCAAGTTGAGATCTAAAGTACCTGATGGCATCACAATAATATCACTTGTTTATAGCTTCAGTACACTGGCATAGTAATTTTTAACAAAAATTGGACCACTATTTATAGGTTTGCGTTTCCATACGTCTTTACGCTCTTGAATTTTTGAAGAGAAGCTCCTGACGGTGTCCCTTTAAGATACTTGAATCGAAACTCCCGTAAGGGCTAATTGTGCTTGTTTTTAGTGTCTAAATAAAAAAGATGGAGTCATAACAAACAGCAACGTTTAAATGGTGTTTTGTCATTCGTAATAACTCTCTTGTTAGGCTACTGGGGATATTCAAGAACGCCCGTTGAGTTATTTTTATTTCCGGCTAATATAAACTGCTTTGTGGATTTAAAACTAAGAACAACATGTACTGACATGTTGGTCGCAAACAAAATCATTAAAAAATTATTACACCACTGTAAATTACAATAGCAGCTGCTGCAAAGGTTATATCATTTTTTCAGATCCCTAAACTTTATACAGAAGCTACGGATGAAGGTTAAAGTTTCTGATCTTTCAAGGGTCACTTTTCAACTTTTCTCTTGTTTAGATGACCAAAAGCAACTTCTAAAAATTGGTGAGTGCGGTAGTTTATTTAGGATTACCTCTGCTGGTTATCACGTAGGATTTCTCGTTTCTTGGTCAAAACGCACATAGTTTCCTTCAGTTTTTTAGCTTTCCTGTGTCCTATTTAGTGGTTTTCACGGGTATATTTTCCGTATCAAAAATTGGAAATCAAAACTTTGTTAGACATCGCGTTGTACCAGACGCTTGAACATGGCTGCAACATAATTTTTTACCAAACAGATCCACCGAGGTTGTCTTTTGTATGCTCATTATATTTTCAAGATAAAAAAGTACGTGATCACATTCTTCTTGAACATTGGCTTCGGTACTGCTGTACTCGATCAAAGTCCCGCGCAGACTGCATGAGAACAGGTCACATACCTCGTGAACGTTACGAATCTTCTACACAATAGTGCCTGTTGTTAGATGATAAAGCGAATTTCGCAAATCTGAGATGAGTTAGCCCTCTCAAACAGGTATTTCTCCAAACAATTCCTTAAGTGCCCTTGAAAGAATTAAGAAATAAGAAAGTTAAGAAAGCTAAACACAATGGCATTACTTTGAGATACAGTCTTATGGCGTTTTGACTAAGGGAGGTAATGAAACGAAACGAAATTCAGTTTTTGTCGTAGTACATTACAAAAAATTTATTAAACATTTTTTATTACGGAAGATCGACTGATAGATAGTTTTGTTCCTTTTAGTTTAATTCGTGAGCATAATACGATGAGCTGCAGTTTGATTTGGATGGTCAGTTAAATAACTAGAAAAACATTAGATGATTTAACATCGGTCATCGACTGCTTTTGGTAGTAAGTAGCTACAATATCTTGAAATTGTAGGTGTGCTTATTCATTCTCAGTACATTATTAGATAAAGTGCGTCATCACATAAAACCAAATATTTCATTCACACAACTTTACTTGGTGCTGCATGCTAAGACGTTTCTGATTTTTTGAGTAAAATAATCACGGTTTATTCAACAGTTACTACAATTTGCTACTGAGTTAAAAAAGAGGATTACAGAGTATAAATTAACAAAGCTTACTAACTGAGGCAGGTGTAAAACCCTCAATATGGACCCTCTGGTAAAAGCAGCACTGCTCCGGACTTTTGTTTTCTTGTCATTGGTCTCCCTCAGTCCTTTGTTGTTTGTTCATGTGGAGTACACGGATGAAGACAATAAAGAAGAAAAATTCCAGTTGTTACTCTCTCTGTACGAGTCCATGGCGTCTAATTACAACATGACCCTCACGGAGTTCAACAACTTCTCTAATGTGGCGCACGAGGCCTTGAGCGAACCTAAACCGCGGTGGACCTATTTTAATGCAATGAACTTTGTCTTGCAAGCATTTTCTACAATCGGTAAGGGAAAATATAGCTTTACATTTACAATGTATTCTTTGAAATAGCTCAGTTACAAAGGAAGGCAGAAAATTCGCTAACGGTTGCCTGTGGCGTTGGAGCCACAAAACGAGAAATTCATTTTTGTTACTTAAGCAAAGCAAAAATAGGTCATGCGCGTCTTAAAATGCAATGTGACACTTACGTCTTAAATGCAGTTCAAAATCTCAGCTCGATCTACAGTACTTTCGTTAATTATACCTGTTTGTTTATTGTCAGAGATGCACATTATGGTTACGTTTACTTTTTAGACTTACAGTATTAACCAAATTTGTAAGTCTTGTATGAGCATTTCGATATCAGTTGCAATTGTGACTTGTCCACTTGGGTAACACCGGTAAATGTATCCTCTTGACCGCGCGCCAATCCATAGATTTACTCTTCAGGAGCACCCAGAAGAAATTCGGGTGATGAGATTTTGTTTCCTTAAAATTTTCTGCTACTTTTAAATTCAGCTAGAAAATCTGAAAAGATTTAACTGTGTTAGTTAACACAAACTTCCCTTAAAAAGGACCTAAACGATACGAGAAAACAATGGCATTCCAAGACATTTGACTGAATTTCCTCGTTGGTTGCTCCTGACCGTCTTATTGTTATAGGATGGAGCTGAAACTAATGGTTTGTCAATAGAGCAGTTTTCAATTGAGTGTCGTAAAACCAAAACCAAAGTAATTACTCTGGCCAATCACAAAGGACACAGACAATCCAGTGAACCAATCAAAACTTCAAGCAAATACATGTAGCTGGTACGAAGCGCAGGAAATCGTGCGCGAGCGAGTCACGATTGGTTTTGGTTTTAGTTCTGATTGGCTGAGAAAGTGGCGCGAAATTTTTAAACCAATCACTAAGAGTAGAAATGCAAAACCAAAGCAAACGCAATTAACTTTCGACACTCAAGTGAAAACCGCTCTATTTATTTCCTCTGTAGGTTATGGATGGATCACTCCCCAAACACCAACAGGCCAGGTATTGTGCATCTTCGTCTCTGTAGTCGGGATTCCCATCACATTGCTCGCATTGAAGTCCGTCGGCGAACTCATTACCAAATTGGTCAACACAGTTGTCACAAAGTTCGAGAAGAAAGTTTTAAAAAGAGGTGAACCAAAACGAGTTCAAACTAAAAGTGCGGGGGTTTTGGTTGCATTGATGGTGCTGTTAATGATAGCAAATAGTTTCTTTACGAGGTACATTGCGGACTGGACAATCGTCGAAGGTGTTTATTTCTGGTTTGTATCATTTACCACAATCGGTTTTGGCGACTACAATGTTCAGCAACCCCAAAGGATCAAGCAATTGTCCTTCGATAGCTCTGGAAACCTCGCAAACAAGGATGTTGACGGAAATGAATTCATTTTTGAATTTTTTGAAAAAAAGATTCTCACGTTGTATTACTTAGTAAATTTATGCATTGTCGCAAGTGTGTTAAACTCCATCATGGCGGCCATCGAGGAACGAAAATGGTGCCCCCGATGTCCTGGATGTGTTCCTCGAAAAACCCACGACCACGCTGACAACAACTCTACAGAACAGCACGAACTAGACATAACAAGTTTAAACGTAGAAAATACTGGGTTGCAGACGAGAAACATGGGATCGCTCGCAGTAAGTAAAATGAAGTTCGAAAAAGATACGTTTGCGCGTCTGCCGTCTGAATACGGTATAACAACACACGCTCTATCACACTCACTGGACCAGTACACACAGACTTACACTACACGCACTTCTACTCATCACGCAAACTGAAGACCAAAAAAAGCACACTCAAACGCCGTTAGACTGTCCACTACTCTTTCTTTTTTTGTATTTTTTCGATCATCGAGCGCGGGGAAAGAACGGCGAGAGAACTGACAGCACGTTCGCTTCGCTCGCCGATTCTCTCGTTTTTTGCGTTGAAAATTAGAGAGACTGTCCACAGTCTCTCTAATTCTTTTGACAGAAATTCTGCACTGCCCAACACGCCCAACAGACTGGACACAATTTTGTTTTTAACGACGCAGCAGTCCGTCTGCTCCCAGTGGAACAAAAAATTGTCCCAAGAAGCGTGGCACTCCACCAAAAAGAAGAACTCAGTTACACCAACATGTCAGTTGAGTTCCCACGTGTTTATCGTAATCTCAAGAATTTTTAGAACTTTAGTAGACCGCTAATTTTAATTTTAACACTTTTATGATTTTTTGATGACTATTTTTTCCATTATTTTACGTTCACGGCACTCTCGCTTGCATTTTAACTGATGAAGGTCACCAAAGCGACCAAAAGGTTTAACTTTTAAAAAAGATTTTTAATCAGCGTCAACCCCGATTTATATGTTCTTACATCATGCCTGATTACGACCACATTATTTTTAGGCCTATGTGAGTTTAAAGTACGCTCGACTGACCATAAATTAATAACAGCCTTTTGTATGACAAACTGATTGTCTAACCAAGTGAGACAATTCTCATGTTTCGTAATTCATGTTAAGGTCTGATAAGCCCTGGCAACCTAGGTCTATGAAGATCATCAGCAGTCTGAGACTGCTTTCCGAAATGTTTTTTTTTTTTTAGCAAACAAGCAGTCAATATTTAACTGTGCGGTTTTAAGCTTCTTCAAGCTTCTTGTTGGTTTTGATTCGAAAATTCTTAAAAATTCTAGATAAGATGTTGTAAATAAGTTTCAAGATCTCTAAACGTATTCAAGAGGCCCTGCCAGGGTAAATTCCGACAAGCGACATGGCCCAAAAAGTAGCGACAGCACATGAATGAAATTGCGACAAACAATAATAGCTCTAGCCAAATTCCTACAAGTGACAAAAATGCCTAGAATGGCCGATGAAACAGCGACACCGAGCATTTTGAAATTCAGACAAGCGATTCGAGGACCCCCCTGGCAGGGCCTCATTCAATACACGGTAACTTGCATGTCTTGATAACTATCATTTTGTTCCTGTGTCTGTATATGGCTGACAGTTGGCCTTCAGTTTAAGTGGGATTGCTTTATGGTGATTATCAAGCATGTAAAACCATAGATACAAGAAACCACAAAATGAGTTTTAGTCCACACTCAGAAAACGAATTTTAACCAAAATTATATCTTGTTCAACTAAGTATTATTAATTAAACTCACTGAACCATGTTAATAGTTAAATTACGTAGCGTACAGTATCCACCACCCGTAAGTAAAGTAGCTTAAAGTCTCTATACAGCCTACAGGCCAAATTGTGTTACTTCACATCCCAAGTTTAACCCAGTCTGTCTAAACAGATGGTCCTTTTCTGCATTCGGAGTATTTGAGCATTCTGCAACAACACATCTTTCTGGCATATTTATATCATCAATATCTCCTCACGATTACAGAAGTAATGCAGACTTCAACTGGCGGCAAGATTTCGTGCTTACTGACATGACATCACAGCCCATTTTGGAACCCAGACTCTTTCTTGTCTTGACTCCCAGTCAACTTCTTTGGGCGTGACCAAAGTGGGAACTTTAAAGCTCAAACTTGCAGTGAAAAAGTGGCGGAATCCAAAAATTTTCTTTTAGAATACTTGCTCATGCATTATATAGACTTGAAAATCACAAAAAACCTGTAGGCAATATAGACACTTTAAGTTCATTATTTATTATGGCTGTCACAGAAAAGTAAATTATCTGATCATGGAAAAGCTATTTCCACTGTTCTCTCTTCAAAAGTGAGTTAACTTTTAGCATTTGTCAAGAGCAGCTTATCTGTGGAATTGTGAATGTACACGTAGATACTGAACTAAGGTCATTACTGAAGAATTTAGCTAGTGGCTGTTGGAGGGTGGTTGTTTAACCTTCATGCATTGGTTTCTTTTTTTAGGCAGTCATGGTCTGACTTTTAATATACTGTATTTTCTCAATTAAATGCCAGACCTCCAAACTGCTAATTTTGAAAATAAATATGTAAACACTGGATGCATTTGATTGAGGTCCTGGTGATTGATTCAGGCCAAGGCATTTATTTGTGGTTGAGCTAACAAGGAAGTATATTCTCTTGAATAGCATATTATTGGAAATTGCCCTATATAAGTTAATAATTATTATTAAGTTACAACAAACTAGTAGTGTGGTATGCTACTTTGGTAAGTTTATTGAATGTTCAAAGGAAAAGTCAGGTGTAAAATAACTAGGATGGGTGCTGTAAAACAAAATCAAACATAGCAATGTCGCATTTGTGTCATGATTGACCCACTTTCTTTCTTGTGTTATAGTGCTCACTGTTATCGAAATCTCTAGGATCCTTCTGCCCCCTGGCGGGTGACTCCCAAATAAAACAGACAAGAGCGCTCGTCGGAAATTTTGAATTTAACCCCCAAAAGGAGACTAATCTGGATGTGGCTCAAGCATTCTTTTGATCCCTAAAAGATACCAAAATGCTAAAAATAGAATTTTAGATTTCTATATTTCTTTGCATGCAACACTAAACGTAGTCTCCCTCGCAGCCGTTTTTAGTGTCGTCACGCAACGATCCGCCCCACAAACAGGAATGTTGCGTGACGACACTAAAAACGGCTGCGAGGGAGACTATCCTAAACGAGACCTTGACAGCTATTAAAAAAGAAAATAGCGATTTGGTGTTTTTTCCCAGAACACCTAAGTGAGACCAAAATACAAAATTTACACCCCCGAGCAAGACAACGAGCATCCCTGTCTCTTTCATATGGGAGTCCCCCCATCTGGGATCCCTCCAGCTATATTGTTTATAAGCTGGAGGAGAATGTTTTTAAACTGAATGAGGAGGATGTTGGCGACATTGCTGTTGGTGAACTTGAAACTTTGTACCCATAACATTAATTCCTTGCCCCTATGTTGTTCAACTATTGTTTATGTTCTGTTTGACACAAATCTTGAGCTTTTGTTTATAATCATCCTTGGAGATCCAGGGTAAGTTTGTCAGGGTGGGATGAATAAAAAAAATGTACCGCCCTGAAAAACTGCCCCTGGGCACACAACACCTTTAATTAGAGAGGGTTCATAATTTATGTAGTTGGGAGGAGAACTCTTTGATGATTTTGTTAATCTTTGTAAACCCCCCCCCCCCCCCCCCCCCGACGTTCTCCTGGCACTTCTTGGGTAATATCCTACCAACTTTATATATAGTGAAATATCAGGACCTTCCCACCCCCTCCTGGTGTCAAGTTATGTCCCACCCCCTATTAAACCCTCTCTTGGTAGAAACAGTATGCCTGAAAATTGCAACAAAAGCGACTCGCTAAGCGAACGCCGAAGGCAGCAGTTAGAACAATTTCGTTCAAACTGAAAAATAGGCCATTATAAATAAAAAAGTACGCGTGTACCTGATTCTCCAGGGCTAGCAGTTCATGATGTCCTTGATCTTCAGCGAACTTGATTCAAAGCCAAAGAGACGCATGTAAACGATTTGTGACCGTCCTAGTTAAAAGCTTATAAATCTTCGGGCGCAAGATTCAGCGAGAATATTTATACTGAAGGGCGAAGACAATTCTCCCTCACGTGTTTCGTTCCAGCTTTACACGCGCCAAAATAGAGTTCCCACTAGCCCCTCCCTTGCAAAAGCGATCGATTCAGCGGACTGCGTCAGCCTCGATTTCAAACAAGAAATGGCGTGTGGATTCTTCTCAAGTTTCGATAAAGAGTGTTTCAGAGTACTGAAGCGACCCAAATGCGAACATCCGTTTTCAAACATGATGTAAAGGTGAGTTTAGCAGAAATATAGCTTTGTACTTCACGATCGAATGGGTTAAATTTTTCTTGAAATTTTCTCAGGTACATACTTGGCACAACTATGTGTGTCGGTATTCACCAACTCGAACATGGAAAATCGATACCAAGAAAAATCGATCGTGAACAGTCTTGGCAGAACAGTGCTATATTTTCACTAATGTATCAAATAGTAAGCTTAAGTTAATGGCTGAAGTATTTAAAGTAGCTTTCTAGATCAGCTCGATCTGTTGCTTCTATTCGGTATCGATGCATATTTTATATTGTCTTTGTTATCTGTGCATACGTGACTTCTGCATTTGTACGATTTCACTCCGGTATTGTCTGATTTTTTTTGCATCACTGCAATCTTTCATATTATTGTGAAGCATACCGGTACAGGCTCATTCAAGTAGCTGTGCCGGATCGATATAAGTAGTTATCTACTTAGTACACAAACGTATGGCGTCTCATGATCTGAAGCATCTGCAGATTTCATTGTATTCACTAATCACTTTTGTCCGCAAATCGTGACCAAAATCGTGACTTTATAATTTAGCAATTCTTTAGATCTGTTACTTGTTAGCATTTGTAGTCATCATCAGTCGTTTCTCTCCTTGTGGAAATAATACAGCCATAGTATTTATAGCAGATTAGATTTGTAAAATTATTGCCCTAGTCATTCTGATCTTAATATTGAAAGAGCATATTTTGTCACCTGTAACTTGAAATTTGTTGGAAATGCCAATTACAGCCTCTTCTGTGTAGAAAAGAAACAACGCATGTTTTGAAATAAATCATTGTCTTGTATTCTGGAAAGGGTAAGGAAAGGGTAATGGTGGCAGAGTGAATCTTGGACCTATGTCTAGGTGGATTTTATAAAACTTTTATTTAACAATTAGACTACGAGCCCAAGTTTTCTATGAGCAAATAGTCAACGAGGCGCAGCCGAGTTGACTATCGCTCATAGAAAACGAGGGCGAGTAGTCTAATTGTTTTAGTTGAAACGCTAAAGGATTTTCAGTCCAAAACCTACAATATTGTGCACTTTAAAGACAAAAAAACAAGAAAATTTACCGCTTAAAGAGCTACTCGCGCGCGCGACTGTTTTCTATCGGCGAATAGAAATCAGTGAGAGAACCAATCAGATTCGCGGATTTCCAATAGAACACAGCTGAGTTTCTACTAATATAAAATATAATGCATGCTATGATTGGGTGGCTAGATGCTTTGCATGTGGCTAGAGAAACGGGTTTATAACTTCACATCAAGTTCCAGACGTAATTTTAAAAATGAAATGTTTTAATATTATTGAAAGAAACCTTTAAGTGAGATTTTTGACAAATCAGTCAGAGCAGATTTTTCCAGTAATGGTGCAGACATGCAAAGGTCTTGAATGATAGATTTGAATGATAGATTTACAACTTAGGGTGATTCATGTATACAGTAAGAGAGGTTTTGAAACTTCAGCTTTCCAATCTTGGAATGATTTTTTTTGCAATGTTACCCAGTCAGCATAAACAAATTAACTGAATAATGATATCAATCACTGAATTTGTAAACAGATTCAATTATATCATGTAATGCCACAACAGTTTATGTAGAAAATATCATTGGGACTTCAACAGGAATATAGCTAAGATTTCTAACAGGCGAAATTTTCTTGATCACAGGCGGACAATTTGGGTTACATTAAAAGAAAGATCTAACCACACACAGTCTTTAAGGGCCTCTTTACATGAGAGTTGTCGTCCCGGGATGACTTTCGTCCTGGGATGAATTCATCTCGGTGTCTGGTCATTTTCTTGTTGCTGTCTACATGATGATACTCGATTTCGTCCCGGGATGAACTCATCCCGGGACGATTTCATCCCTGTCCTAAGCACCGAGATGAAATTTCATCCCGGGATGAAACCACGTGACGAAAAACCCCATGTAAACAGTCTTTCTGGGATGAAATATAATGTAATGTAAGCACTGGCGAGATGAATTCAACTCGGGCGGGACGACTTACGTCCCGGCATCCCGGGATGAACACACTCATGTAAAATGAAAATTTTTTCATCCCAGGACGAAATTCATCCCGGGATAAAACTCATCTCGGCTCTCATGTAAAGAGGCCCTAAGCCGGAAAAATCAAGTCCTCAGGTGGTTATTTTTCGGTCTTCCACCTATTATTTACATCCCTGCTCCAACGTGGTTTAAGTGTATAATACACTGTGTATGCAGCAACTAATATTCCTGAGGCACACTTCACTTGAAGCATACATATTTATTTTTATTTATTTTATACTGTCCATCAATAAAAAACGTCTTTTGAAATGGTTGAGGTAAAGATAAAGCAGGGGTTTCAAAATCTTGTGATGTAGGCGTCAGCAACTGGAAGAGTAGGCGGCTGTAATACCAAGCTTGTTTGTTGTGAGCTGATTGCTACGACCAAAGTAACCGGCAATATATCATCAAGTAGCCGGCGGAACTCCGGCAGTCCCTGGCTTGTTTTGAAAACCCCGATGAAGATTATGGCAAAGATTATAAATTTCAACATGGCTGCAAAGCAGAAGAGATTGATGATTGTGGAGTTTGGATTTCCAAACATTTAGTAAATGCCATAAGCAAGAGTTTAGCTGTGGCGTTTAACATAAACACAGAGACAGTGTGCTTTATTGAGAGAAAGAAACATGGTGGCATAACAACATGTACTTGAACACTGGAGCATCATAGAATCAAAATCAATAAAATCAAGATAATTTATACTGCTTGCATTCAACTGTCGAAATTTTCAGGTTTTCTGGACATAGTATATCCCTTATGAAACTAAACATTTGTGCAAGTGCGAGCCTGCTTATTGTTTAACTTGAGTTGATGTAAACAAACATCTCAAATTACAATACACAGATTTCAAAAATTTGCATTAAGTCACAAAAACAAGAATGTCTGAACTGCGAGCGACCGTTTACCCCTAAATGACAAGATTTGCATTAAATGTATTAGTTTAGGAAACACACTTCCTGGTAAAGAAGAGTATAATTGCCAGCTAACTTTGACTGATTGCTTTGATCGAAGAGTCAATAAACATGCTACAGAATTACACCACAAGATCATTATTACAGTACCTTGATTTCAAACAATACGACAGCGAATGATTGAGTTAAATTTTTGACTTTGCCAAGTTCTGCAAAAGCGATTTTTACTTTATGGTCAAAATTTGAGACTCCTGCTGGGACATGATATAAAGACGTCACACGTGACTACTTGAGAAAGTCTGCCCAGAAACAGTAGAGAAACAAAGAAGATGCCCTCAGATAAAAGAAAAGTGAAAATTGCTCCTGTTTGTTGCAGTAAGTGACACTAAATCGCTGTTGAATTATTTCCCTTCACATTGCCAGTAGATTCTTCCAATACCGAGAAAGCTTTGTTAAGATTATTTGAAATTCATGTCAATGAAAAGTGCTTTCTTTGCTGCCTTTTTCCCCTTGTAATGGCAACCTTTCTGATGGCAAAAAGATCAAACTGAAAACATTTGAGAATCTGTATGAGATTGGTTATCGAAACAATCTGCGCAGGGTTTCCAATTCGTGGTATGGAAATCGCCAAGAAATGACCATTTCTCTAGTTCTACATCTTAACTTAGACAGTATTTTAAGAACAGAAAGTACTGTATATATACTCTGAAAATGTGCTTCTGAAAGCAATTAAAAATGAAATTTGTTTCATTTGGTTTTTTTTTTAAGTGACATGTACAGCAACAGGAACTTGTAATTGAAGCTTGCGATCCCACGATGCAAGGTCATAATTTCAAAATAAAGTAGTTCTTAGCCAAATGACCTCAAAAGCAAACATTTTATACCTCTTTCTACCGATATACTTTATTTAAGGTCGCCAAATGCCCTAAATCTTTTTGATTTTCGAATGATTTTTTCAGCGACAAAATCAAAACAATAACAAAGGCTCGCAATGCATACCGGCTTATTTAATGCATCGCAAATCGCTTTCAATATTATCACGTCCCCTACTCATGCAAAATAGTCACTTGTCATTTAGCTCTTTGATCTTGATGCTGTGTCATTAAGGTGGCTATATATAGTTTCATTCCCGCACGTGCGCTGCTAGTGCAAGGTTGTCGTAATTTGTGCACGCAAGCTGATGCAAGCTCATTAAAAATAATCCATCATGGATTTCTTTTACATTCAAAGAAAAACCTAACCCATAACAGATTTTTAAGAGTAGATTATACTGTTTTAACTTCCAAAGATTATCAGTTTGTATATTTTATTGATGGAATTGCTTCCAACACCCCGTAAACAAGTGCAAAGAAAAGTCAGCGTACCGTGAGCATGCACAACACCGTAACTTGAGAAATTTCTATTTTGCTGACGTCACAAAAACTAAGCGTTTTGGAACGATCTAAAAACACATATTGCGCATTTCAAATGGTAAATTTTTTTGAAATTTGGCACAAGGGTAGCATTTTTTTCTACATATGAAAAAATTATCAAATTTTTAACAGTGAGCATAAAAAATGGAAATTGCGAAAACCACTGAAAATGATGTACAAATTTTCTTATGGCTTTAAGATGGCTTTAACTCTTAAGATGTTTACTTCATTATGCCAAAAACAGGGAAAATTCACCTGGTACTGTAGAAACCTAAAAAAACTGTCTGGAAGTTTGCTTGCGTCAAAAAACAAGCCAATAATCTCTGTCGCTAGTTGGCACTCGAAGAGTCTTTCCAGGGATCCATATTCACGGTCGTCCGGTCGTCCAAGACGACTAAAAAATCGTATGGACGACCAAACGATTACATAAACTCGTCCGCTGGACGACTTACATGTAAGTTTGACTTAATGAAAAAAAAAACAATTATTAAGTTTTCTTATGAGTTACTTGCGTTACGTTCTGACCACTTGTCATCCATTCATAACTTTTCGAAAACAGAAAATAATTTGCAACTTTCTGTCGCGATAAAATCATAATTTAGGACGCCATCTTGGCTGATGCGGTATTTTCCATCAATGAAATCATTGCAGGCTCAATTTTCAAGCTGTCAACCGCTGATATTTTGTACTGCAGCTGCATCCGCGAAAACACGAGGCGATCGCATCAGCTGATGTTTTGATCAAAATTTGCCGATATCTTGGTGTGGCACCGCCAGCAAAGAAGAAAAAGCAATGTTAACACTTCAGAAAAACAAACCAAATATGAATAAGAAGAACAAAAGCGTTCTTTTCTTCCGTTGTGGCAGTCGAAGAGGCCCTGGCTTTCATTTGTGCCTGCATCATACGCTTCCGCCAACATCACAAGCCGCGTGGGGGCGTGATGTTTTGTGAAATTTGTAAGCCGGCAGCCAAGGTAGACAAGTAAAGAGTCTCATTAACAAATACTTGTAAATCAAACTTTATTATAACAGATTCGTTGTCTTGTAGATTTCATGTATACACAGTGTTACATACATGTGATAATAAAAAAAAAAGTCAACTTTTCATTTACTTGTTGTACGGTCGCCATTCTAAACTTTTGAACGGGCAAGTAAAATTTTGCCAGGGCAAGTATGTCATCTTGCATACTTGCCCGGCTGACGACTTGGAGAAAAAACGAATATGGATCCCTGCTTTCTCGGATAGATTAAAGATACAGATAGCATTACTTGATTGTCAAGTGTTATACCAAAAAATGATTGCAAAGACAGAAGTAATGGAAATCTAATTGCAACGACTTCCCTGTTTAGTTGGCCTCTTGTGGCCAGCTAGAAACCGTTGACATTGTAATAAAATTGATGATGATGATGATGATGCTGGTCTGAGCATGCCAATTATGTTCAAGGGTTTAAGAAAAACATCATGAAGTTGATATAACAATACTTTTTAAGTGATGACATAGTCAATGCATAGTCATGGGTACTGTTCACTTACCTACTTTTAACATTATGAATATATACAGTGTAAGACCTTGTTCAATGTGCATGATTATGATAAGTACATACATGTATCTTTTTTTTTTTTTTGGTGAGTGCTTGCCTCCTTCCACTGTGGCCCAGGTTCAATTCCGGCCTACTGCCATTAGTTAGCCTGCGTAGCTGGCGGTATAGTTGGGTTTTAAAGCGCGCACGAGCAAGCGGCGAAGCCGCGACAACTAGCGGCGCAGCCGTGAGTGGCTTGGGGAGGAGGACCTCCCCAAGCCACTTGCGGCTGTGCCGCTCGTTGTAGCTTTGCCCCTTGCTTGTGCCCACTTTAAAACCCAACAATACCGCCAGCTTTGCAGGCTACCATAAGTTTGAGTTTGTTGTTAAGTTGGTTCTTGTTTGCTCAAGGGGGGTTTTCTCTGGGCACTCTGGTTTTGCTCCTTCCTGAAAAACCAACATTTCGAAATTCCAATTTGACCTTTTTTTTTTATTATTATTCATTCAAAAACGTTACATACATACATTACAGAAAATTGCACAACTACACAAAAATACATAACTACAAAAAAAAAAAAAATACATTTCTACATCGCACCCGTGTGGGCCTAATTGTTTATAAGTAAATCTTCACCTACTAATTATCTAATTTAACCGACAAATATATATATATCTATTTGGAAATTCTTGTTAAGTTTAAATTACATTCTCCATTTTTCCATTAATTTATCTAAGTTCTTATTTTTAGTGCATATGTACTTTTCAGTTTCGTACTTTAAATTAACTTTAAATTTGAAACCTTGAATATTTGGCAGTTCTTTGTTTCTTCTACACCCCCATAAATATATTTTCTTTATAAGTAACAAATAATTAAGTACATGTAAGGGGCATTTTGGTGTTAGAACACCAATTAGAATATCTTTTAAATTGAGATGAACTTGTTTTGTCGACAAGTAATACAATTCGAATTCTTTCCAGAAAGACCTTGAGTGTGGACATTCATAAAAAAGATGATGCATTGTTTCTGAATCGTGTTTGCAGAAAGAACACAGATTGTCTGCAATGAAACCAATTTTACACAATTTTGAATTTGTGTTAAGTATAGAATTTAATACCTTGAATTGAAAAGCCTTAACATATGGTTCAAAAGCAACAGAATGGGGAAGAAGAAAAGCTTTTTTCAGTTCTTCATCGGATAAGTTAAATTCACACTTCAGTTTTTGCGCGTAATTTGGAAGGCGTGCTTTTTTAAGGACTAACAGCGAATAATAGTCTTTTGATTTCTTTTTGGTAACATCGAAAAACCTATTGTCAATTTTGAAGGGTGGACAGACGTCTATGCGAACTGACCCACGATTTCGCATATTGAAAGGAACGGAATGGCGCAAACCAGTCCATTCTAGAAAATTCGTCCTTTCTATGTTTTTTGCAATTAACTCATAAGAATCGACGTTATTAAGATCAAAACAAAGGTCGCTTACAGTATGAATACCATAATTATAATATCTTTTATAGAATACTGGTTTGTTATATTGATTCTAATTTCCTGATTATTCCAAATGAAATATTGCCAGTTGTTATCAGCTGCATTGTCTTCACGAAATTCACACCACCATTTCAATAATTCTGTGTAAAACAGGGAACTAATATTAAGATCTTTAACATTATAGTTACAATTAAAGAGCATCAGACCACCTGAGTCTTTTAGGATATATTCTAAATATTTTTTCCATGCGCCTGAATTGTCACTAAAAATTCTCTTCAGCCAGGAACGGCGAAGAGACTTAATCATACTTTCGATATCGATCATTTTAATACCGCCGCCTTCAAAACTGTTTATTGCAGAAGCTCTAGTTACTTTATCTTTGCCTTTCCATAAAAAATTATACACCAAGTGGGTCAGTTCATCTATTATATGCTTAGGGGTAGGCATCAGAGAGGATATGTGTACAACTTGACTTGACTCTATCCAATTTGACTTGGATAGAGGACGAACATGAAAACCAGCCAGCACTGATGTGGCTTCCTCTCTTAGTATCATGAAATTATTTTTGAGGTTTTCTTTGACCACGAAGTAATTTTGTACACCTCAAAAATAAGTCTGGTAACATAACTCTTTAATACTAACCTCTCTTTTATGTTTCAGGGGTAAAAACCAAGTGTATTCCATCTATGGACAAACTCATCCAGCCCTCCACAAGTAATGTCACCAATCTCAGTCAAGGTCATCAGTTGCATAATGCTAATTCTACCACGATCACAGGTCATCAGAATAATAAGAAGAGCTCGGGTAAAGTCCACTACTACCAGTGTCCTAATTGTGAAAAGGCTTTTTTGTACAAATCAAAACTGCTTCTTCACGAGATAACCCACAGTGGCGAAAGGCCTTACAAGTGTGCTAGTTGCGAGAAGACGTACAAGAGGGAGTCGGAGCTTGTGGTACATCAGCGGGTTCACACAGGAGAACGACCTTTTCATTGTAGAAAATGCGAGAAGGCGTTCAAGACGAAATCAGAGCTTGTGGTTCATGATAGGTTTCATACTGGTGAAAGGCCTTACAAATGTCACCATTGTGAAAAGTCGTTTAGAACAGCGTCTGAGCTTGGTTTGCACAACAAGGTCACATCAGGTGAAAGGCCCTACAGGTGCGCCAAGTGCGACAGAGGTTTCTTTCGGCAGTCCGACCTCACCATTCATGAACGAAACCACTGCGGAGAGAAACCCTACAGATGCACCCATTGTGAAAGATGTTTCAGAACTGAATCTGAACGCGAAAAACATGAGAAGAGTCACAGCATCGTCAAACTCTTTAAATGCACAGTTTGTCACAAGTCATTCAAAACAAAAGATCACCTTGAAGCCCATACAAAAACTCACGTAGAGAAAACTTTCGATTGTTCCACATGTTCACTGTCCTTCAGCACTTCAACCGAGCTCGCAGCCCACAACGATACTCACGCTGGTAAAAGGCTTTACAAGTGTTCTCAGTGTGATAAGTCGTTTGCATTCAAGTCCAAACTCTTTCAGCACTGGGTGATTCACACCGGGGAACGACCATATAGGTGCGTCCAGTGCAACAAGTCTTACGGGAGAAAGTCAGAACTCGTAGTACATCAAAGAATCCATACCGGTGAAAAACCCTTCAAATGCACTAATTGTGAAAAATGCTTCAAAACAACGTCAGAGCTGGTCGTGCACTGCAGAACTCATACTGGTGAAAAGCCTTACAAGTGCAACCACTGCGAGAAGCAATTCAAAACTGCATCTGAGCTTGGTGTCCACAGAAGAAGCCACATCGGCGACAAGCCATTTTCCTGCACTCGCTGCGAAATGTCGTTCAAGCGAATGGCCGACCTTAACACTCACAAAAGATTTCATTTAATCGATTTGCCTTTCACGTGCCATCTCTGTGTTATGGCTTTTGGAACCGCGTCAGAACTTGCCATCCACGAAGAGTTGCACAGTTCCATTCTGCATAACAGCTTGAACCAAAATGCGGCAATGCATGGGCCAAACGCAGAACAAGCGACTCAAAGTAACGGACAGCCGCCCGCGCAAGGGCTTCTCTCTGATCAAACGTTGAATTTGGGACAAGGGCTTAAGATGGCGCAGCTTTCTCTAACCAACGACAAAACGAATGCTACTGAAGACCGTAAACATGTCGATCCAGATCTTGACATGAACAAGTTAATGAAAATTGTTAACAAACCTTTCAAATGCAGCCAGTGCGGCAAAGCGTTTGTCTCTACCACCGAACTGGCAGGGCACGTAAGAATTCACACCGGTCAAAGACCATTTAAGTGCACTCAGTGCGACAACTGCTATAGAACACAGTCAACGCTTTCTGTTCACATGAAGAGCCACGTCAAGGAAAAGCGATATAAATGTTCCTACTGCGAAGTGACGTGTCCCACGCTGTCCAAACTGTACGATCACTACATGCTTCATCAATCAGAGAGGCCTTTTGAAGGTTCACAACTAAACGATCACGGCGATCAAGAACGAGTGATCCGCTCGAATGGTGACGATATTTTACCATTGAGATGTTGGGTGTGCCAAAAACGTTTCAGTGAACAGGGTGCTTTAGATCATCACATCAGTTTACATCGGGACAGGAGTAGTACTCTTGAATCGTGTGTTAAGAAGTTGAAAAGCTCCATCGCAGAAAAATAAAGTGGAGATAATGACGTTGCTAAAGTAATTAAAAGTGGTCTCCAGAGTCACAAACCACGAGGCAACGCTAGAAAAATTTTGTAGTACACATCCGTGTACATTGTCTTTTGTTGTTAAGACATGAGACTACAAAGCTGACAGTTGAGTCCGTTGTGCAGAATGGGACGCAAGCAGGTTTGTTCAGTTCTTGCGAAAATTCTAGATAGTGGATTATTTTTTATAGTCATTTTGTCTAGAATGCGTGCAGCTTCCATCTTTATCCACAGTATTAACTGAGAGTTAAACGACGACGGTTCGCCAAATTGAACGAAAGTTTACGGTCGCCTGCGGCGGATCTGAGGAAAGGGGGAGACTGCACGTAACGTAATATATGTCAGTGGAATTTAAGTCTTGTGAAGTAACAAAATGCTGCAAATGCGGCAGTGAAATTAATTTTTATGAATCGGTGTGATTGCTTGATTTATAGTTATGCTATTATTACAAATTGTATCTCATCGACCTCACTGCAAACAGCAACAAGTTATGGCTGCTGAAAATTGGACTAGTTAACTTTTAAAATTTTTTGTCTAGGTAAACAGATAAAAGCCAAAAAAATGCATGTTATCCATGGTAAGTAAAAAAGAATGTTAATTGAGTTGCAGAATAACAGAATGTCAAAGAATGTACACGTTTTTATATTGTAATACAGTAGAACCCCGGTAACTCGAACTCGGATAACTCGAACAACCCCGCTAACTCGAACAAACTCCCATTTCCCTTGGATTTGACCCCACTTTTCAGTCATTTTTACTCGGTTAACTCGAACTCGGATAACTCGAAAACCCCGCTAACTCGAACTAAATTTCGTTTCCCTTGAACAAAATTTGGGTCAAATACTCAACTCGCCAAGGTTGCCCATTGATTAGAGCAACGAACAGATCACGTATTTGACAGCCATTTTCCACTCTTATCATAAGAATATATAGTCGTGTTAGAGTTTCTGGCAAGATAAGTTCAATTTGCACTGTACTGTATACTGAAGTGCTGAAAAATCAGTAACTATCAATTATTAACTTGGCAAATTAAATATTCAATCGACCCCGAAAACTCGAAACCCCGCTAACTCGAACTGTTTTTCGTTTCCCTTCAGAGTTCGAGTTACCGGGGTTCTACTGTATTTTTTTTTTTAACAGAGTCAATACAAGAAAATTAATTAGAAATAATTTTTTGATGACTAAATAATGAAAAAAAAAATAACGATTGCCCATTATAACGCTACTTTAAATTTAGCATGCTCGTTGTAGCTACATGAAATAGTATTACGGAAAAGTTTTGATAAATTGTATTCGTACCATATATCGGTTATAAGAAGAAATAATAATTAGAAATTAGATAAAAAATCATAGTACTTACTAGTTAGTACATTTTCATATATAAGCTCCGTTTACATCAAAACCAACATTTAAACATGTTTAGAAACTACTTAGTTATTTACAAACTTGCTTAAGGGAGGTTTACTGAATAACATTCATAAATAACGTTCATAAATTCATAATGAAATTCCTAATTTTCATTTTGCAAAGTACCGATGAAAAAACGGCGTCAGTCCCACACGAAAGTACTGCTAAATGGCTTTCATGTGAAGATTTACACACTAAGTCCCATCCATTGACTTAATCGTTACATTCGTGTAAATGGGTGCAAGGTTGCACTTCGGGAGTGAAGGGGTTAAAGCTTTCAGTTTTCTATTTTGTGCTTTACGCTTTGAAACATGTTTAACTAAGATGGTTTAACTAGACATGTAAATGTTGAGTTGGTGTAAACGGAGTATTGGCCTTACGATTGCTGCATTGCGGATTATAATGAGAATCACGGCAGTCAAGTATGCTAGTTAAAGTGCAAAATGTTCTTGGCTGTCCGATTCTCCAAACAATGCTAGAATATGTATTTTATTATTTTATTTTCTTAGGCATGCATATTTTGATATACACTGTGTAATGAGCTTTCAAGCTATTAGTTTTCTCGTTTTAATACTTCAATTTATACGATTTGGTATTTTTGAGAGTTAAATAGCCACAAGCTCAACAACAGTGTTATATTTTAGGCATTTGATATATACTGTTTTTAAAGACATAGTTATATCACGCTAATTGAATAATATCACTTGTCAAAAGTGTTAATTAGTTATCATTTCATTTAAATGAATAATTATAGACCATTCAATCTAGTCTGTAATGTTGGTGTTGCTTGGCGAACGATCTGTGTATGTGCCCCCCCCCCCCCCCCCCCCTCGTGTTCAGTTCAATGTCTTCGCCACGTAAAAAAAAACAGCTTTTGTGCTTTTACCAGTAACGAAGTTTGACATGCTGTAAGATTCCGTTAACTAAGCGCTGGGCTAATACATGCTTTTGTCCAAAGCACCTTTTCAGGGGGCCTATTCGCTGAAACTGCAGTGGGGGGAGGGGGCAGGGGCTTATCACCGGAAGAAACTTTTCGTTTAAAATTGTTGGGGCTCATGTCTGGAAAAATTTTCCTTCAACGTATTTTGGGTTCATACAAGAACACCGCTAGGTAAAATTTTCTCAACACAACGATGTGAAACACAAAACAAATAAATAGTTGTCTGGTGAAGATCACAGGTCTCTGGTGATACTGGAATTACTTGGATTACAAAACAAGTCTAAAAATAGGGGTTGAGGTTTTATATTTCTTTAGAAGCTAGCCTAAGAGCGTGCTCGCAGGCTATCTAGGAGACAAATCTCAAACGGTCTTATATTTGTTGGGTGGGGTTAGGGTTATTTTTCAGTTTTTTTATCGGAGGTATTTTTGCTTTCCAAGGGTTATGGGGTGGCCTATTTTCGGGAGGGGGGGGGGGGGTGGTTATCGGAATTTTGCAGTATCAAAAAAGATCACAATAGTATTTGGCCCGCACAAATTCTCCTCTTTCCGCGTGCCTGATCTAAGAACTGAACGAGATCAGGATTTGCGATCACTTTTCTAGAAGCACCGCCCAGGATATGAGATTTTTACTCTTCATAGACTGATTGCCCTTTTGTCCTTAGACCGCTCACACGACAGAGTGTGTGAAATGCTCAGAAACACCCACACTGCAGACTAGAGTATGATGCATGGTGTAGTTAGTTTTGTCTAACTACAAGCTACGCTAGACATTTTTGTACTATTTTTTTCTCTGCTTGATAATAAAAAAAAAATTACAGAAGCCCTGTTTTTTTGTTTGACTTTCGAAAAATAATTGGTTTACTTGTAGTTGAGAGAGTTTGCCTCGTAGTAGATTTTCTCAAACGGTTGTTTTGATTGTCAGCTCTGCACACAGTATGGGAGGCGCGCGGTGGCCTAATTGTTACTGCGCCGGACTGCAGATTGAGCGGTCCGGGTTTAAGCCTTGGCCGGGGCAATAATGTGTTGCGTTCTTGGGTATTTCACTTAATTCTCATACTGCCTCTCTCCACCCGGGTGTATAAATGGGTACCGGCGAAATAATGCTGGGGGGTAACCCTGCGATGGACTAGCATCCCATTCAGGGGGAAGTAGAAATATTCCTAGCCGCTTTATGCCACAGAAACCGGGATTAGCTCCGGCAGTATGGGCCGCATGGCTCGAGACTTCCCTTTTCTGTACACAGTACAGTAGAATGATAAACTCTCGCAGCTTGTGAGACTTCTCAGGTAAGTACCCTCGAGGCATCAGTTCAGCAGCGGCACGCGTACGGCATGTGTCTAGCTTTAATTCTTTATCAACGTTCCCTCCCAGTGGTTATTTGCGCGTACGTCGTTCGTGTCCTCACTTGAAAAATGTCTTCATTAGCAAAAGAACCTCATCTTCACCTACCCACTCCGTGCCAAGTGGCACATTCGGCCTCCTCCCAGTTACGAGTAGTTGTGGTTTCTGTAATCGGAAATGTTTTCCAGAATCGGGTGATTAGCGCAATGCCTAACCGTTCAAGACTTGAGACTTGAAGGCGGTAGGTTTTCTGTTGGGGTTCGGCCTCCTTTCAGTTTCGAGTGCTTGAGGTTTCTGTAATCGGTAATGTTTTCCAGGATCAGCTGATTAGCCAGATGCCTGACCTGAAGGAGGTAGGTTTTCTGTTGGGGTTCCCTTTCCCCTAGCCAGACGACTGCAGTACAGCGCACGCTCTCGAGCTCTATCTGCCCGAGATTGTAATCTTAGGGGAGTTTTACGGCTCCTCTGCCAGACCACTCGATCTAGCCTGCGACTCCCCTCGAAGGGGACCGGAGTTTTAGTCTTACTATTGTGCCAGTCACTCGCGCCAGTGCCACGTCAGCCATGACAGAGGTAGTGCCCACCCTGCCCCGTGTCCCCAAAGGAAAACCCATTAGCATGGCGAGGACCGGAGGTGTGACTTTGGATTTCACCCCTTCTCAGCGACACACTGAGTAAACTGTACAAAACCTAAAGTTCTGATAAATACCATTTTCTACTAGTTTTCCAGAGCCAATTCGTTGGCTCAAAATTTTTAAGTTTTGTCAGTTTGATCTCTTCTCTCTTCCAGGCCCTCCAGGCCAGGTTGTATCAACTTCAAGTAAATATACCTTTCTTTAGAGCCATGCGCCTCCTTCAAATTAAAACAAGACCACGTTTAGAACTAAGACGTTTTAAACTGATTTTCTGCACATTAATTAAGGATATTCAACTGAAGAATACTGGTTATAAACGGAGGTCAAAAAGACGGTTCTTAAAGGGAAACTGTCTTTTCCCACTAAAGTCCGATTTCTGTCTTGAATAACATGTACGCCATCACTGTAGAAAAAAAAAAATATATTTTTAATTTTTCTAGTCATGGTCAGTAATTTTCTTTCTGTACTAATGGGACCAGAGTAAGCCCCAGATATTTAGATTCCAGAAAACCATATTGGCGCTCAACGCATGCAAGAGACCCCGTTTGCGCAATCTCAAAGCCGCCATTTACATATATCCGGGGTTTTCCGAGAATCATTGTCACTTGTGATGCCTGAAACATGGCGGATCTTGGCGAGAATGTGAACGAATTTCGCATTTTCACATGAAGTAGCAACTATAATATGCCAAGAAAATATTTTAGAATAGTTGTAAATAACAAAGAAAATACGTAGATAATGTCTGTTCATCAACAACAGAAGTCAGTAGTGAACTCCAGCGCGGTTTTTCCGAACGAAAGGTCGCCATCGATTTCGGATTCGTCAGACGAGGAAGATGATGATTTGGACGACGAAAGCGCCGAACATTCAGCGGTAAGGTCGATTTGATGCCAATTAATATTTTTCTTAGAATCTTTAGTTTCAATTTTACTAGTTACAACAGTCGAAAAGGACATTTTCCCTATTTGAACGGCAGAAAAAATGTTCTTGGTATGTTAATTATTCTATCTTCATGATTAATATTAACGCTATGAAAGCTAAGCCTTCGACTTTATGATGGAAAATATTTGTTTAGAAGGAAAGAGTGGCGCCGTCGAATGATTATTTGAAGCAAAAATGGCCCATTTCCTTGGGAAATGGCTTTATGATCCGTAATAAAATTGATCTACGCTATAGTTTGGGCAAAAAAGGCGAACGGTTAGCTGAAGCGGTTATCGGTGTTCTTTGCCGTAATGCTCGAGACCAAAGTTTGTTCAGTGTATTTACCGTGTTTTGACGGGTACATTGTTCGTTTTTTATCGAGCTTTAAACGAAAATTTTTGATATTATGGCAGGGAAAAACGGAATAAACTACGTGTTATGAGTACATTTCACTTTAAATTACAATTTGTAGTTACGGAGTGCCATGTCTTTCTGCTGGCCAAATCTTTTGATTTCTAGAGTACAGGAAGGTACTTGACTAATGAAAAGTCTAATAGTTTATACGAAGCGAATATTTTATACTTAAAAATTTCACTTAGAAGTCCTTCGCAACGCCTTGAGAAGAGCAAGATAGATTTCACTTCTCTTTCAAATGTTTGGTTCGTGATCACTCAAGATCGCTACGACAGTCAGTTCGAAGCCTTAAACACGTGCCGGAGGAGTGGTCTAAACGAGAATCGTGGGACTTAAATCGCCACTCGATTGAAATCATGTGTTATTTCTTGTATTATCAGGTTACTTTCAAAATAATTTGACCCATAACTTTACTAAAAACGACGTCAATTTGGCGAAAATGCAAATTGTTTATTTCGTATTTCCATTTCGTAGCAGTCAAGAATTTTACGACCCACTGAGCGTATATAAAGATATGTATTGTGTTCTTCAACCTCATGTCTCGCTAAACGCTGGAAGAAAACAAACAAACAAACGTGTACATTCGTATCTGAAGAAAGTATCAATGTCAAAATGGTGTTCTGTCGTTATTTTATGTATAAATGACTGTAATGAAGTTTTTGGCATGTCCTACACAAGGATCTTTAGTATTCTATTGTTTTTACCCCAAGGGGATAACCTGAATTACATAATCATGTTACAGCATTGTTGTTTTTGTTTGCTAGTATTTTCCCTTATTGTTTTTCAAGTATTCCTTATTGGTACTCATTGATTTTCCATCTTGTGAAGTCAAGAATATTATGTTACTGAAAATGTTTTTTCAATAGTGTAGAACTCAAAAATTAAACTACTGTCAACAGAAGTGTACCTCTTCACTTCTTTCAAGTGTTTACAGCAGAGTTAACTACCGAAAATATAATATACATGTCTGAATTGAGGGTAGACCAATGATACATTTAGTACGTTTTCAAATGGGAATGTGTATTCTGTGATGATACAGTATGTTGTTGTTTTCTTGTGTGTGTTTTGTTCTAGAACTATGGATCCAATTGTAAGCTCTAATAACAGAGCTTAAACATTATTATAATTCTGTTAATTTGTCAAATATTATCTTCGATATCTTTGCCATTAACTCTCTTAATGTCACATTATAGGTCCTTTAGTCAAGATTTAAAAGTATAGATGTATATAGTTATGAACCTGGATATTGAAATTTAATTTTTTTTTAGTCGTGTAGCCTTGGTTTTTGTAAATTTTCTCATTCTGTTCCTATAATGTTACAGTTACTTGGCACCTAGCTGCCTATTATCTATTGAAAGGATTAAATCTAGAAAAGTTATTTGGATTGTAAGCCCTTCTTACTTACATACAAACCTTCTAATTTCATGAGTGTTCAAACCATAAAATCTAACCATTGTATGGAAGTGGTCTGAATACATCCAGGCTACTTTTAACATGCTCTAACCATTCTTGAGAATCATACAGCTCTAGCTGTATGTTTTACAATGAATGTTCACGTGACCAATAATTTGTTGCAATAATTTGTATCAGTGCCAAACTTTCATCTAAATGTGTGTTTGAATGGAAAATTCGGGATGAAAATTAAGTACTTGCTTGATAATTAACCTCTCAGTATTAAAATATACATGTTTGGGTACCTCTTGATAAATTATTGCCTGTTTGTCATTTACAGATGGAGTACATTCTTAGAGCTAAAAGGAGTGAACTCACATCAAAGCTTATGCTGTCTGGTTCAGATGGTCTAAGTAATGACTTACGGAAAATGGACCCAGAAACTCAGGCTCGTTTAGAGACACTTTTAGAAGCTGCAGGTATGCTGATTGTCTATTAGGAAAGTGTTTTATACCTATATATACACTATAGTATTGCAGCCTAAATGTATAAGAAGTAAATTGCTGGGACAATGTCAATCTGGCAAAATGCTGAGTTAGCCAGTTGACTAGTATTCTGTTTATGAAATTTATTTTTGGTTTAAAATTTTTCAAATTGTTTAGAGTTTTATTTTAGTTTGTTTCAAGTTATGATAATGAATTTGAGACAAATGAAAATAAAAGTCAAGGTGTTTTGAAAAGTTTTAAACCAAAGACAGTGCTTTTACTTAAAAGGACATGTGTCCTTCCAAACTTTTATTTTGAATGGACATATTAGAAAAGATTAGTCACGTAAGTTCTCAGACTTCATGTCCGAACATATTGCAAAATTGGCAGGACATTTTGGCATATTTGATCCGACAATGTCCGATGACCGACAGTAATTTCCAGCACTGAAAGAAAATTTTTAACCATAACATATACCATATTTATTCAGTTATAAGCCGCACGGTTTTTTCAAGGAAAATCTGTTTTTTTTTTGTGGGAAGTTCATGCCAAAGTTGGGGTGCGTCTTATAGCCAAGTATTTTCGCCAAACAAAATCTTATGACCACCATTTTACCGGAACGTACAAACAAAACAAGAAAAATCTCGATGATTTGGTAAGTGCAGAATGCAATATGAAACAATTGACAGTATGATGTTTTATATATGTTCGTGTTTATTTGCTTTATTTTACTTTCGGAAAAACTGTTCACAGGCTACTTGTATTCTTTCCCAGGTGTTCCTTACGCTAATCTTTGCAAACGTAACACGACACTTTTGTTCGTTTGTAACAAAATACTTTTGTCTTCCTTGAAAATGCGATAACATGAAACTTTTGTTTTTTGTTTGTTTTACGGCGGCATCGATGACATTTGTTTAATTTAATTAAGTTACGGTTTAGACTGCACGAAAGACGATTCTCAAAAACTAAAGAAACAAATCTAATCAAAAAACATATTTTTCGACAGGTTTTTTAAAACGCAGTACAGCTAGGATATTTGTTTCCTGGTTATCAGGTGTTCACGCCGAAAATCCCGGTGCAAGTTTTTGCATACCTAATTACGAAAGCGCTGTGAAAGTCTCAAAATCTAATTTAATTAATTTGCGGTTTTTACTTGGCGCCAAGAAGTCTGCAGGAAGCCTACCGCAAACACGCAATACAAGCGATGTTCATGATAGTTCCAGAAAACAACGTAGACTAATCTGCGCATGCGTTTGGTGTAAATTACGTTGAGTAGTACCACAAGGAGAGCAAAGGTTTTACTGAAACAAATATATACCTTGGAGATCCTCATATAAAAGTAACGTAGATGTGCTTCACGTTTTACTTGGGGGGTATGGTCAGGTGCTCCCACCCCAACCCCCTCCAGGGGGTTGGGGTGGGAGCACTAGTTTACACGTTAGCGCACTAGCGGGTTAGCGGACGACAGCCCCAACAAACCATCACAATAGTGCATTCTGCACTAAAAATGAAAACACTTAATGTTGGTCATTGACTTTTAGAACAAGAAAAAAGATATAAGAAACAGCAAGTTTCAATGTAACATTTATTAACGCGTAATCACGCGTTAATTCACGTAATCATACTCAATTCAAAACAGAACTAGATTCCTTACTACTCTGGTCATTAAAATTGGAAGAAGGGAGCACATTTTCATTAGAATTAATGACATTTGTTTTTGGAATAAAGAGGACACATATGGTGTATTAGAAAAACCTTTAAAGGGGGGCATGTTGTTGAGGTTACCATTATGGTCAACTCTTTCTATGTATGTAAAGCAGTTGGGGTTGTGGTTCAAATTTTTCCTTGGTTTAAAATTTTTCAAACCAGTTTGATTTTTATTTCCCTTTGTTTAAGATTATGATAATGAATTTAAGACAATGAAAACTAAAAATCAAACTGGTTTGGAAAAATTTTAAACCAAAGATAAATTTAAACCACAACATATGTAAACCAGTACTGATTGAGTGTAATAGAGTGATTTTACTAAACCTGTGAAATAGTTCATTACTCTTTTAGATACAATTAGACACTATTTCCATTGTTTTCTTTTGCTTATTTTTGACTATAATGCACTAACTGTTAGAAATTGTTTCACGGGTTAAATTAATTCACTCTAATATGTTTTGTTTGCAAGGTGTTGGTAAACTGGCAGATGGGAAGGCATTTACTGATCCAGAAGTTCTTCGCCGGTTGACATCATCTGTTAGCTGTGCGCTGGATGAGGCTGCTGCTGCTTTGACAAGAATGAGAACTCAGAATAATGGCATGCCATCATCAGCTGGTCAAACTACTGCAGATTCAGGTTTGTTTTAGAGTTGCATGTAATGCTGTACTGATGTAATGCTGTACTGTAGTTACCATATTTATTAGTTTAAGTGCCCTGAGCGCTTTTTAAATTTTTGGACCTTGAGAGTGGGCGCTTATTCAAGGCTGGGTGCTTATTAAATTTTCGCCATTTTCAACAAGCAGTAAACTTATTTTGAAACAAAATAAAAAAATAATAACAATACGAGAAGATACATCAAATCAGAACTTTAGCTGTTCTTTGAAAGTTTTTATAAAATGCTAAGAAAACTCGGTCTTAGTCAATGAATACTTCTTTTGTAGTACTTATCATTCAATCTTTTTCTTGGAGGAGGGGTGGGCGCTAATTCAAGACTGGGCGCTTATTAACTTTTCGTACCTTCAGGATAGGCGCTTATTCGAGGTGGGGGCTTATTCGAGGTTGGGCGTTTAATTAAATAAATATGGTAGTCTTAATTTTTACTCTGTTATATCTAAAATGTTTAAACCGTGGAGCAAAAAATCTTTTCCAGAAAGAAACAAGATGTAACTTTACATTAGATCTGTCAAAGGAATGTATATGTCATGGTTTAATTTGTTTCTAGTTTAAAAATTTTAACCAATTTGATTTTAAGCTCCCTGTGTTTTAGATTGTGGTAACTAATAATAAGACATAAAAATCAAACTAGTTTGAAGAATATCAAACCATGGTTTAAATGATTATTTAAACCATATGAAAGACAAGTTATGTTTTGCTTATGAAACTGTCATAAGTAACTGTCATAACTAGCTAGTCAAGCATAACCTTGACTAGCTTTTTCTAATTGACACTGTATCATTCCAGGTATTTACAGTCACTCAGGCTGATTCAACTGAGGTTATTGTTTAAGTTATTTATTTGACATGTTTATTCAGGAGCCCGGAGTCTTGCAGAAGCTTGCCTGGAAGGTGACGTCAGTGCTGTACGAAAGCTTCTTGAAGAAGGTTGGAGTGTTCATGAACCAACTGATGAAGGCGAAAGTTTACTCTCTCTAGCTTGCTCTGCAGGTACTCTATTTGGTGAATTATGTGTTGTGTTACTTACCAGTAATGTGTTTTGATTAGTTTATGCAGACAAGCTTTATATAATTTATTTAAGTAATAAAAAATGATAGCAGATTAACTTAGCTTGCTGCAAAAACGTTTATGTGAGGCTTTTTATTCGAATTCAGGAATTGTTATGTACGCTGTTTAGTTATTATGTAATGTGTATGTTGGCTTCAATGTTACCCTTGGTACAAAGTGGTATTTTCTTTTGCTCTGGTGTATGGTAATATAATGATGATGAACATATTTACAAAGTAAAATACCAATTTGTACCAATGACAAAATTGAACCACAAAACGTATATTTGTCAGAAATGATTTGGGAGAATTTGAAAGTTTATGTTAGGTCAAGCTTTGGATTAACAAAAGTTGTACTTGCAAATTCTCCCTAACTTTCTCAAGTGTTTGCATCAGGGTGTGTAAACAAGAAGGGACAGCTTTTTACTTAGGTTATAAATAAAACCAACAAAATGCAATGATGCATCATAAATGTGTTCACATAGCCTGGTGCAAAATGGTCACACCACTATTAAATCAAAGCATGTGTTACCTGTATAATCAAATTTTATAAATAAATGCACTGTATAATGATTACAATTCACTGTTTCATTTTCAGTGGTTATTGCTGAGTTGTTTTGATTGTAGTTTATTTTTCTCCAGTTATGTAGATGTCTCCCAATTCTTACATTTCCAGGTTATTATGAACTTGCCCAAGTACTGTTGGCCATGAATGCTAGTGTCGACGATCGTGGAAGTAAAGGAGACTGCACCCCTCTGATGGAAGCTTCCAGTGGTGGCTATATAGATATAGTGAAGTTGTTACTAGAGCACACTGCTGATGTGAACTCACAGTCACAAGCTGGTAACACTGCTCTCATCTATGCCTGCTGTGGGGGTTATGAGGATGTTGTCGAGGTGCTATTAAACCATGGAGCAGATATCGAGGCTCATAACGAGAATGGCCACACCCCCTTGATGGAAGCTGCAAGTGGTGGACATGTAAATGTAGCTAAGATGTTATTGGAAAGAGGAGCTTGTATTAATTCACATTCAAATGAGTTTAAGGAGAGTGCATTGACACTGGCTTGTTACAAAGGTATGAAAGTGGATTACTAAGGTTGGGAAATGTCATTTTGATCCCACCAGGCTTTTGAGACCATGTACATCATTGTATGTCCCCTGGCTTAAAAACCTAAAAATACAAGGCTGTAAAAGCACATTCACAGAATGCAAACTTTTGATCCATCCCTAAAATCTTGAATAATTGGAAGGTATTGAACATTGTTACCTCTTTAGCTTTTTAACACATTTTAGAACTCTTTTAAATACTCCTGACTTCGTTTTTGGTGTTCATCTCAATTTCAAAAGTATTTCTAAAACTTTATTTGAACTTCTGATACATGACTGTGTATATATGTAAATGGCCTGGCTTTCCCATAAATATCCTGTGGTGATCATTTAAATATGATGTAAAAATTCTAGATTTATTTGTATTTTAAAGCACCCTGCACTGGAAACATTGTTAGAAGTTTGTTTTTAAATGATCTCTCTAATCTTCAGATTGATTTTTAAAAGCATAATGTGCTGGCCAAGTGGTACCATTACAGTGAAGCATAGAAAACGTTTTCCACTATACAACCACAAGATATAGAACAGAACAATACCATGTATATATATTTATATGGATATCATTTTGTTTTTCAAACACAGGTCACCTTGATATGGTAAAGTTTTTGCTTGATGCTGGAGCTGATCAGGAGCACAAGACAGATGAAATGCACACTGCATTGATGGAAGCATCCATGGATGGACATGTGGAAGTGGCCAGACTTCTTTTGGATCATGGGGCGCAAGTGTGTACAGTGCAAACTAGTTAATCTGGTCACCAACAGGCTACTAGCTTGTTGCCTTTATTTGGCAGATCTGTTAGGGACCACATGCACATAACACCACATGCACATAACACATGGAACTTCTGAGTGTTTCTCACAAACCTCTAGTATAGTTGTAAAAAAACAGCTGTATAATTATAATTTTAAGGATGACTTTTAGAGTTTGCAAATCTTCTGAGCCCAGAAGGAGCATGTACAGTAAAACCCCGGTAATTTGAAATCGGATAACTCAAACAATCTCGCTAACTCGAACAAACTTCCATTTCCCTTGAATTTGACTCCACTTTTCAGTCATTTTTACTCGGTTAACTCGACTCGGATAACTCAAAAACCCCGCTAACTCGAACTAAATTTCGTTTCCCTTGAACAAAATTTGGGTCAAATTTACCCCGATAATTCGAATTATGGTTCTTGCAGCTCGCCACGTATGCCCATTGATATCTTATAGCTCTTCTTGTCGTGTAATCGGATTTAAACACTAAAACGAATACTACAGCAATTTGATTTTAATTAGAAATAGATCAAGTATCTGACAGTCATTTTCCACTCTTATCATAAAAATGTATGATCGTGTGAGAGTTTCTGACGAAATAAGTTTAACTTGCACTGTACTGTGTACTGATGTGCTAAAAAATCGATAAACTATCAATTATTAACTTGGCAAATTGAATATTCAATCGACCCCGATAACTCGAAACCCCGCTAACTCGAACTGTTTTTCGTTTCCCTTCAGAGTTTGAGTTATCGGGGTTCTACTGTAGTGTAAAACATTGCAAAAATATTGGCTGCACAATAAGCCTTAAAAGTTAAAGCAGTTAATGCACACCAAAGTTTGTTTGCTCACAGAATGATTTTTTTTTAAAGAAAATTCTCATACAGTGTATAACAGTTTGAATGGCTATCATGCCATGCAAAATATACTCATTTATGATGGTCAATTTGTAGGTAAACATGCCAGCTGATAGCTTTGAGTCACCTTTGACATTGGCAGCCTGTGGCGGCCATGTGGAGCTTGCTGACTTACTCATCAAAAGGGGTGCATTCCTGGAAGAAGTTAATGATGAAGGGTAAGTCTATTAGTAACCATACATGTATTTTTTGATGAAAAATTAATTATCTAGCAGGCAGCAAAATATTTTAAAGCTTCTACATGTAGCTCTTCCCAAAACATGTTTGTGAGTTCTGACATTGTTTTTCAGATACACTCCCCTTATGGAAGCTTCTCGGGAAGGACATCTGGACATGGTTGCTTTGTTACTCGAACATGGTAAAATAAAGCATGTTTCAATTTAAAAATTGTGTTATGTGCATGTGGTTTTTGTAACATCCTGGATTCTGTGTTATGCTCTAGGAGCTGACATTCATGCACAAACTGAGGAGACTCAGGAGACAGCCTTGAGCTTGGCTTGTTGTGGAGGTTTTCAAGATGTAGCTGCCTTTCTTCTTCAAGCAGGTATACTGCTGTTTCATGAACTCACCTTACAATTTTGCCAAACCAAGTGTCAGATGGGGAATTATAGCTTAATATTTTTTTTATTGAAGTAGATTCTAACACATTAATTTTCATTTCATTTTTATTTTTCATCTTCACAGGTGCTTCCATTGAACAGGGCTCATCAACTCCTCTCATGGAAGCTGCACAGGAAGGCCATGTTGACCTGGTTAAATTCCTACTGGAGCAAGGTAATGTATTGTGTTACATATAGCCCAAACTCAGCTTACCAATTTAGACTGAAGTGCAGTGAAAATTGCTGTCATTATTTTTGTTTGACTGACTGACTCAGGGATGGACAGACAATCAGATGGACAGACAGATGGACATCTGATTGATTGATTGTTTGAAGAAAGGAAAAGCTGATGAAATAAGAAAATAAGCAATTGAATGCATCAATCAATAGACCCATCATTTTAATCAGAACAATTGCATATCGATATGATTTAACAACTTACAGGAATATGTAAAATGAAGGCAGGAGTTTTTGAAAATAATCTTTATTTGTTAATACCTATTTTACTTCAGAGTAAAATTCCCTTGTTTTCACATGTACAGTAAAAATAAGTAAACAAATAATTATTATGCTGAACTTTTTCAATATAACATATTGAGAGATCTGTTGCAGTTTAGATGCTTTTGTTTTAGTTTCACAGCTTAAACGTCAAATTTTTCCAACTAAAACTTCAAATTTTTCCGGTATCTGGGAGGCCATGGGTTCCATTCCCGTCGGGGACTCAGAATTTTTCTTTGTTCCATGCTCATGTCATGTTGAATACTTCATCTTCATTCAAATGTTTCCATGTTGACCATTTATTGCAGGGGCTAATGTTAATGCAACAACTGCCACTGGTGATACTCCACTGTCGTTTGCTTGTGAGAATGGTCACACTGATGTCGCTGATGTTCTGTTGTCAGCTGGAGCTGAATTGGTAAGAACATTCTGTTGCTGTATCATGCCTCACATGTTTGTTGCAGGATGCTGGTGCATCTAAATTTACATGTATATTACAACTCATAAGGTTGATTTTATTTTACTACGCTTTCAAAGAACTTGGTGGTGTTAGTAACATTAATGAGCGCTTTCTTTTTGCAATAGGAACATGAGTCTGAAGCTGGTCGCACACCTCTCATGAAAGCTGCAAGAGCTGGGCATCTCTGTACTGTACAGTTTCTCATTAGTAGAGGTAGAGGCAACTTATTACTGCTTTACTCAAGTCGAGTATTTGATTGTAGTTATTTGTACCAGCAATGAAACTGAGTTGATAAATAATAATTATTAATTTTCAACTCTGCCTTTGTAGGAGCTGACGTTAGTCGTCAAACCACTGTGAATGATCACACTGTGCTTTCTCTTGCTTGTGCTGGTGGGCATTTGGCAGTTGTAGAGTTACTGTTAGCTCATGGGGCTGACCCGTTGCATAAGCTAAAGGTGAGAACTTAATCAGTTGTGACTAAAGTGAATCATCACAACATGCTTACAACTTGTTATTGTACGCTGTAAGTTTGATCGCTCATTTTTGGGACAGCCAAGCTTCCACTGCCATAATGTCAGTGTTTGTACGGGTCCTGGAAAACCTGAAAAGTCCTGCAATTTTATTGTGGCACTTTCCAGGACTGGAAAGTCCTGGAAAAAGACAACAGTTACTGGTCCTGGAAAGGTCTGGAAATCTGTTTAATTCATTGACAAGTAACACAACAATTCTCAGAACTAACATTATAAGAAATGTATGGCAGACAGTAAGAAGAAAATAATATTGAGATGTTTGGAGTGAAAACATTAAAAATGTGAATTTTAGAGATCCTGGAAAAAGCAATCTGAGTCTTGGAAAAGTCCTGGAAAATTGTTTGTGAAAACCCTGCAATATTTGTTTGAGTGGTGTTAATTTTTTTTATTGTACCTTATTTTTACCACAGGACAATTCCAACATTTTAATAGAAGCAGCAAAAGGAGGCCATGCTGCAGTAGTGTGTTTTCTTCTGGAGAATCCCATTGTTTCCAACCCTCCTGAACTACCACTTCATTCATTGCCTGCTACACTCCCCACTCCCACTGTTCCACCACCCAGGGTACCCCCTGTTCATGCCACTCAGCCACCCGTCATGGAGCATCCAGATTTGACGGATATGTCAGCCGATGCCTTGATGGACCACCAACAACTGATGCTGAACCAGTTGTCAAACCCTCCCTTGTCACCGCAGTCCCCGCTCATGTTAAACACGCCTGCCAACTTTCTCATGCCAGAAATGCCGACCACATCTTGTTCCACCTCCTCTACCATGCCTTCGGTCAGCCAGTCGATGTCTGATATGTCAACCAACATGACCTCAACAGCCGTGCAGACTGATAACAAGGTTGTGATTTGTGAGAAGCTGCAGCTTATTCAAGGCAAGTTAGCCAAGGCCTTGAAGAATGCTAACCTCTCGTTGGAGAACATCCCCCCTGAGCTGCTCCAGAGTGTTAACGAGGAGGTGTCAGCACTGAATCTTGATGGAGAAGAAATTGCAGTTCCACCATCACCTTTCAATATGCCTGTTGGTGGGGTGATTGGAGACCAAGATGGTATCGAAGGTTTAATGGTTGCAGAGCCTGCGCAAACTCTGCATGACACTATCGGAGACATGCTGTCTGAAGGTATGCATTTAGCTGCTTTAATATTAAGAAAAAAATGGTTATTTAAAAGTGGTCCCAAGAATGATTTATATTAATCTCGTTCCCACATCTCGTGGGTAGACGAAGCCCGAAGGCAAGATCTGGCCAAGAAAGAAAATTCAATTTTTTTGATTGGCTCTTTCAAAGCATGACTGTCACAGCGCTAAAATTTGAACATGCGATGCGGCCCCAAGGGAATTCAATGTCTGTATTTTATGCAAATTATAGATGATGCACGCAATCATAATATATTCCTTTTTGAGACGTTTCGTTGTTTACAGTCGGCCTCAAAAGACAAGAAGATTTCGTTTTAGTTCTTTGTAGCATTATAAAGCTATTTCAAACGAATAACGATGTTTAAAAACAGAGAAGCTGCCGTAAGAATATTTACGTTTGATTACGTGACCGGATCAAATTTGCATAAAATCTAGACATGTCTCAGACGTTGCATGTAACCGCCGAATGGTTGAGGATTGGTTATTTAATATTTGATTGCCATTTTCTTAGAATTGTCTAGGGCATGCGCAATTGACTCGTCTGCCACATTCCTGACAGGCAATCACGTGGTACAAATCGGATTTGACCAGATCTCGCCTTCGGCTTTGCCCACAAGATCTGGGAACGAGATTAGATTTATATCCTTGCAAAATCAAGTATGAAGTAGGCAGGTGACAATAGTAAAGAGAATTGACAAGAAGCAGACACTGTCTTGATGTTTGACCAAATTCTTGCAATTAGCATTCAAGGAAATGACAGCCAACAACTTGATACTACTCATGTACAGAGGTTAGAAGCAGCAGGCAACTTAAATTCAGATTACAGGTACTTGGGCCAAACATGTTCAGCTGTAAAAAAAAGTTTGGGCATAATGTGAACAAGCATGATAACAATTCTGTGTTAGGTAATAATTCTTTATAGGTTTTTGTATTAGAAATTGCCGTATAAAACCTATAAAATAAGATTGAAAGACAGTGTTTAAACAGGTGTATTTATGTTTAATATCTTTTCAGATTCAAGCAATAATAGCAGTCCCCCCACCCCTCCTGACCTTAGTACATCATCAGTGCCACTCACCCCCACCCCGTCACCAGCCTCCCCTCAGTTTCCACCCATGATTGATGTGGATCAACAGACAGACAGTAACTCAGACACAGCACTCACTTTGGCAGCGGCTGGAGGTCATGATGAGCTTGTTACCCTTCTTCTTGTCAAGGGCTCTGACATTGAGCATAGAGACAAGAAAGGTACATGTAGAATGAATGGACAGTGTTCTCAATCATTAGGCGTTTGCTACATGGGCCTTCTTACTTAAATAATTTCAGTTAAACAGTTTTGGTTCAAATTGTTTATTTGACACACTTTGTTGTGTGGAGTATCTGTGAAAAATTTTCAAACATTTTAGCATTTCAAAATACTCTGGACTGCATTTTACAGATGTTGTACGTAGAAATTACAAGAGATTTTTTTTGTCGTTTACAGTGTGAACCAAAAACCGTGAACACTTAACTCTATTTTGCATATGCAAGTTTGCTGCAGAAAACCATTGAATGATAGCTCAAACTACAGGGAATATAAACAAATGGACAAAGATAAAGCAGCAGGTTATTTTTTGTGAATAATTCGTCAACTATTTCCTCTACTTCCTTTTTCAAAGTATAATTAACCACTGCCATGTGAATACAGTGCTCGAAATTAGCGGTTGTCTGGTCGTCCGAGACGACTAAAAGTTCGTTCGGGCAACCAGTTTTTTAGAAATTTTAAGGCCTGGTTGCCCGAAAAAAAAACCGCCGGACAACCAAAGAACTTACATTTCCGTGATCACCCAACAGAATAAACCAAAGAAAATGTAAGTTTAAACATGAAAATAGCTCTCTTCTAATCGATGGAATCCATCACAATTCTTAGGAAAAGGAAAGCAAAGGTTGAAACAGTTAATTGGACGTTTGTCGAGTGCAATAAGCCGAGATAAGCTTGTCGTGTTGTCTTAAACACGTACAGACCTCGTTGAAATATTTTGACGCGTGTTGAAAGTGTTTCATGACTTCAAAATTCAAAATATCTTGGCGCTTTGGAATGCATTTCTTGCCTTTATCTTAAGTGAAATTTAATTCTGAGCAAAGTTTAATTCAAGTTTCTTTCATATTTCAAACTAAAGTTCAGAATTTTTGGCTTTTTTAAGCGAACAGATTTGTGACTCACGTGTAATTGAGACGCATCTTGTCTGGGAATAATTCATATTTTAGCTGTTTTGAGTTTGGTGTGTTTTTGCGTGTGTAGGGATTTGTAAAATGACTATATCGCTTCTGAAAGTACAAAGAAGTATTTTCATTAACGTTAAAAGTAAGTGAAAGTGTTGTGTTCATTTACTATCGTCTCATGACCTGAGAACAAAAATTGTAACAAAAAAATACAACACTTAATACGGACAACCAAGCCCTCAGCAGGGCAACCAAACTCAGGGTTTAGGTTGTCCGGCATTTGCCATAAGGACAACCTGGATTTTTTTCTAATTTCGAGCACTGTGAATATGGAGGATGGGTGCCTGGGATACCCGGGAGGGCCTCCACTGAGGTCAGCCGGCCCTCCCCAGATAGAATAAAGCTGCCAAGGCTGACAATCCCAACAAAACAGCCATGAGCCCCCACACACAGACACCCGTCACACTGATAAAATCAGTGGAAAAATGAATAACTATAAATAACAAGAAGCAGGTAAGGGAGGGAGGGAGGGGAAAAACTCGCAAAACATCCCTGAAAACCCTCCATGGAACGAAGACCTGACACCACGCTGTAATGTCCGAGAACGCAAAGCACTGAGCCTGACAAGAGCTAGTAACCGCTGACCACCAGGACAGCTGACTACCCACTCGTTGTGGTTAACTTGTAAAATTGCTTTATTTAACTTGGTTAAATTGCATTTAACTCATTAAAAAGTGTTCACGGTTTTCGATTTCTCACTGTAAATGTCTCCCACAGTCCAGAGTAGAATATTTTCATGTGACATTGTGGTGGCCATATTGGTGTTTTCAAGCAGTAAAATGTTTCCCAGGAGTTTTTTCTGAGTAATTTGACTTAGAATGCTTCTTTATTTATTTGACTACTATGTATAGGCATTAAAACAGTGTATATTAATGCTATTTGTTTTTCTGTCTAATATGCATATAGGCTGCACCCCACTGATTCTGGCAGCTACAGCTGGCCATGCATCCACTGTTGAGATCTTGCTTGATCATGGAGCAGACATTGAGGCTCAGTCAGATCGCACCAAGGACACTGCACTCTCCCTGGCTTGCTCTGGTGGCAGGCAAGAGGTTGTTATTTTTAGTTGTTGTTGATACATTACCTTATTATTCGATCTTTGTTATTTACAGTGTATTCTGCATCGTTGTTTCTTTGTACAGGTTTTTATGTACATGTCCATCTTTTTCATAAGAATGAAGTGCTCATGTACTATTGTTCATTCACCCTTGGGTGTAAATGGGAGAGAATGGCAACCCTACTTCAGTTTTGTTTTTGTAAACAAAAACAAATCAAAGAGTTAAGCACTGGCTTATATGGTAAAGCTTGAGCTGGTTGGTAATACAGGTCATATGGGCAAAGATGTGACTTTCTACACATTAGCCAAGGCTGTTTATTGATTTTTTATCTTCTATTAACAAAAATTCTAATGGTTGTCTTTCCCCGTCAGGTGGTTGAGTTACTGATTGCTAAAGGAGCAAACTTTGAACACCGCAATGTCTCTGATTACACTCCACTGAGTCTTGCTGCATCTGGAGGTTACGTTGGCATCATCAAACTTCTGCTGAGCCATGGTGCTGAAATCAATTCTCGCACTGGAAGCAAACTGGGTATATCTCCCTTGATGTTAGCATCAATGAATGGTCACACAGCAGCTGTTAAACTTCTGCTTGATATGGGAAGTGACATCAATGCACAGATTGAGACCAATAGGAACACTGCCCTGACACTGGCCTGCTTTCAAGGAAGACATGAGGTTGTTAACCTGCTGGTGGAAAGGAAGGCAAATATTGAACACCGTGCAAAGGTAAATATCATTTCAGGCACTTGTAGTGGTTCTGTTAATGAACTACCATAAAGATAGAAAGTACATGTAACAACCCTCATTGCTCTCAGATTTAGCAGGCGTTTAGAAATCTTGTTAAAAAAAATTTGTAATTATTACACATCAGAACAGAGTATTATATTGCCTTTGAAGTAAGGGTCATCTAATACAAACATTAGATCAGTTTGGCACAACTTGTTGTATCTGTTATGACCAATGCTTGTTGATAACAAGTCGTGTTTGAGGTTCCTACATTTGGGGTGTTGTTACTTTCTAAATCTTGCCACTTTTGGGATTTACCAACAACCCTGAAATTTTATCACTATATGTATTTTTGGCAAGGGTCTTTACTTTGGAACTTAATGGTATCATTGGACAGTTGCCCATGGATATTTGCAGGCTACAAGGAAAACTATGTTGATAGTAGTTGTTCAATTGTTTTGTGGTTGTTTGTATTGCAGACTGGTCTGACTCCCCTCATGGAAGCAGCATCTGGTGGGTACGTGGAAGTGGGCAGAATCCTCCTTGATAAAGGGGGTGATGTAAATGCTCCCCCTGTTCCATCCTCGAAGGACACAGCACTGACCATTGCTGCCGACAAAGGACATTACAAGTTTTGTGACCTGTTACTGTCACGTGGAGCCATGGTAGATGTGAAGAACAAGAAAGGAAACTCTCCACTTTGGTTGGCAGCTAATGGTATGTAGCTAAAAAGTGAGCTCTGTTGTTGATACTGGGTGATGATAGATTGCATAAATGTAAATGTTTGCTTTGAGAATTCTGATGCTGCATGTCCATGATTCTGTATCAAGATGCTTTGCCCCAGAGAGGTAACAAGAAGAAAAAAGTGTGAGCTTACAAGGCAATAAATTGACCTTGTAATAAGAAATTACGTTTTGAACAAACAGTGTTAAATCACTACAACAAAACTGTTACCCGGTAATTTAATCTGGATTAAAACTGTTAAATAGCTTGTGTAGATTGGTTATACATGATGTAGTTTGCTTGCTTATTGCTAACTTCATAGGATTATGTCTGTTTTTTTGGAGTGGAGCATAACATGTACATGCTGTAGCATACAAGTCTTTGTGATTAATCCAAAAATGTATGTTTATTTATGTTAAGGGGGCCATCTGGAAGTATGCCAGCTGCTCTTTAGTTATGGTGCAGATGTTGATGGTCAGGACAACAGAAAGGTGTCCGTCTTGATGGCGGCATTCAGAAAGGGCCACATTAAAGTTGTCAAATGGCTTGTTAAGCATGTCCATCAGTTTCCTTCAGACTCTGAATGTACAAGATTTGTATCCACTCTCTCTGATAAGGTAAGATCGTCCCTGCTGGAGGTAGTTTACTTAATGAATTTTGCAGTCTTGCAGAATGCATCGAGCCCCTCTAAAGCAACCTTTAGATAGCAATTGGAGTATGTGATTGAGTTCAAGTATGACTTTCGAATTTCAATCCAGTTATCTTCCCAAAGCCCTGACTCACTTTGTTACTGACCAGTAGAATAGGAGGCTAGCTGTAGGTATGAGATGGGTCATGTAGCAGCACTCGCAAGGTCTCACATGAATGGCTAGCTTCCCTTCGAGAAAACAATAGAACAAACAGCGTAAACAATACCCCTAGTCCCAAACACAATATCAGCTGCTTCACTAGAGGACCACTAGAACTACAGGCTTACGAGAGCGGTTACACTACTGTAGGAGATTGGTTTGAAAAGTGGTAATCAAAAGTGTGAGCACCGATTTTGAAAAGTCGTTCTCCTACTTGGATCTAAATGCCCATAACAATTGCATGGCTTCTGATTGTACTGTAATTCTTTATATTGAGTCTTACCATTTACTTTTAACCAACTTGCTGTTCTGTTACAGGAACTCCTAAACAAGTGTCACAAGAACATGGAGATAATAATAACAGCTAAAGATCGCCAGGCTGCTGAAGCCAACAAGAATGCGTCCATCCTCCTGGAGCAAATTGATCTGGAAAAAGAACGAGAAGAGTTGAAGAAAGCAGCTGCTGCCAGAAAGAGGGACAAGAAGAAACAAAAGAAGAAAAAGAAACTGCAGGCAGAGAAAGATGCAGAAACAAATGTTAAGAACATGGCTGAAAAAGAAAACAGTGATGATAGTAGTGAGCCTGAAAGGAAGATCTCAGCTGAAAATAGTGGTATGTGTTTTGTCTGGCTTAACCACAGCACTTTTGAACTCGAAAAGGATGGCTCTTTACACAGGTTTGCCACATGTCATATTAAAGGCAGGGAAATTTTGTCTGTCTTTCGCAGTGCGACACAGACAGTCTACACTATAGTCCATAATTAAGTAAGAGTTTGTGTCAAGAAAAACGAATTTAAGGCATAAATCCTACTTCGAATAAGACTAAATTTTGATAAACATTTGACAATAAAAATAAGCGACAGTAAGACACAACGTTTCGATGTCATCCTGACATCATTTTCAAGTGACAAATAAAATAACGGTTCAACAGTGTTATATATGCGGTTAGAGGTGTGATGTTTCATTAACATATTTGTTTTAAACAAATAATTTCGCGCGGATAGAATCCGATTGCGTGTTCAGGCTAGGTTTATTCTTTCTAATAAACAACATTTCGTAAATCAAGCGACCTTACCAGTAATTTTTCCGTCCTAAAGAAATGCAGCGGAAAACTGGACTGCTTGATTTACGAAATGTTGTTTATTAGAAAGAATAAACCTAGCCTGAACACGCAATCGGATTCTATCCGCGCGAAATTATTTGTTTAAAACAAATATGTTAATGAAACATCACACCTCTAACCGCATATATAACACTGTTGAACCGTTATTTTATTTGTCACTTGAAAATGATGTCAGGATGACATCGAAACGTTGTGTCTTACTGTCGCTTATTTTTATTGTCAAATAAATCCTACTGTTTTACTTTCAGTCAGTCAGTCTTATGGTCAGTGAAAATTGTTTCCTGGACAGTAAAAAGTCAGGAAATTTTTTGGTTTTCTTTATTGGTGGCAATCTTGTTGCAACAATCTACTTGCCTTGCTTGTGGCAGCTGTACCATGCTTTTACATCTTGTTTCTTTTAATTTACTGTTATTGATTGTGTTTTTGTTATTCTAAATTACAGTCAATACTAGTGCTCTACCACCACCACCACTGAGCACGTCTGCGGTGATAGACAGCAACAGCGTTAGCGGCGTGAGGACAAGGAAGTCATCAACTGGTTCCTTGGATACTCTCACAAGTATTGCGATCACTGCTGCTGTCACAACAACATCAACTGGAAAGTATGGACAGAAATATTTTATTATTCTTAGTATTTTCAACATTCACATTAAAAAACGTGCTTTGTCTGTTGATTAAAATAAAAAGCACCAGGTAGCTCTGTGATGTTGTATCTGATCCTTATCTTCACATCTTGTAAAAATTTCTCATGCGGGACACTGGAGTCGGGGTGGTGCCCGGGAGGGGGGGGGCACTCCCATATATGAGCTATATAGGTATGTGCCGCTGTGAAGGGTAGGGTTTTCAAGCAGTTTAGTCTGGGATAGGGTTAAGAAATCAGAAAGTTTTGGTCTAGAAAAGAGTAGCATTTGCCGGAAAACTGATCTGTGTTATGACGAATTTAGTCCAGAATAGGAATAGAAACTCAGAAGAGAAAGAGGCTTTCCTAAACGTAAATAAAATCATCGCAGCATCGTTGTTGACAGATCGTTTTCCATTAAAACACTGATAGTGATACAGTTCTAAAAAATGCAAGTCTGGGATAGGGTAGGGATTTACGGTGTCTAGTCTGGTATAGGGTTGCAAAAATCAGCTGAACATGGTCTGGTATAGGGCAAGGGCTTCAAATTCCCAGCGGCACACCCCCACCCAAAAATATACAGGGTGCCCCCCGGGGGGTGGTGTATATGAAACAAATTATTAAGGAATGGATTTGTGAAAAGAGAAAGTTTAATTCTAATGAGAAGAGCTTCGCTTGCTATTTTTCTCAGGTCAACTGATGTGATCAGTGTCATGAAAACGGCTGAGATCACCAAAGTAGTGGCCAGCACCATCATGACTCAGACCACCCCACACAGTGCTCTGTCACCCATCACGGTGGCCACTGCAGCAGCCCAGTGTCTCGCTGTCACCCTCACGACAACAACAGCTACTACCAAGATGTCCACCTTGCCAAGTCCTAAGAAGGGTAAAAAACACGAGGATGGCTGGAAGGAGGTTGTTAGAAGGTACGTCTCTGTGAAAAAATATATATAAGAAAACTTGAATTACCAAAAGTAATTTACGTGCAATTTTCAAGCTCTGAGCTGACGAGAATAAAGAAAATCATCTGTATGTCTTTAAAGTCTATAGTAATGTTAAAATAAATGTAGAATCGATTATCAGTAAGGAGAATTATTTGGGACTGAAAATGTTCCAGCTCTAAAAACATTAAGGTTAGTTTTTATCCAACTCTGTGTTGTGTTTTGGCCTCTTTTTAGCCTTCTTCCGGATAAAACGTTTGGCTTGCGTATTAGGCTTTCGCCTTTTGCTTTCTTTTGATGCTGTTTAGATTTCTTCTAAAACTAGACTCTCTTACTTATTGTAACTCTAGTCTTGGCTTTCTATTATAGGTCCAAGAAAATGTCCGTTTCTTCTTCTGTAATCAGTCGTGTAATTGGTCGAGGAGGGTGTAATATCAACGCAATCCGTGAAACAACTGGAGCCCACATTGACATCGACACAAATCGGCAGAAAACAACTGGCAGCTGTATAGTTACGATCAAGTAAGATTAAGGCTTTCCCTTTGTTCTCTTTACCAATGCGTTCTTTCTTAGGTTGTTTTAATGATATTTTAATCTATTAGAGTGCTTTTATGCATCACAAAAAGGGAGAAGAGAGAGGAAAGTCCCGAAGTCTCGTTACTTAGTTTGCCAGCGTGTTATATATCTGTTTTCTTGACTGTATATTTCATATTTTAATGTAATTTTTATTTTCTAGGGGACCCGCTGATGCAACGCGACAAGCACACCAGCTCATCTCGGCCCTTGTCAAGGACCCTGAGTGCGATATTAATGACGTTCTTCCCCGCAAAAAGCACCTTCATTCCCCAATCAGCCGCTCAGCCATTGCTACAACTATAACCACTTCAGTTACGTCTACTGTCTCTCACCACAGAACCCTCTCTGAACCCAAACCCATCACCACGCCCTCTAAAGTACCTTCCACAACACAGTCCACACAAACACGAACCACAACAAAAACCACAACAGCTGGTGGTGCACAAAGCTTGTCCAGCTCTTGGCCATCTACTAATAGTGCCCCAGTGGCGCAGGTCACCACGTCCGTTAGCTGCACCACTTCCAAGAGCACTGTCACGTCATCGACTCACATGCCGAGCACTGCACGTTGGGCGAGCACAACGCAAACCGCGTCTAACACCAGCAAGAAGGCGCCACTAGCTGCTGCACAAGTTGCAGCAACAAGCTCGCATTCGAGTGCTGCTCCCGTGGCTTCAGCGTCAGTCAGGAAGACATCTGGAGGTACCACAAATGTTGGCGGTTCTTCTACTTCTGGTGTAGTCAAGCCTCCAACACCTGCTAAGCGACAACTGTTCCCCGAAACACCATCTGAGGTACCGAGAAAAAATTCAGCAAGCAAAACAACCAGGGTGGTTAAGGGTTCTCCGTCATATTCATCTGTTGCAATGGGAGTAACTGGCGGGGGTGCGGTTGACGGGGTACTACCAATAACAACTTCAACTTCGTCCTCAGTAACAGGCTCTGTGACTACATCCTTGGGTTCTTCAAATCTTCCAGCTGCTATCAGTAATATCCTGTCTCATGTTGGCCAGACGCTGAGTCCCAGTGTATGGAATGATATTGCGCATCCCAGCATCCGACCAAACGTCGGGTCTGTCTCGGAACTGGACCATCCCTCCTCTGTGTCCCCTGCAGATCCCATCACACAGCCCCTGTATATCACAACCCCAGGGGCTCTATTTACCCCTCTCCCTCACGAGGCAGCATCATCGTCACCACCCAACACCTCTGGCTCCCCAGTGCCAACTTCAACGCCTTCAACGTCAACGTCACCTAACTCCTCCCCCATAGGGGCATCGCTTGCCCCTGGGAGTGGCTCTGTGGTGGAGTCGGGTGATAAACCATCTCTGAGGCCAATAGGAACCGAGAGGGCATCGAGGAGGGTGTGCGCAAGTCCACTTCCATCAGTGCCTGGGATATCACCGTTAATAGGAACAGGTATTTGAGACTTTGATCTATGACCATTGTAGAGTATGCTTTTTCTCCTTTTGTAAGCTAAAAACATGAAGGTAGTGTCCCCCCCCCCCCCCCTTGTTGTTTGAGAAGGCTGCTTATACAATTGAGGAACGATTCTTGGTTAAAAACGAAATTGAGGAGGAGGGGAATTAGGAAAGGAACGTAAGTCAGCAGTCCCTTTATTAACTTACATATGTCGTGAAAGGGTGTCTCGACCGTTTTGTCCACAGTTGTAGATAGCGATGTCCATACTTTATTTTAAGGTAACATTAAAAAGTGAAAGTAGTGCGACCGTTTGAATAATTACGCTTAATGGTTTCCAGTAACTGGCAGCTCCCGCTATACACAGCAATAATATTTTACTTAGCGCACAGTCTCAAAACGTTTGAACAAATATATTTTTCTTTTGATGCAGAGGGAACTCAGGTAGCTGGAGTTTGGAGCTACTCTTATGCCCCAGATCCCACGATGTCAGCAGGATGGTCGGCTGCGCCTTCAGTTTCAACAGCGCCCTCACCACCTCTGATCAGCGGCAGTAACTCGTTACCAGGCGCAGAGGAGGAGCAATTTGGTGTGAACCCAGGGGATACGCTGCAAACATTCTTGGAACGCCTTTCGCTCTCGAGCCATCTTGGTCTCTTCCAGGTAAAGATGGGTCTACGTACAAAGCAATTGCATGCAACAGAAGTGGTCTGCAGTTTCTAAACTTCTGTTGATCACAAGTTACTCGGTCTTCTTGTTGTCACTTGTTCTTATTATTGACGTGAATTCGAATTGCGCGCGCCGAGTTATAAGCTTACTTGAAATTTGCACTGTGTGTTCTATAACAACAGGCGTGAAATATATTGGCGTTGTCAAGTCCAATATGAACGATATCGTTCCTCGTCTTTGGAAAAACTGCATGCAGTTCACGGCTACACTGGGGGACCTAGGTAAAAACATCTCGTAGTGAAACAGTGCTCTAACCGTCCTCCGCCAGTATTTTTCGCATGGTTTGCCTCAGAAACGCTTGGATTTTGTTTTTTATTAAGTTTATTTACATGAAAAAATTGTTCCTTTTTGTAGAAAAACGAAATAGACCTGGATGCTCTTCTGTTGATGTCGGAAAAAGACTATGCGGATATAGGCCTACCGAAGGTGAGAAAGGTGTTATGTAATTGTACTGTATATTGGTTGTCCCTTTGACTTACACATGAACCTTGTAACTGACCTACTGTAGCTCACGAGTCTCCCTGAATGTGGTAGACAGAGCATCCGCCCGCCGTGCGGAACGTAACGGGTTAAGCTGGATTTCCACTGACACGTAATTTTTTACGTGCGTTTACGTGCGTGAAAAAATTTAGAGACAATGTACGAACGACTTGCGTACACGTTTACGCAAGGCGTTCATACATTGTCTCTATGTTTTTTCACGCACGTAAAAATAACGCGTCAGTGGAAGTCCAGTATTAGACTTCCGTCAGGGACTCTGTCTTTTCCTTTTTCCCAGCTCGTAACAAGTGAATTTACATTGTACACCTGTTTAATCTTTCCTTGTTTCCTTTTCAACTTTCAGGGACCTCGGGTGAAACTGTTGAACAGCACTCGGCAGCTTTTTCCCAGCGACACCCCAGAGTTCAACTCGGTCCCGCCTGGAGCCTCCCCCGGTTCAAGACCCGTCGGTCGAAATACGGGGTGGAGTCCTCAGGGCGGGATCATCGCGACTTCATCGACAGCAACGACGGTGGCTGCTGGGGTTCCTCCGTTCGGGGCGAAAAGAGCACCGGGTCGGAAAGTCGATCCGAACAAAAGAGTAAGTGAAAGTAGTCTTTCAGGGAGATTTCAGGGCTAATTCCACGGTTTAGTGTTAGTTACTACTGTCACAATTTTTTTCAAGTAATTCGAGTAACATCGAAATGCGTTTTCGGTAAAATGGATTGGAACGTAATTTGATGTAGTTTTATCCGTCATTTTGGATTTACCTTTTTTATTTGTATCTTGCAGCAGGGGTGGAAATCATGGAGCCGGACGGCGGTTTAAATCTAAGCGGTAAGTATATTTATAAGTTTAATCGAGTAAAAACGAAGAGAAATCATCCGTTTCTTTCATATACCATAACAGTAGACCACGTACGCTGGAATGAAACAGTGACGGGTTTCGACCAATGTCGTTATGACATCGGCCTGTCAAGTGTGAACGCGCCCTGCGTAATGTTACAAATTACAAAAGTGATTATTTGTTTGGAAGAGGAAGGAAAGTAAGCAAACAAACTTGAAATGAAGAGAATACTAAATATATTGCAGCTAAATGAAAGGTAGTGCAAAGGGTGAGGGAAGGGCAATTTTTTTTATTTTGCAGCCTTCGTTTGTTCTTATGTAGTTAGAATATATCTCTAATGTTCTAGATATAATGATCCTACAATTGATACCGATAAACACCGTGCTTTCAGGTTCACTTAACAATGTACTGTTGTTCTCTTTTTCAGGGATCACCACGTAAACTTCGACATTGTTAAACTCTGGACAACAGAGGACTCTTGAAACACGGACCTAACTTTATTTTGGGTTAATTGGAGCTATAAATGATGAATAAATCTTACGTTCAATCGATGTTGTGAAGTGTGCTTGATAGAGACGTTATTTCACGCAACGATCAGCTAACGATAACATGCTACAATAGCCACCTTTGGCGGAGAGCAAGCTACGCTCTGGGACACCAAGGACAAAGAAAAGTCAAACTTGACTGGTTGAAGTCGCTTCGTTTTGGATGTCCCAGCGTGTAGCTTGCTCTCAAGCATGAGCTGGCAAGGGCCAAAATGCGGAACAAATAATCAACGTTCCCCTTAGTACCCAACACTCACCCCAACCCCATAACACCCATTTCCTCCTTGAACAAAAAAAAAACATAGGCACGCTAAGCGTGCAGGAGTTATTTTTTCAATTTATGGGGTGGCTTGGGGGTGAAACTGGGGGATTGTCCTGTTGGGATGGTTTATGCCATGGGTTGAGCCATTTGTGTATGGCGGCCCACGGAGTCACTTTTTTGCACAAAATTTGCTTGCAAACAAAATAACTTTTACGTGCATTTTGATACATCAGAACTGTTTTATTCAATACGTAAATTTTCGTCATTTAAGGTGGCTCGACCCAGTTTTTTTCTAGCGATACCTAACAACTTTGAAACCCTGATACTTAAAGGGATTGATGTCAATGACAAAACTACTACATCACATGCATTACACATAGACTGAACTTCAATATGATATAAATTTTTGGCGATCAGAATAAATATCACGTGGCAATGACGTCACAGAGGGTTTTGCTCTAAATCGATTTTTAGGCGGTAACCGCATTTTCTCTCGAGATCCTCCACGCTACGTATTCCTTGGGTGTTTGCCTTCCTCTCAGTGGAGTTTCATCGAAATCTACAAGAGGAATTTTGAAATATCTTGGAATTTCTTTTTAGATGGTATAATTTATGCGTAAAATAAAGTCAAGACTTCATATAAAGAAATTTGCTTCTTTTTTATTTTAAATGAGAGGATTTAGCCCCCATTCCTTTTAGAAATGTCCCATATACTAATCCAAACCTTTAGAAGAAAGTAGACTTGCGCGATTTCGAAATATATGAAATTATCTAAATCGGAGTAGAGCTCAATGTTTAGCTCTATTTACCATTTTTACGGCTACTTTTGCAAAAAAGCGATTATTTCAAAAACCCGTCGATGAATTTTTTCCAAAATTTTAAAGGGTGAAAAATAATCAGTACACCACACAATCCCTAAATTTCATGCTCATTGAAAATGTCTAAGGTTGTCTAAACTAAACGCAAAATTGAGTAAACATTGAAGCGATGTCGAAGTTTGAGATAATTTTGTGCTCTGGGATTTCCTTTTGTTTCGAGTTAAGCACAACATCGAATTCCTGTGCACTGCGCGTGAAATGACTACGCTTGGCTACCTTCCGAAAGCTTTCCGAAATCTTTCCGAAATATGGAACAATGGAAAAGAAATTGTCACGCATTAGCTTTTCTTGTTGGGTCGACGTCTTGGTTGAGATAAAAGTTAAAAATGCCAAGTACAAGAAGATTAGGTTTTTTTCTCGTATTGAAGTGCTGCCACTTCTTTCAGTTGAACTTAGAAATGCAACAAGTAAACAATCTTTTCTAATAAATACTGGACGCCAGATTCAGCTTGCTTATAATACGTGAAGTCTATTTTCTGTCCGTTTTACTTTTTTAAATGACTGAGGAGGCATAAAAAAAATAACCGGCTTTGAGTTTGGTGTTGTGTGACTGCTTTCTTCAGTTGGAAATGTATTCATTCATCCATTATTGTTTACTTGAACTCGATGAGAATATTACCATATTCCGAACCATTTCGGAAAGCTTTCGGAGGGTAGCCAAGCGTGGTCATTACACGCGTGGTGCACAGGAATTCGATGTTGTGGATGAATCGAAACAATAGGAAATCCCAGAGCACAAAATTATTCAAAACTTTGACATCGCTTCAATGTTTACTCAATTTTGCTTTTAGTTTAGACAACCTTAGATATTTTCAATGAGCATGAAATTTAGGGATTGTGTGGTGTACTGATTATTTGTCACCCTGAAAAAATTTGGAAAAAATTCATCGACGGGTTTTTGAAATAATCGCTTTTTTGCGAAAGTAGGCGGAAAATTTGTAAATAGAGGTAAACATTGAGCTACACTATGATTCATATATTTCACTATATTTCGAAATCGCGCAAGTCGTCTTTCTTCTAAAGGTTTGGATGTAGCATATGAGACATTTCTAAAAGGAATGGGGGCTAAATCCTCTCATTAAACATAAAAAAGAAGCAAATTTCTTTATATGAAGTCTTGGCTTTATTTTACGCATAAATTATACCATCTAAAAAGAAATTCCAAGATATTTCAAAATTCCTCTTGTAGATTTCGATGAAACTCCACTGAGATGAAGGCAAACACCCAAGGTATACGTAGCGTGGAGGATCTCGAGAGAAAATGCGGTTACCGCCTAAAAATCGATTCAGAGCAAAACCCTGTGTGACGTCATTGCCACGTGATATTCATTCTGATCGCCCAAAAATTTATATCATATTGAAGTTCAGTCTATGTGTAATGCATGTGATGTAGTAGTTTTGTCATTGACATCAATCCCTTTAAGTATCAGAGTTTCAAAGTTGTTAGGTATCGCTAGAAAAAAACTGGGTCGAGCCACCTTAATTGAAAAACAAAACCTAATTCAATTATCAAAATGTCACAAAATGCCACGTTCTTATTCTGTTTACAGTCAAACCGGATGTTCTTTTGATGGGAACTTTGCAATGTTTCGGCGCAATGTTCCAATATTGATTGACAGTTTGCTCGTCGCAACTTGCAACTTTCAATTCAAATTTGCTCGAGCAATTTGCCAAGTTCCGGTTGTCATTTTTCCCGTATGAAACATCATAATTTCACCTCTGTCTCAGAGAAGGATGTAATAATTGTCCTATGGTCAACTGCTTATCAACAGACTGCGATAAATAAGCGACAGGTGTAGTTGAAATCGCCAAACTTGGAATTGCGTTTAAAAATTCAAACTTGCCCCGCAAGTTACGGCTTACGTTTGTAATTTTGAAGCGTAATTCCTAACTTAGCAATGTAAACTAAGCCTGTCGCTTATTTCTCGCATTCTGTTGATGAACAGTCGAATAAGGGGCAATTATTTTCTGTTTCTTTCCAACAAAGGTGGTACAACCTCGTTTTATACGGCAAAATGAAAACCGGAACTTGGCAACTTTGCTCGAGCAAATTTGAATTGAAAGTTGCAAGTTGCGACGAGCAAACTGTCAATCAATATTGGAACATTGCGCCGCAACATTGCAAAGTTCCTATCAAAAGAACATCCGGTTTGACTGTAAGCGGTTATTTTGTTACCAGCTTTGTAGCAACCGTAACGTGTTACTTTTGTTTGTTACGGAATACTTTTGGCTTTTTGCCAAACACTGAAACATGATATTGTTGTTTTTCTCACTTTTGTAACATGAGACCTTCGTTTTTAGTGCAGAATGCACTTTTGTGATGGTTTGGTGGGCAGTCGTGTGATAAACCCCTAAACCCCTCAAGCGCTAAAGCACTATGGTGTAAACTTTTAATCAGCAATTAATTAATTAATATCAATTAATTAATTATTCCTTGTGGAGGGGGTGGGGGTGGGGAGCACCTGACCGTACCCCTAGGTAAAACCTGGAGCACATCTACGTTACTTTCATATGAAGATCTCAAACGTATATATTTGTTTCAGAAAACCCTTTGCTCTCCTTGTGGTACTACTCGACGTTCTTGGGCAACGTTCTTTACGCCAAACGCATGCGCAGTTTAGTCTACATTTTTTGCTCGAACTCTCATGAACATCGCTTGTATTGCGTGTTTGTGGTAGGATTCCTGCAGACTTCGTGGCGCCAAGTAAAAACCGCAAATTAATTAAATTAGATTTTGAGAATTTCACAGCGCTTTCGTAATTAGGTATGCAAAAACTTGCACCGGGATTTTCGGCGTGAACACCTGATAACCAGGAAACAAATATCCTAGCTGTACTGCGTTTTAAAAAACCTGTCGAAAAAGATGTTTTTGATTAGATTTGTTTCTTTAGTTTTTGAGAATCGTCTTTCGTGCAGGTCTAAACCGTAACTTAATTAAATTAAACAAATGTCATCGATGCCGCCGTAAAACAAACAAAAAACAAAAGTTTCATGTTATCGCATTTTCAAGGAAGACAAAAGTATTTTGTTACAAACGAACAAAAGTGTCGTGTTACGTTTGCAAAGATTAGCGTTAGGAACACCTGGGAAAGAGTACAAGTAGCCTGTGAACAGTTTTTCCGAAAGTAAAATAAAGCAAATAAACACGAACATATATAAAATATCATACTTTCAATTGTTCCATATTGCATTCTGCACTTACCAAATCATCGAGATTTTTTAGAAAGGAACGTAACACGATACCCTTGTTTTTCTCGAAAAAGCCACGTTTCCATACAGACATTGGACGAAAAGTCCTATAATAAACCAAGTAATAAACGCATCAAATCAAAAACCACTTTCTTCAGGAAAGTTCTTTAAAGCGCAGTATACCTGGAGTCTTTGTTTCCTGTCAGAACTGTTCAACAAAGATTTTCGTTCATTCACAACCTAAATTCTATTCAACAAACAAGAACTAATTGAGACATCAAATTGTCACGGAATGGCACGCTCTTATTCTGTTTTTGCTATCGATCGTAGTTGCTTTTAGCAGCAAAGTTAATACTTGTACCGGTTCATTAAATGTTTGAACGAGATGTTTTACAGTTGATTTCAGTTTACTTTGGCCGCCCGATTTGCGAAGTTTGTTGGGAAATTGGAAACTTTGTTATGAAGTTGCCAATTACGTTGCGAGTTTGCGAATCAAATTGCGAACTTCGATAAGTTCCCAACTACGGCCCGACTGAACTGTCGAAGTTTTGGTAGTTGAGGAGAAACAAGACATGATGCTCGAAAGTCATGGCGATTTCTGAACTCGAAGATTTTAGAGCTAGTCAAGGAAAGTTGAAGTAGCTTGAAGTGCAAGACAACGTTTCGCATCAGCGATCACGCAAGTGATTTGGCGATAAATAAATTTTATGCAGGTAGAAATTTGGTCAAATTTTAACTTTTTTGTATGAAAACACATATTTAACGATTTCTGTGAGGCATAATCTTCACTGTCTTCAATTTCAAGTCTTCTGCGTTTGTAAACCGGATGAAACTGGATGGTTTACCCATATGTAAAATTGATTTTAATCGAAGCCGACGCGACGCTAATTTGTTCGAGACAACATGTTTACGGCTCGCTGAACATGAAAGTTTTTTTATTTTTATGACATTTGTTTCCAACAGTTTAACGTAGCAAAGTCGTTTTTGATAACATAATTATAGAAGGTTTTATTAATTTCGGGCCTAAGTTTGGAACTTTGTATCGAAGCTCACAATTTGATTCACAAACTCGCAACCTATTTGGCAACTTCACAACAAACTTTCCAATTTCCCAACGAACTTCGCAAAGCGGACGGCAAAAGTAATGACAACATTATTCTTCAAATCTGCTTTGTGCAAATGTTATATGTTATTTTTACCACGGTCAGGAAAGCTAGCCTCTCCAAACGTACGCTCCAATAAGACGAATAACAAGTTAGTGTTGGGCCTTTTGCTCACGGCGTGTGCATTGTAAGCAGGCGAGCGTTACGAAAAACGTTTTTAATCCAGGGTTAAATCACAACTCACCGATTCCGCCTCCTTCTAATCTAAAAACTTCGAACGAAATTGCTGACTACAACTGTGTCAGATTGCTTCCCCTTTATAAACTACAATTTGATTGGTTCCGATAGTACCTGAAATCTGATTGGTGTGACAAACACACATACTTCACTGATTACAGGTCCATCGCGCTGACTAAAGAGCTATTTTGAAAAAATAACTCAAAAATAAATAAAGATCTTTAGCAAAATGGCACCGTCCACTACATAAGTGGTATCCGGTATTATTTTGCATGAAACTTCATTACTTCAACCGTAATTTCCCATCAAAATGATTTCAAAAACCAATAAAAATTGTTGGAAACCGTCTCCGTCACTGTCCTTTGTTGTCTACGTTCTGCCCCCTCTTCCTGGTGCTTGTTTATTTGTTCTCCTCTGTTCAATTCTTCAATTTATGATGACCTGTAAAAGTAACGACATTTGCATAATTGTGTTCCCGAAAAGCTACACCAATAATGTCGAGGAATAACTTTAATAGAAATTTCTATATCTTTTGCCGATAAACAAATTGAGGGCGCTGTTGTAAAGACAAAACGAACAATTTTCCTTTGTCAACACTCATTCTGCCGTTTGCGGTTACTGAGTCAATTTTTAGCATTTTTTGACGTCATTTTCTCGTTTCACAGACCATGCATGCAAAGATGTGGCCAATAGGTTTCTTTCGACATATTAAAATGGCAACATTTTTGAAATGAATATGAACTCTAGGCTATATGAACTCGCGCAGAAAGAAAATCAACTCAGCAAAAGAAGTTCAACCCACAGCAAAAGAACACCAAAACTAACGGCAAAACTGGCATGGATCTCATCGTTTATTGCCCATTTATCTAATGACAGAGATATTCCGGTTAAAAGCTTCTCCTCGGATGTAAGACCCCCCCCCCCCCATCCACGTCCTTCAGTATCATGCCGCCGTAGGAGGACTAGTCCACCCTCCTCCCGATCCAGGAGCCCATGCCCATCCACTCAAAAACCTTTGTGAAACCCAGTTATATCTGACAAAACAGCTGTCCGTATTTTAGCACCACCTTGCGAGCAGAGCGTCTTTTGAGTTCCCCAGGAAAGATGGATTCAAGGAAAAAGTTCTGTTGCCCCAGGTAGAGCTAGTAGCTGGGAGAACCTCCTATCGCAAAAAGGATCTGGAACGAGTAAGGAAAACCGTCACCGTTGCCATGACACTTAATTTATATAATTAAAATTTAAATTTCTCGTCAGTGGTTGGTTTCGTAGTGTAGTGGTCATCACGTCTGCTTTACATGGATCGAACTGATCGAAAACCGCAGAAGGTCGCCGGTTCGAGCCCGGCCGGAACCACATATTCTTTTTTGTTATCTTCCAAATTGTAAAATTTTTAGTAATTGTTATTATTAGTGATCATTTTAATCTTCAAACGAGTAATCGAATGCTTTTTATTTTATGACACGAAAGTGTTTGTTCGCCATCATCTTTATAGATATTTAAACCTTGTTTACCATCAAATAGATTTTTTTTCCATTTTCAGTATCACTGAGATTAATCGAAAGGTTGAATCGTAGAAATTTTTCCTTTGATTCTCGTTTCCTGCGTACTTTCGTTTCGGCGTGCTAACGTACGTAAAAATAGAACACTTCATCGCCAAGCATGATCTGAACGATTCAGTTTAATTAAATCTTTCCTAGTCACTTTACCTCCCCTTTTTTTTCTTCAATCCACAGAAATGATTTACTTATACTTAAATTGTGTTTAATCGAAGACATTTAATGCCAGAGATTTTTTAAAAGGCCGACCGAAAGATGAACGATTCGAAGTCATAAATGGCAGCCATTTTGTTTACATGCGGCATTCCTTTTGAAAAGAAATACGCGGGCTCAATTAAATTTCTGGCGGGAAGTTGTGACGTTATGACCGCGACTCGGATTTCATTCAGCTGGAGCTTGCTTGCGGTGTCGTGTGTTGGTCCTTTTGTGCAAGACAGCTGTGTTGTGTTTTTTTCTTTGCAGGTAGGTATGGGAGTAAAATAGTTGCTTTATTTTTTCAAATTCTATAGATTTTTAACAAATATTGACTCAATTTTATAATGGGAAATCGCCAGTATGCGTTGGGGCAACGCAGCATGGATCGAAGATGAAAGAGTTCGTGTCAAAAACGAGGGCTTCAAAGTTCGTATGCAGTGGTCATTTAGTCAGTTAGCCAATCCTCTTTTTGCCTTGTGGCAAATTTGTCACCGCTGGCTTTGGCCCTGAGTCTTCCGCCCTGAAGTTTCGAAAGAGAGATGGTTTTCTTTTAGCCCCTTTTGCTGTTGTCGTTTACGTAGACTACGTATATCGTTTCACGGTTTGTTTTGTACGCTGGTGACAGACTAATGTGCGTTTGTGCAGGGTCCGTGGGATTCAGTTCGCTGCCTAGTTATATTTGGACGTGACAGGGTATTTTCCTGACGCTTTGCATACTGCTAAAGTTGTTGAATTCCCTGCTTATCAGGGTCTCAAAGGGGTTTAGGGCTCCAGGGCTCTGGGCTAAAAAATGCAGGGCTCAAGGGCTCCAAGACAAAAATTTCAAGGCTCCAGGGCTCCATATCATCTGCATTCGTGCTCCGGGCTCCACTATGGTCTACAATCTTTAGATATAAAAATTATTTTGCAGCGCTAAATCAAGTCCGCAAATAAAAGGTCCGCAAATTATTCTGACCAGTTTTTTAAACCCAAGAAGATGGTTATCATGTCTCCAACTATTTAAAAGTGGATTGAATATTTAACTTGAATATCACTAAGGTCAATAATAACAAAGTTTAAGAAAATGCAGTCATAAAACAAGAAAAAATGCAATTTGGGATTGCAAATGATCAAATTTCAAAATCGCTGGGCTTTGGGCTCCGTGAAAGTTTCTTTGGGCTCCATGCTCCACAGCCAAAAAAAGATCAGGGCTCCAGTCAGTAAAATGATCGGGCAGAAATTTCAGGGCTCCCGTGCTCCAGGAACCCCCTTTTGACACCCTGGCTGAAAGGGGAGGGGTTAACAGTGGGGGTGGGGGTTCTGTATGTCCTGCTTTGTACCTGCTAGGACTAAGGTCAAAACGCCCCCAATACTCTTTGAAGGGGATATTTGTCTTGGAGCTGTTCTGACCCGCTGCCCACTGTAAATAAAATGTCATGCAACTATTTTAAAATTATGATGACTTCATCTGGAATCTGAGTGATTATGTGGAATATCACAGTTTTCAATCTGTGCTTTGAATATTTGCAGTTGGATACAAATTGACAAGCCTACACCTTCTGACGCAAAATTTTGTTTGGTGGGGAAGATGGTCTGCTGTCCCAACCTCATTATAAAGTAAAATCATTCTGTGCTCTTGGTCGGACAAAACAAAAGTGTAGTCGTAAATTGACTTACGATCAAAATATTGTCCAGACGTCATGTCCGTCCACACTTGGAATTTTGGTTGGACATGAGCAAATTTTGGTCGGTCAATGTCCGATGACCAACTGTTATTTGCAGCCCTGTAAGGTTAATATTTAAGAGGCCATCTTTCTGAAAAACACCCACACCCAGAGGCTAGAACTAAAACAGATTTGGTTTAATTCAAAATGATTTTCTGGCCGCATTAGGTGACATTAAATATTTTGCCCCTTTGGGCCCACTGCAATGTCTGAAAAATTAGAAAGATAGGCATTTCTCGAGCTGCTGTCAAATAGTTCATTCACATCGTTCACCAACAATTTTTGTATCAATTTGTTCTTAAACTTTCTAAATTTCTAAGAGAGTAGCAACATTTCCCTCAATTTATCTGGAAATGTGAAATCAAGGATATAATGACCACTACTGATCGGCATAGAATGAAAGTTGAAAAATGACCTTGATTTAGAAGCGAATATTTCAATTTCGGGACCTAGCTGATAACTCTACTCTACACAGCCAAAAAGTGTAGCCCTTTATCGGCTAAAATATGCAAAATCACAGGTAGTTTTTTAGTATTTTAAAAGTTATGACCGTTTGTATCAGCACATGTGTGAGTAATAACGGCGATATAAGCGGAAAGACATGTGCTGATATCAGGCTGATACAAATGGTCATTACAAGAAGAGAGAGCTCTAATTCACTACTTGACATAAACCTGAGCTTGGTAAATTACACCATCAGCCATTTAATTTGAATTTTATATGTACACAGATTTCTAAATATGGAATATCTCTGCATTTAATACGGATTTTTACAAACGAAAAGCACCATTTTAAAATCTTTTTTTTCATAATAGTTCCAGTTTAAGGGTTCTCTGTCATCTCAAATCCAACAGCAAAATAAATGGGTTTTTTTGCATTTTTGCTTTGTTTATTTTTTTTTTATTAATTTGTATTCCAATGTCTTCTTTCAAAAAAGGATTGATTGAATACTTAACATGATCTCACAAATTTCGATTCCACAGTTGCATTTATGTTGTCCACCTCTTTCCATTCGGGCTGTAGAGCTGGCTCACTATGCACCTAAAGGAAAAGAGGTCAAGCAGAAGAGCTTATGGCAGAAATTTGACAGTCCTCCCCCTGTTCGTCCAATGATGACGCTAGGACAGTTAAAAGCTTTGCGTAAGTATGTCACTGATGAGTTTTTATCTCGGAATTGAATTTTCAGCAACAATTTCGTTTGAAGTACTACTTCTTCAACTTTGACAAATTTATTGTTATATCGATAACTATAAAAATGTGGCATAATAGCTTATCCCTAAGTACTTAATCACGACACATCCTACTTTCACCGCATTGATTTAAGAGCCTTTTCGGGCTATTTTACAGCACTGCGACATGCACGTAATCATGGTGTTTTATTTCGCATCATTCAATGATAGTTATGTCTCCATGCAGGAACGATGCTGATGGGCAACTTAATTTGATTTTAAACTTTGTAAAGGAAAAACAAGACGGGGGAAATGCGCTTTACAGGTTAGGCAAATGCTACCAATTGTTAATTTATTCAATGCTCTTTGTTAAGACGTTTTCAAACATAAAAACTTATTCAATGTCCTTGTTAAGTAGTTTTAAATTATAAAGCTTTATTCAATTTATTCTTCTACGTTTCCCAAAATTTTTCACTGCGTGTTTTACTACCTTTGTGTGGGATAGAGTTTACCAAATTTCAACGATTGCTTTTATTTGACCTAAATGCTTATCTACCCATTTTGCGTCTTTTAACTTATATCTTTCCACGTTTGTAACTGATTTTAAGTTTAATAGCATGTTCTGATCTAATTTAAATTGTTCCTCATTTTTGTGTTCCTATTTGTAATAACCATGCAGCCATGAATGAATTGAACACACTGATTTATTCAACAGGAACGCACATAAAAATCACATGATCAATGTCACGCAACAGTTCTAAATCACAACATTACTCCCCTCTAGGATTACAAACTATTTGTCCAAAAACTTGCAATAACTTGAACAGCAAAGGACAGAAACTTATGTGTCCTCTAACAATAACAGTCGCTGTGATAAAATCACAATCAACACAGGTAGACGTTAACCCATTGACTCCTATACCGTCCGTAACCGGCTGTAATGTTCAGAACACGGGTGTTAATCACACAAGCTAACACACAGTCAAACTACAGTCAACACACCGGCCATATTGAAAGCACATGTAAAATTACTTTTAATCCCAGCATGCTTTGTTACATGAGGCTAGGCGTGTAGGTGTGTCACACAACAATGTAACGCTAAACATTACATTTCTCCTTTCCTTCAGTTGAGAATCACACAATCAAAGTAAAACAATGTGAAATAAGAAACAACAACAATAAACACTATGTAACAGAACTACGGTGGCGTAGACTATGCAAATAAGCTTGAACAGGGGGTAATGTAGCCCTGTGCAAAGTTCTCAATCTAAAAGTTCAATCACTTAATGTTCCAAAAGATTGAAAGTTCATAAATCACAGCCAATGTCTATAAATCACTTCTCCAGTTATTTAAAAACAGTCACGAACAGAGCATTCATCAAATAAATTAATGTTCAAAGTCACTTAACATTGGTCAATCATCCTTAATCAAGTTTCTTGGATGAGTCTCCTTGGGGGTACGGATACACGTGTAGACCTTCGAAGCACAGGTTCAGCACGTCAGCGGCACTGTCCAGTTGAAATTTGACATCATGTTCATTAACAGTTAAAGTAGAACTGACGCTCTCTTCTTTATGGCTTACAGCCATGAGCCACTGATCATCATAATCATAATTATCACCTTGGGACTGTGAAACTGCATGTACTTTCTTGCACTTGGACTTAAAATGATTTCAACCTTTACACTTGTCACATGTCTTTCCCCATGCAGGACATTTCTCTTTCTTTCTTTCATGCTCGAAACCACAGAAATGACAGTTAACTTTCATACCTTCATTGTCCTTCTTTGCATGTCTGTGTCCACCTTCAGATTTCTTACTGTGAGGGACTCTTGGAAAAGATTTCTGAGATACTCTGTTCACTTTCGTTGCTAAGCTTGAAGGATTTGAGTTGTCTCTAAACTCCTTGACTTGCCTGCTGGATTGTTCATAAGCTCTACAAACCTTTACAGCTTTTCAGCTAGTTACTTGAAGAAAGAGGGAGCTTTGCATAATATTCTAGTAATGGAAAAACATGAAAAGAAAAAAAAAAGGAATTTACGAGGACTATTACCTATATTAATGTTCATCAGGTAGTCGCCTGGCTAGAATTCGGCGCTGTCGTCGCAGAAAAAGTTTCCTTGTGATGTCCACCATAGTGCGTTTCTTCTGAGAGCACTGCTAGATGTTTTTGTCTGGCAGACGAAATTCTAGTTTACAGAAGCTCTGCTGAAGGCCACTGTGTAATCAATGTTAGCGTTCCTCGCGTTCTTCAGGTAGGGAAGTAATCATCGTCGGTCTGGATGTCGGCGCTGTCTTTGCAAAGATTTTTCCGTCCAATGTCCACACGCTGTGTAATTCACCCTTGCGTTTCTTCTTAAGAGCAGCTGCTAGAAGTTTTCGCCTGGCATATGTTAAGTTCTCATTTATGAAAACTCTGCTTGCAACATCTGCGTATTCTATTTGTGATGGAAAGAAGTCCCTCAAAGATTTGACCTTCAATTTGACGCGTGCACGGTAAAGCTCGGTTTTCTTCTTATGACTTACGAATTTAACAATGATTGCACTGGTGGTGTTATCCTCTGGGCCTTTCCTCTTTAGTCGGTGAGATATTTCGATATCTTCCGGCCGTAAGTCAACTTCTAACTTGCTGGCGATTGTAAGAACTATGTCTTCACAACTCTGTTCTTCCATGACCGGTACTCCAATAATTTCTAACAAGTTTTTTCTGGTGTACTGCTCGAGGGAATCCTGCTGGTTCAAAATATCTTTCAATTTTTTGTCCTTAGACCCCATTGCATCTTCCAACTTCTGGATTCTTGTACTGAGCGCTGTATTCGCTTCGAACAGTTTAGAGTTTGTTTCTTTGAGTTTAGAAATTTCTTTGTCTTGCAGAGCAAAAGATGTCTTGAGCTGCTCAAATTCTTCGTTTAAATGATTTGTATTCTCCTTGATTTGTAGTAGGACTCTCCATATGTGACCCTATTTGGGAAAAGCAGGCTTAACGAAAATAGCGTTGTGCCGTTTTTCCGTTGGCAATGCATTTTCAACGCGTTGCAAATGCATTTTCAACGCGTTGAAAATGCGTTGAAGAACATTTTCAATGCATTGAAAACGCGTTGAAAAACACTTTCAATGCATTGAATATGCGTTGAAGAAAATCGTTTTGAAGCGAAAACGAAATGCGTTTTAAAATATTTTTAACGTGTTTTGAAACATTCGAAAACGAAATCACCGAGCATTTAGAATCATTTACGGTACTATTCCCGGGGGACTGTTGTGCCAGTTTTCGAAATTGTCTACAGCATATTATTAAGCCACTTGCATCATTAATTTCGCTTTGAATTTGGAGAAGAAACTCATCAAATACACGGACTGTTCCTGTAATTTTGCGAAAAAGCTATAAATGTATAATAAACTTCGAAGCGGCGTTGAATGAAATCATGCTGCATGTCTGAGTTTCAAATGACATTCGATCTCTTCTATAATCGCATGCACGCAACAAGTTCTGAAGATAAATATATTTTATTCGGCGACCACAACTCTCTGTTACTGGTGCCGATTAAACCCGTCTGCTGTTAAGTTATCAATAAAAGCTTTGCTTCGCTGGCCGTTGCAATAAAACAGCATAAAAATAAAAGGCGCAAATCTTATTTTTTAGCGACGGGTAAACAGTCATGCGGCGCTACATTGTCTGCCGTGTCTGCTTCGTATAAACAAGAGAGGATAAAATAATTTTTCAGTTTTTTCTGAGCCACTTGCATCATTAATTTCGCTTTGAATTTGGAGAAGAAACTCATCAAATACACGGACTATTCCTGTAATTTTGCGAAACGCTATAAATGTATAATAAACTTCAAGGCGGCGTTGAATGAAATCATGCTGCATGTCTGAAGTTTCAAATGACATTCGATCTCACGCAACAAGTTCTAAAGATAAACATATTTTATTCCGTGACCACAACTCTCCATTACTGGTGCCGATTAAACCCGTCTGCTGTTAAGTTATCAATAAAAGCTTCGCTTCGCTGGCCGTTGCAATAAAACAGCATAAAAATAAAAGGCGCAAACTTTAATTTTTTTAGCGACGGGTAAACAGTCATGCGGCGCTACATTGTCTGCCGTGTCTGCCTCGTATAAATTCTTTTTCAGATTTTTCTGAAAAGATTTGTAAACCGTTCATCCAGTTTACAAACGCAGAAAACTTTAAACAGAAGACTTTATGTCTCATAAAAATCTCTTAAATGCCTTTGCCGAGTAAAAAAGTTACACTTGATCAAATATTAATTAGTGCTGGGATAAACTTATAACATTATCATCCAACAAGTCACGCACGGCGCAGAATGTCATTTCGGGAGCGAAACATAGTTATTATTTTCGTGGTCTTGGCTCTTTATGCTTGCAGTTCTTAAAAAAACCTTTTTATATTCTCTTAGTTAAATAAAATCAAATTCTCTCTGATGCTGAATTTTGACGTCTTTATTGAAACAGAGCGAAATATTTTCCAGTATTTCAACCTTTTGCGAAACATTCCCATTTTAACGTTGGAAAAAGCAGCCAACGCGTCAAGAACATCTTTTATTCGTTACTAAACGTTTTCGAACATTTCCAACGTTTTCACAACGGACTGAATAACATTGTGAATGCGTTGAGAATTATTTCCAATGCGTTGTAAATGCATTATCAACGCGTTGTAAATGCATTATCAAAGCATTGTAAATGCATTGATAATGCGTTACAACGCTATTTTCGTTAAGCCCGGTTTTCCCAAATAGGGTCACATATGTCGCCAAGACTTGGCACTTCTTCGTTCACTGCTTCGTTTGAATCAGTCGCCATGTTGAATTCTTCACCTTTCATTTTACTAAGCTTCGAGTCCGGCGATATTGAAGGCTGCGAAGTGTCAGACGATTTTCTATGCTTTCTTTTACCACTCTTTGACATTACTCATTTCGTGGCAAGATTCAACGGCCTAGTTTCTACCAAATAGCTCGCATAAGTGGGAAAAATGGAGAGCGGTCTCAAACACAACCACACCGCATGACCGCCATGCGTGACGCCTGTTTCTTTTAGGCAAAAATAATAGCATCGATAAGGAGATTTTACATAATGGTAAACCAGTAGCTTTAGGACCAAATACCAAAATAGATATATTTAAATTAAAATGTAAGGACTTTTACAGACTATTTATTAAAGGAAGGTACACGCAGCCCACAGGCTTTTGGAAATGGTCCAACTATTTTAATAGTGATGTAACAAAAGAATGTGAAAACTGTCTTAAACATACTCAAGCTATTTGCCAAGATACCAAAGTCCTACAAACAACTTTTAAACTATTACATCGCATTGTTTTTACTAAACGAGAGCTAGCATTCTGTAATATTGCCAAAGACACAAAATGTATCTATTGTGAACAAGAGGACTCGATAGAACACTGCCTTTTTCAATGCAAATCAGTGCTCGACCTTACTTCCAGTGCACGTAATTGGTTTGAGCAGAAAACAAACAAGTCTCTGGTTATAAATAATTACTCTTTACTCTTTGGAACAGAACATCAAACAGCTGATAACACGATTCAAATAGAAAACCTCTTTATTATATATCTAAGACATTACATAATTCATAATAAAGTGTGGGACAGCCAACTTAGTCTAAAAGAATTCCAAAATAAATATTTTAATAACTATTGTAGAACCTTGAAGATTAATAACCCTTTCTCAAATTAAATTAATCGTTAGAGATGGAAATGTACTGTACATAGTGTACTTAAAATTGCTTGATAGTGTATTGGAGAATTGTTATACTGTAGTTAGTTTTCCGTTTTTTTTTTTCTCTTTTTGTTTGTTGTATATCGTTCTAGTTTTACTTGTGCTGTACTTGTAACATTTTATTTTATTTAAATAAAAAAAAATAAAAATAAAAAAACTTTTACAGCTTTCTCGAGGGTCAAAGAATCCACCCTAAGAAGTAACTCTTGAAGTTTTCCAGTCACAGTAAACACAATCTTGTCTCTCATCATCCTATCTTTCTCCTGGAAGTTGCAGGACTCCGCTCTTGTCTTCAGCTCGGTAAGGAATTTGTCAAACGGCTCTTGGTATGGAGTGTTACAAAATCTATGCGATTCGAGGACTTCATTGTCTCTCGGATTACAGTAATTCTCTAGGGCTTCCAGCACTTTAGCGGGCTTGTGTTTACCCTCGGCATTCTCCCACACGATGTTATCATACACTTCTAACACTTGAGGGCCTGCACAATTTAAAATGATTGCAGTTTGTATCTTATCATCCTTCGCGGATGCACCAGAAGCGGCCAAATAAACCTCCATTTGCCTCTTCCATCGCTTGTAATTCTCGGATACGTTTCCCGAATTCACCTCTAGCGGGGGTGGAATTCTGAACTGTCCGGATTCTGACGTTGCCATTCGCTTAACTGGATCCTGAAGCTGCCACCATGTTGATTTACTTTGTGGGCGGACAATTAAGAGGCGAAGAATAAACTCAACAACAACGGTTTAATGGACAAGATTCGCCATTTTACATACGAGCACATGGTCCAACTACAACCGCACAGTATCACGGTTGAATGACGTACATGTAGGCATGCAATGCGTACTCTAAAGTTTTGACATATCAACAGCCATTATCTGACTTTACCACCTTGGGCACACCATATGCAGCAAATATATGGCAGCTTTGGCAGAAGTAGTGTGTACAATTTCAATCTCGGGAAATCTTGAGTAGTCATCAATAACAACAAGGGCACAGTTAAAACAACGAGCTGTCTTGTCAGGTGTCTTGGACTTCTGAGGTAACACAGCATTGGCACTTCCTGGGGATTCTATATCAGTTGCTTGCTGCTCCGAAACTTCCAACGTTCTTGCTTCGGCCAACAGGGCTTCTAGTGACATGGTCGAATCCCTCAGTGCTTTTCGGCGAAGACGCTGCGAAGTGCACGACTGAATTATTTGAGATTTTATTTCCTTATCGACATCAGCAAATTCACACGTAAGAGCCCACTGTCGTAATCGAGAGTGGTACGAATTCATGGTTTCACCTGAGTTTTGCTTTGCCTGTCGAAAAGGGTATACCTCAAACTCTACGTTTTTCTTCGGGTCGAAGTATTCATTCAGCTTTGCTTTTGCCGTTGCAAAATCGTCACCCGTGTCCGGTAAGGTATCGAAGATTTCGGAGACCTCCTCCCCGGCATAGTATAGTAGAAGAGCTCTTTGCCTCTTCTTATCACTTATCGCAGTGGCCATGAAACGTTTTTCCAAACACTTTAGCCATCGTTGTGCAATCGCGCCATCCGCATGTATGTCGAACGGGTCGAAGTGCGGAATTGCTTCAGCCATCACAAGGAGTAGGTCACACAAGCAGTAGTGAGTTCTGCGGCAATTTGCCGATCCTCGTCGCCAATGTAATGTTCAGAACACGGGTGTTAATCACACAAGCTAACACACAGTCAAACTACAGTCAACACACCGGCCATATTGAAAGCACATGTAAAATTACTTTTAATCCCAGCATGCTTTGTTACATGAGGCTAGGCGTGTAGGTGTGTCACACAACAATGTAACGCTAAACATTATACCGGCCACATGTGACGACCCCTGAAATGTAAATGGCACATCGGGACAATTACCTTTTCCCTCCCTCCCTGGAGTTTTTGGTTGACGGTGCACTTGTAGTCACCACAGATACGCATTCATCCATTTTGTTTCACCACTGGAACAATGGGTGCTGCCCATTCTGTGAATTCTATGGGAGATATTATGTCCTCACTTTGTAATCATTCCAGTTCCTGTTCAACTTTTGCTTTAAGGGCATAAGGTACTGGACGAGCTTTCATGAACTTGGGTGTCAACCCCTGGGTCAACATAGATTTTGGCTTTGGTGCCCTTCAGTGTACCGAGTCCTTTGCCAAAAACATTCTTGTGTGCATCTAGGATCTTCTGTAGCTGAGGGTTAATCTCCTGTATGTTAAAGATACTGTTCCACATAAACTTAATCACTTGAAGCCAGTTCCTTCCAAGGTAGTTAGGACCAGGACTCTTCACCACCATAGCTGGCAAATCATGCTGTTGATTTTGGTACTTAACAGGAATCAGCACCTCTCCTAACGATGGTATTTTCTCTCCTGTATAAGTGCTCAATATGGCCTTGGAACTCTTTAACTCTACTTTGTCATGACCTTACTTGCTGTATGTTTGTTCATTTAGCACAGTTCTGGTAGCACCAGTGTCAATTTCGAAATTGTGTGGTTCACCACAAAGTTCGACACTTACTTTTAATGCCTTTGGTTTCCTTCCGGCCTGAATGTGATACATGGTTGCTGCATAAGCATCTTCTTCTTCCCGGAAACTTCTTCTGGTTCCCTTTTGTTTGCCCACTGTCTCATGAGGGTGGTTTAGTTTTCCGTGTTCTGGAATCGGTTCGTTTACTCTGCTTTTTCTTGTTATTTTTCTCCCCATGACAAACTTTGGACAGGTGCCCTTTTCACCTGCATTTAAAACACTGCGCATCTTTGAATCGACAGGCTGAATCGCCCTAGATAGTATTGGAGTGATTGAACAGAGGGCAAACCAGGCTGTTGTACAGAGTAGTCCGCGTTTCAAGAGGCAACAAGATGTCTTTGTGTTTCTCTCCACAACGGTAACACTCAGGATCTGGACGATGATCTTTGTTATTCTTGTCACGAGCGCCAACTTGATGTACTTTGATGGGGGTCATTTTGTACTGGATGTCAACCACGTGCTTTACTGCCAACTCTTCTCCAAGAGCGATTTACTCGGCCTTTTCAGGGTTAACTCCCGTTCTGCCGGTAATCTCTGCTGTGCTTTCTTGTCATTAATCCCACAGACTAATCGGGCTATCAACATTTCCGGCAAAGACTCTCCGAAATTGCAATGTTCGGTAAGTTTACATAACTTCGCCACATACGCTGCAACTCCTTTGCCTTCGTTTCGATTTCGGCTGTGAAATTTGAAATGCTCCACTATTTCGCTAGGCTTGGGTGAAAAGTGCTTTTCCAAAGTCTCGACAATCTTCTTAAAAGTGGTCTCTGCTGGTCTTGCTGGTTGGAATAGATCCCATAGAAGTGCGTATACTCCCGCAGATGCTGAGTAAGATCGCTCGATTTGCTGCGTCTTCAAAGCCGTTTGTTAAAAATACTGTACAAGTCTTCCACTATATTGGATCCGATAGTCATCCGACTCTCTGAATATGCCTATTTTCCCGTAGGTCGCCATTCCTGCTCGAATCTAGATGGAATTATCCTCATCGCCCAAATGTAATAACCATGCAGCCATTACATATTATATGTTATTAATTTGTGATATTTTTTGGAAAAAACAGGTCAACAGAAATTATTACAACAATAACCAAACTCGCAACAATGCATTTGTAGACAATATAATGATCTGCAATCTACTTATCCATAAACCAGTCAATATAAAGCCATTACAACTATGCTGTAAATATTTGTGTAACTGGAACGTTTTGTATGTTAATAAATTTGTGAAATGGTTGGGAAAAAACATTACCAATAACCATTACAACAACAATAATCAAATTTGCCACAATGTATTGGCACAAAATATAACTATCTGCAATTTATTTATCCATAAACTGCATGGATGTTTTACAACTATGCAATTAATATGCTGTGTAACAGGAATGTATTGTACAATTTATTTGTGTAATTTTTGGGGAAAAACATCACCAATAACGAAACTTGCAACAATGTATTATTAGAAAATAGTGACTTATAATCTACAATGTATTTTTTCATAAACCAGTCAATATAAATATATTTCAACTATGTAATTAATATTTGCGTAACTGGAACGTTTTGTATGTCAAGAAAAGTTTTGAAATTTTGGGGGAAAAAACACTACCAATAACCATTACAACAACAATAATCAAACTGGCCACAATGTATTGGCACAAAATATAATTATCTGCAATATCAGTGATTCTACTTGGCCCGTGAAACAATATGTAACTAAGTAATAAATAATAAACTAATTGTAAGTTTATGTTACAGTCAATGCGCTTCACGCATGGACGCACAACTTCAAACATTCATAAAATATTTCATTCACCGATTTCATTTTTCAGTTAATGAAATCATTCTTCAAAACTTCAATCGAACAATTGTAAATCAAATTGAAAGTATAGGGTAAAAGCCCACGGTAAAATTGAAAATAAGACATCTGATGTTATGGCAAATGAGAATTTTTTTTAAAAATAATTTTTTGTCAAGAACACGCAAATCATTTTCAAGTGTTGAGCGACATGAGTATTTTATTGGATCACACTCCAAAAGCCGTGGTTAGCTTTTGTTCGTCCTTTCATGAGTTCCATCAATTCTTTTTCTTCCTTTTTATCCTTTAGCTCTTTGACTATTGTTTCGCTTTGTTTATCTCAACTTTGTGATCTGAATGTATTGCCAATATGCCACAATCATTGTTTCCTCTGCATGCGGGTAGAGTGCAAGGTTTTGAAACTTTGTAATGGCAGCTCGTACAGGTGAAGTTGGCTTTACCATACCAGGGTCAATGTAAAGGGATTTCTTCAAGCGAATGAAGTTTAGCATGTCATCCTCTAACAATTCGACTTCACGCTGAACTTGTTTGGATGTTTTCTCAAACGCATCCTGACTGTCTTTCAATGCCGATGGTGGGATCAGTGAGACGGACTTCCTGTTAGAACTTTGAGTGGAAATTTCCCGAGAATTGTTCTTTTCCAAGCTATTGTGCACTTGAATCGACAAACTAAATGCTGTGCCGCTCTCTTCTTCTTCAACACACTTTTGAAGATGCAGTTTCTCCTCTTGGATGGCGCTTACTGGAATTCCCATTCGAACAAACTTAAAATTTTGAGGCAACAATTCTCCTACTTTGGAGACGATGTCGTATCTAATTTCTTTGAGCGTTTTGCTTAGAAAAGCGGCTGTTCGTTTGAGAAACGCAAGAGGGAGGTCATTGCTCTTTATCTTTACTACAATTCCGACATTTTCAATTTCTCGGTCGCTTCCGCACAAAATTTACAAATGAATGATTCGATTATTCGAAACGTGATCTTTATCTTTTAATCTTGCGGTGAAGGCATGTCAATCAAATTGTATCATGAAATGTTCACGTGAATATTGGAACCTTACGTCGCCAAGCGTTCATGTGTGAAGCGCGTTGACTGTAAATAATAATAAAATAATAATGTGTAATAAATTGTAAGTTTATGTTAAATAAACACTATTGTCTGTCTAACTGTTTTTACCAGAGTTAGCTGTTCACTTTTCCTGTGAAGATGTGGTATGGGTTTTCATACCTATAACAAAATTGTTATTGGGGGAAAGCTGAAAATCTACAATTGCAGCAACAACAATTTCTCAGTAAGATTGTCAATATTGTCTTTATATTGCAAGACATCTTCTTGTAGGAAATTCCCAATGATCTTGGGAAATGCTGTCACTGAAAAGTGCTGCTCCTGCTTTTTTTGCTACAGTCTTTGTTGTTGCACACTGGATATACAGTTGGATAGACGTTCATGATTTCTGGACAGCACACCCAGTATTGTTTGTCCTGTGATCGCTCGATATGGGAGATGTCCTGCTCTTTTCTTTAGTAACTGTTGTGTTTACTGTGGTTGCAAGGCGTTTACCAAAATACTGCTCAAGATTGCAGTTGATTACAGTGTAGAGTTGTCTGTTTTCAGTCTGCTGCTTGTGGCTATCCCAGACTGATTAATTTATAGTTCCAGAAGGGTCTGTTAATTCAGCCTCTCTTACCATTTTAGTTGCGTGTTCCGGTTTCAGTGGTTCCCCAAAAGTCCCGATGCTGCGAGTTCGCGATCAAGTTGGTCGATACGCCTCTGTACAACGTCGTACTCAAAGTCAGGGTGGATATTAGGTTTGACTTGTCTGCTTGTCCTTCGTGGAGGAACGGGAGAAGTAGAAGAGAGAGCCATGCGTTGTCGGAAAATGAACCAAAAGCGATTCGAACAGATCGACTAGAGATTACGACTGAAATATAAGCCTGATGATTACTAGATTAAATATGCGGTGTCACAACCTTCAACAGTTAACTATCATCACATAGGTAATGATTTACACCACTTAATGCAACCAGAGACCGTGAAATTTCCAGAGTTGTGGTTTTTGAGAATCGTATCTACAGATGTTGATGTCATTGGTGCCAGTGGTTGGAATGGAAATTGAATGGAGTGTGAGGGAGCATCTTGTATACCTGTCCCCTTGTTTAGAAATACCATGTTGCTTAGTGTTACTTGGAAGTTGGGCAGTGTTATTGGTTGCTGGGTTTGTAGCTTATTTAGAAACAATTGGCACTTAGATGACTCCCCTCTGTGTACCATGACTCTAACAGATTGTGTTTCATCTTTTCCAGTTTCCATCTTTCCCTCTTTGTGGGGACTTGGGCTGGCAGAATTATTCATCTGTCAAATAAGGGTTGAATGATTTGTACAATGTAAGTTACCTTAATAAATTACACTGAAAAAACATTTTAACATAAAATGTATATTTTACAACTTTAAGTGTAGAAGTTTTGTAGGCAATATTTACTTATTGTGTATAGTACACATTTAAAAGATGTAATGATGTACTTTCATTTGTTTTTGTAATAATGCAAAGTCTTTTCTGCCAAAATGTTCAGCCTAGCTTCTTCTAACAATCTGAACTTATAATTTGATGTTTTCTTAATTGACTGGAGTCTTTCAAAGCTCATTGGTTCAATAACAAGATCAGTAAGTTTACGTACTCTTGACAAGGCAACATAAGCTAGTCCTGTAACATTTTCAGGGGGTCCTAAGTCTACCCACGATTTTTTAAGGGTTAGTCCTTGTGACTTATGAATGGTTATGGACCAAGCAAGTTTTAATGGCAGCTGCTGTCTTTCGAGATTTGCTCCATTTGTATCATTTATATGAAAGATATTGAACATTTATATGAAAGATATTGACGGGTGGTAGAGTCACATATCAAGCGATATCACAGTCCTCCTGTTCTGCCCTACAACCATTGTGTTGATATTCTGTGCTTGCATCAAAATGGTAAGCAGAGTCTGCCAGTTGTGTGCTGGTGCAGCGATCAGGGGAGGGGTGCCAACTCCTGTCAACGGCATGGAACTACTACCAGTTTAACCAATTAAGTGCATCTTCAACTATTTTGCGCCTTACTTCAAAATCTGAAGAACTATTATCCTTTCCATTGATGGTAAAAATAATGACAGGCAAATCTTTAGGGCACCTGGGCAGTATATCTGCAAGCTGATGTACATCCTGTGGCAAAGTAATAACATGCCCTACAAACATATTTCTACTTTTTCAACAAATATTCTTTTGTCCTTGTATGTATACACCCGGGGACCTCTAGGGTGCCTCCTCGGGTTTTGGCCTCTGGACCAAAACCCTGCAGTGGCAATAAATGAAACCCAGACTGAACTGCAGAACTATTTAATATTGCCACACTCAAATTAAATAAATAAATGACTGCTTTTTTCCAAGGAGTTCTAAATGGTCAAACTCGATTTCCTTTGTTTAATCAATCTAAAACGTAAACTTTCTGTCCCAAATTCTGATCATAAACAGACAACAATTTTATTTTTGGCTCAAAAAGAAATTAGTAATTTTGTTTTTGATTTTAATGACTCCTTGACTGGCAAAGGCCCTCTACCACTCCTTGTGTCTTTTATCTCCATGTGGTAGGCCATCAGAGACTGCGCTATTCATGCTTGAATCACGCACACCACATGCGCATGGGAGAGGAGTGACGTGCAAACTCTCTTCCTTGTCCGTTTTGTATCCTGAATGTTCTTGGGTTCTACGCTAGGGGAAGTTGACACAGGTAGCCTTTCCGCTATGCTTGTTACCAGATGTCATTGTTCCTTCCTAAGGAGTCCTAGAGCTGTACACACCCTGATGCGCTCCTTTTTGGCTTCTTCTGTGTTGTATGTACCCAGTGACTTGTGGTAACTCTTCAACTAGTCACATAGCAATTCCATCACTGCCTTTAGGTTTGAACGAACAGAATGAGGGGTCGCAGCAGATCTTAAGGTCTTGCTCGGTGGCCCTAATCCAAGGCCCCTCCAATGCTTTTCGGGCTGATTGGCGACATTGTTGCCTCTCACGGGATCTTTATTCGTAGTGGTACCTCTGTAACCCACTCTGTATCTGTGTAGGCAGCGTTGATTCGGGATTTGTTGGTAGAAAAGCGGCCATTTGGGTGCTGATTCCTTTCTCTGTCCATGTTTAGTTAGGGTACCCAACTCGGATCTTTTTCGCTCTTCCTCGCAGAGCATCTGGTTGACTTGTCAGTACAATATCTCTCTCAGGACAGTCAGCGTTTTGAAGTGCCAGCCTCTTCAGTGCTGTCTTCTAAGAGTTCCTCGTCACTAGTCCGGTCAATTGGCGATTGCTTCCATCACAGGATTTGAAAGTGACTATGATGGTATTTCCTTCGTCTCCTTTTCATCTTGTCTGACTCCTTGACTGGCAAAGGCCCTCTACCACTCCTTGTGTCTTTTATCTCCATGTGGTAGGCCATCAGAGACTGCGCTATTCATGCTTGAATCACGCACACCACATGCGCATGGGAGAGGAGTGACGTGCAAACTCTCTTCCTTGTCCGTTTTGTATCCTGAATGTTCTTGGGTTCTACGCTAGGGGAAGTTGACACAGGTAGCCTTTCCGCTATGCTTGTTACCAGATGTCATTGTTCCTTCCTAAGGAGTCCTAGAGCTGTACACACCCTGATGCGCTCCTTTTTGGCTTCTTCTGTGTTGTATGTACCCAGTGACTTGTGGTAACTCTTCAACTAGTCACATAGCAATTCCATCACTGCCTTTAGGTTTGAACGAACAGAATGAGGGGTCGCAGCAGATCTTAAGGTCTTGCTCGGTGGCCCTAATCCAAGGCCCCTCCAATGCTTTTCGGGCTGATTGGCGACATTGTTGCCTCTCACGGGATCTTTATTCGTAGTGGTACCTCTGTAACCCACTCTGTATCTGTGTAGGCAGCGTTGATTCGGGATTTGTTGGTAGAAAAGCGGCCATTTGGGTGCTGATTCCTTTCTCTGTCCATGTTTGGTTAGGGTACCCAACTCGGATCTTTTTCGCTCTTCCTCGCAGAGCATCTGGTTGACTTGTCAGTACAATATCTCTCTCAGGACAGTCAGCGTTTTGAAGTGCCAGCCTCTTCAGTGCTGTCTTCTAAGAGTTCCTCGTCACTAGTCCGGTCAATTGGCGATTGCTTCCATCACAGGATTTGAAAGTGACTATGATGGTATTTCCTTCGTCTCCTTTTCCTGCAGCACACCTTCCTCTCCTTCTGCAGACTGTTCTTGGTCACTCTCGGTGTCCGCATGGCTCCCGGCTTCACAATTTTTGCCTTCTCAGCTGCCCACACAACGAATTCCATGGTGTTCTTTTACAGCCATGCTGCTGCTAGGATTGGGTAGGCTCTTGAAGAAGTATGGCTGGCTGGTAAACGGCACCGAACTCCTACTTTCACTGTGCCAAGACTAACATTGGGCATTTGTTGAGAAATGCCTTGGCCGTTTGATACTTGACAACATGTGCCGTGTGTCCCCCTTGGGTGAGTATCTTCCAGTTGGCGATGTCAAGGAGTCCATCTGCGCTGTCGATAAATAATTATCACCTTGGTAAACGGCATGATCATGGCCTTGTTAAAGGCTTATTGCTTTGTCACTGTGACAATGTTCCCATGGTGCACTAGCCCTTGAATCGAGAAGAACTGGCTAGTTTTACCACTGTTGCAATCCCCTACAAAGGATGAGCCTTTATCCTTGTGGTGTTTTCTTTTCTAGTTCAGCACTTTCAGGAAGCCTTCACAGGACACTGACACTTGGCTTTCCGATAAGCTGTTTTCAAGAATCTCGTGGAAATATTTTGGATTGGTCTCTTTGTCAGGATCGAAAGTGCAAAATGCCCTGTGAGAAACTTTCCAATTTGGTGTTCTTCAATTGGGTTTTCTACAAATGCACATCTTTTTAAAGACCAGCACACACCTATATTAACTTCAATGGGGTTGTACAGCTGTAATTGATGACCAAAGATTGGAACAACTAACAGTTGCATGGGATCGGCTAATAGTTTGATGACTTTTCTCACATCTCTTGTCAATCTGGACTTAAAGTGTTTGTTAGGCGCCAGAGAGTTGATGAACGATCTGGCTTCGCACTTGTATGAATACATGTAATGTGATCTTTCTTCCCTTTTGTACACTTTTTCACGGTTACTGGCGTAGTTGAGATTTTGCATCGCAATGGTTATGTCAGACAGGTGTTTCTCGTCACACGCAGAGGTTAAAATCATTGAGGTATCCTCGTCAAAGTGTCCTCATTGAACTTTTTAAGTTTGGCCTCCACCAGTTTGTACAAAGCATTTGTTAATAGTGCCTGGAAACATCATTGTGTTGACCAACGGTAACTTACACAACATTTTCCGTGCCACTTCTTGTAAATGGATTGGCAAAATTCCAAATACACTTAAAAATTCCTCGCGGTAATGGTGTTGGTACAAGGTTGTGACGAGATTCTGCGTGTACTGATTTGGATGGTCTTTTAATAGATAATATAGATCCTTAATGGCTGTACATTCGGTTCCCTTTTTAAAGTGAACCTGAAAAAAATAAAAATCTGTATTGAACATGGAGAGTGTAAACATGACGCAAACACTCACACACAATACAAACTAACAGAGAAAACTGAATTTTTTCCAGTAGTAGGCTGGGGGTTTTCGGCCTATTTGCTAAGCTTTTTTGTTAGCAGGAAGAAGTTTGGTGTAACATACAAAATACACACTGTTTTAAAGTGGAACTTATTTTACTTGTTTGGTTTTAATCCCTGTAATTGCGGTCACAGGTGTTTTGCAGTGACACCCACTCCACACTTTAGCAATGCTTGATAAACAACAAGTGTGTTTGCTTTTTTGTTAGCAGGAAGAAGTTTGGTGTAACATACAAAATACACACTGTTTTAAAGTTAAACTTATTCTACTTGTTTGGTTTTAATCCCTGTAATTGTGGTCACAGGTGTTTTGCAGTGACACCCACTCCACTTTTTAGCAATGCTTGATAAACAACAAGTGTGTTTGCTTTTTTGTTAGCAGGAAGAAGTTTGGTGTAACATACAAATTACACACTGTTTTAAAGTGGAACTTATTTTACTTGTTCGGTTTTAATCCCTGTAATTGCGGTCACAGGTGTTTTGCAGTGACACCCACTCCACATTTTAGCAATGCTTGATAAACAACAAGTGTGTTTGCTGGGGCGCCATTAGGTGTAGTCAGTGCAATCCAGTAAGTAATTGCAGGGCAGAGTGCTTTGTTAATGCATGTTGGCTGGAAGTGAGAGCATATTTGTGGGTCAACTATAACAACTTTAAAATTGGATGTAAACAACAAAAGAAACTTTGTTTATTATATCTCTATTATGTTTTTAATTCGTAAGTTTTAGCACTCTATTCCCATTTTTTGCGTCAAAGGTACAAACACACTGTTTGTGATAAGGGATTCTTTTTCTCTATGATCTTTGACTCTCCTACTCGCACCAATTTTCGGGTACCAATTTCTGGAAAGACTTAATCAAAGTCAAACACTCTTCTGCAACTTAACTGACAACGGTTTGTTGCAGGATGGCTTCATCTGCTAGTCTGGCCGAATTGATGAGTGAGAAGTCAGCCTAAAGCAACAGTCATCTTGTGATAAGGCTACATTAAGCAAATTAATTAAACATTACAATATTAGCTTGCAAATTAATGCCAATGATATGGTTTTAAGTTTTTTAACTACAGTTTGTGACGTTTCTTAATTGCGCTATTCAGTTTGCTTACATCACAAAAAGAGAAGCAAAACAGCCACTTACAGACCAATTATGTACAATACATAGGATAAGATAACATACACTTAATTTACACTAAACATGAAATATTTACAAAACAATGCAAAGAAAAATAAATAGAAATATAGGAAGAAAATAAAATAATATGAGGGCTATGCATTAGATTAATATTTGCACATACCGTTATTACAAATATGTTATTATTATTATTTTTTTAATTTAGTGTTAGCAAAGTTTTCTATTTTTTATTATTTGTATAATAAATCTATGACCAATTAATTTTCTCCTGCACTGGGGAATGAAGTGAAACGTCCTCATGATGATGTTGTGATGTTTCTTCCAATTTCAACTCCTATTCTGACAAACCTCTATTACAGTTGTTGTCATAGTGATTGCTGACAAGATTAGCTTCCTCATTTTGGTCATTTATGGGAATGGAAAGCTTTTGTTGCGACTCCTTATCTTCTGTGTCATCGTGGTCGGAGTCACAGTGGGAGTTGAAAAATGCAACAGAAGGGATGTCTTCCTCTCAGTAAATAATCCCTTGAGGGCTAAAAAAGAGTGGGAACCTGCAGAACTTTGCCCAATGAGCCCACCTAGTCATACAATGCTGTAATTGTACATTCCGAATTAGAAACACTCTCTTCCTGTTGCCAAGGTTTGGGTGTCTTATAGAGACAATCATGAGTTATTAATGGGGCCCCAGTTTGTGCAAAACTCAATTCTCTCTTGACACTCAAAGAGACTCTTTTTGAATTAACCTTTGCCTATGCCTGGTAATTTGAATTTTGACAATCCCTTACTCCGTGGCATTCTTCAGATGTTGCAATCAATTCACCCCTGGAACCTTCAGGGGAGTCATTTGGTGAAGGTACTTTTGCCACCATTAGTTCATTCCCTCTCCCATTCTCCTGTGCTTAACTCTCTTGGGGTTACCGGTACCTTTGTTTGATGTGCTATTTTCAAGAGCACTCCTTTTTTGCATTTAAAATTAGCCAGTGTTAATTTCATGCCGTCTTTGTGGCCCATAAGGCTTACAGCATTTGGTACAAGGGTGGTTTTCAGTTCCAGCATCCCTTTAAAGGTCCACTTCTCTCAGGCCACCCCCCTGTTCAGACCTTTTGGTCTTGAAGCTGACACCTTTTACGTAATGCTTCAATGTTATTCAAATTTAAAGTGCTTTTCTTGGGGCCAGCTAAAGCAACCTTGGCCTTATTTTGCTGATTTTTGTGACATTCTATGAGTTTTGGAAGCTTCTAAATTTCTGTTAGTTTTTTATTATTATTTGGCCCATTTTCTTATCTTTCAAACCATTTCCTGTTTGACAAAATGCTCATAGTTTCACTTATTGACTTGCTGTGTTCTGTCTTCATTTGAGTTTCCACTGCCCAATAAAATAAACATATTTTACAACCCGGATGCTGGACTTCAGTTTGATGGCTGATCATTTTTGGTCTGGATTTGGAGATGAAGTCGCATTGCAAGAAGCTGCATTTCACGGACTCGGGTATTTTCTTTGAATAGCTGATGTGAGAAAAGCGTCGTAGGGAAAGGTCATGTCCACCGACTGCATTCTGCAGCTTTTCCAGGTGATCCAAGACATTCAGAGGCTGGGAAAAAGGCTGCAAAAAACAAAACAAAAATGATAACATGACCTTTTGCCATATTATAAAATATATGCCACTTTGTGTGCACATAATGTCTTTACCATTTTAAAACATAAATAACGAAATTGATCCCGAACAAGTGTAGATACACTTAATTGCAATAAGGTTGTTATAGAAAAGAGGAAAAAGAAAAAAAGTTAAAAGAGAATTAACTAAGCTCGTGCATGAAACTGTACACTACCTACCAGCTTGTCTGGGTGTGGTGGTAGGTGTTTAGTTCTTGCTTGATCATGAAGTTTAGCATTGTACTTTGCTGCAAATCTTTCTACAGCCTTCTGTTTCACATCTTTTAGTTTTCTTTCAAACTCATTGGGTGCATTTCCGTTGAGATTTATCCAGATTTGAATGTCATACACACAAATTTAAATTATTCCAGTGACAGTTTGATAGCTTTTCCTTTCACTATTATAATTTCTGCTAAATATGAAGAATAGATATATTTATCCAACAATATCGTGACTTGAAACTACCTCACACTGTAAGATATGAGCCTACTTTATCTGCTTTTAGAAGACTCCAGAAAGTGTTCTCCTTTCAGACATACAATGACAACCTTTTTACCAGAAAGTACCTACATACAATGCTTTGAAAAAGAAAAAGAAATATATAATTGAAACAGAATATGGTAAGAACACTCAGAAAAACTAAAAAGCTTATCGAGCTGAGCGAAGTTAAATTAAACTAATAGTAAGGAGGTGTAGCCAACATTAGACAACATGTCGCTGGAAGACGTTTGTAGATTTGAAGAACCCAGTAAAGGAGACAGACCTGTTACTGAGCTTGAACATGTTGATGAACCTTTGAAAACAATTTACAACAAGATCAGATTTGTTTAAGGTATTTCTTAGCAAGAAGAAGAAAGCGACTGTATATTTCACAGGAATGACGTTTACCTTATTTAATGGACTAAACGTCTGGCCGCCAACATTAGATGGCATGTCATTCAAACATGGTTGAGGATTCCAATAACCCAAGGATGGAGACTGTACTTGACACTGAGCTGGAACATGTTGATAAACCTTTTAAAACAAGAAAAAAAAGTTGTTCGAGATCCTTAGCAACAAAAATGTGCGTGTTAATCATTCACGCCAGGGTTAAGGAAAAAACACACTCTTTGGCTATATATAAACTTGAGCTTTAGGTTATAACGCTTGCATTAAAGAGCCACTCGAATTGTTTACAATTGAGGAGTCACAATTATCAGATTTAATTACATTCATATCATGACATATCAATAGAAAAGTAGTAGACACGATTAAAACAAGGGGAAAAATCATGGTTTCGCTCAGGCTTGAACCAAGGACCTTCTGGCAGGCTGGGCACTTCAAAGGCTTGCTATGCACCTGCATATGCTTATAGACACCATCCCACGACTTGAAATTTTTCAAGCAGCCAGCCATTTGACACTGCCACATTTTTTCTGTGACTTTCTCAGAATATCTTCCCCATCCGGGATGCTTCTCCAAATTTTGATGCTCCATCATCTGTGTTTCACTGCAGGCTTTAAAATAACACCCAACAAAAGAGCAGGGGACAGAGGATAACAAAGGTACATCGTACCTTGTAAAAGAAAATCTTCTCAGGGTGAGATCATCATTCTGCTCCATCTTCTCAAGACAATGCTATATGTTGAGTGGCTCAGCAAATGGCTGCAAAAGGAAATATTTGTTATCAAAATAACTCGGGTTAAAAGTTAAAATAAAACTTATCACTCTTGTGAATTGACTGTGTCTGCCACTCTTAATAAGGCTCCTTAAGGAGCTATAAAACAGCCCAAAAAAGAAGAAGCTATTTTATTGAAAACTACTTACTAGTTTGTTCGGATGAGGAGGAGGATTTCTACCCCGAATCCTATCATGTTTCTCAGCATTGCGTTTTGCAATAAACTGATCAACAGCTCTCGTTTTGACACTCTTAATCTTTCGATGCGACTAAAAAGCTTATCGAGCTGAACGAAGTTAAATTACATTAATAGTAAGGAGGTGGTTGGCACGCAGGACAACTGTTTTGAAAGTCCAGCCCCGCTCTTGCAGTGGTTGTTCGTTCTACAATAAATGAAAGGAAAACCAAAGATAAATTCACACAAAAAGGAAGGTCTTCTATCTCACAAAAGCCCATGTCAAAAACAGTCATAACAACAACTTCACATCTTGTGTGAGCTTACAACCAAGGACTGGTATAGCATTTCCCAGTAGTAATTACCTTGATCTCACCGCTTGACTGGTCTATCCTACACATTAGAGGCCACCTCTTGGCTTCATCTTTAATGCGGAAGTCCCTGCGCAAATGAGCCTCCTTTGGTTCTAATAGAAAGGCCCCTCTAATTGCCACAAGCAGAAAACCAAGGATCGCAAGACAGTATGGCGAGCCATCCTCTAGAGGCGTAAAACAAAATGGTCGCCTAAAACAATATTGAGTTATATTACGCTCAATTTCAAGTCCATAGAAACTCTTACAGTATGCTTCAATCACCTGTGATGAAACTGATATAATACAAATCATAGAGTGTAGTCTTACCGGTGAAGAAAAGCATTGGCGTCAATGTGTTTTTCAAACACATCCTTTACATACAAGGCCCATGTCCCACTTTTCTCGCTCCACCCTGCCAGGCGGCACAGTGGACACTGACTCCCTTGGGAAAACCCCATTGTTTCTAATGGCTTCATTTATAATGAATGTAGTCGCCATTCCCTGCAATAAAAATAGGTCCGCAATGCGTACGTGTGCCTAGGGCTGAAAGCCACTTGTGATTGTAGAAATTGGAAGTCTCCCTCGTACCTCTAATTTGCTTTAAAATATGCGCGGATATTTGTTCGTGTACAGGATTGCTTGGTTAAGAAGCATAACAAATGATTGGTTAATGATTGCCCTTGGTTGTTACCTAAACAATCCTACAAAATTGCTCAGTCAGCTTAAAGTATCTGGAGTGTGGAACTGAGTGTAATGATTATATGTAATTTGTAATAACAAATATTTCAATAAAGTAGACTGTTTCCCAACGTTGTGCCATATCTTTATTAGGCAATAAGAATGATAAACCTAGTATAATGGTAACAAATGATTATTTATGAAATAAATGATCATATAACAGCAATGGTATATGTAAATGTAGTCGAGAACAGAATGACAGGAACAGCATGAAATAAGTACATGCTGCTGAAATAATGTACGTCTTTGATGGCAAAAACTGAGAATTGGGCAATAAAAATAATAAAATGCGAGTATGATACTGAGAAATTATGATCATAACAGGAATGTTTCTTAAAGAACACAACAAAAATAACAGTAACCAAACAAAGTAAATTAATGCTGCCGAAACAACAGTGAATCAAGACACATAAAAACTATGATGTAACAATAACAGGCAGTCGAAGACTGCGTGAGGATGCTGGTAGTGGTATAAAGATATTTTAAAGCAGTGACAGAAACGATCAGAAGACCGTGGTACAAAAAACTCAAAACTTTTAGCGCACCCACCCTCAGTTAACAAAATTTCTTCACCTACAAATATCTCAAAATGAATTGCTGTATTTTATCGAATTTGAATCAGTTCTCCCGAAACTTCGCGATTTTATTAAATTCAACATGGCGAATGCAATCTATTTATGTACCCTATTAAAAATGACATTCTGACCGCGAATAGTGTTAATTTCTGACTTTTGTGGCCTTGATGGAGAAAGTCAGTAACTCAGGTAATTCGAGATGAATTTACGAAACACAGCAGTGTGTTTGAGCAGCGTGAAGCAGCGTAAAATTGGCTTAAAATCGTCCCTTGAACTCGACTCACGATACTTTCAATTGCTTCCATTTAACCTTCAATAAAAAAAAAACTCAATTTCCTTTTTGAAGTACTGTAATAATTCTCAATTCAAAACAAAAAGCGGCTTACCTGAAAGTAAATAACACAAGACGTACGGCTCGCCGTAAAGATGCTTATCGGCTATAACTTTTGTCTTAAATCTTATTAATAAGTTTATATATGTTGCCTAAAATTTCGAACTTTTAAGTTTAAGAGATATAGAAAAATCAAAGAAACTTGAAAGAAATTCTGTTTCAGATTTATTTTCATTCATATCAAGATAAGGAATGTATTTAAAACCGACAAAATAGCGAAAACTTGAAAGACGTGAGATTCCGCTACACAAGCAAATGTTTTGAATTTTGGCTGCTCGCGGCGGCTTTTAATAACCGATTCTTCCAAAAATTCCATCAAAATTCGAAGCAACACTGTACATTACCATTTTGCTTTGTAAAGTGTTCAGAATCCGCACAAAGTCCACGATTACGGCGGTGTCACACTTGATATTGGTTAAGAAGCTCTGAATAGCATCGTTGAAAGCAGTGTACGTAACCATCTTATCCCAAATCTTCATGAGTAGTTGAGAGGAATTTCGCGGTGATCTTCCACGAACCTTCGTCTTTTTTTTCCCGAACTGAAATTATCTTCAACGAAAATACAGCACCTTTCGAAGAATACAGCAATACACCTCTACAAGTTTTACCAGATCGAACGAGAACGGGTCGACGTATCGCTGACGCAATGACGAAATGCTCTGTTCTGATTGGATCGATTGACAATTCTATTGTTAACAAGAATATCTTCCATCACAAAGTGGTTCGATCACATATTGCCTAGGGGCTAGGCGGCCTAGGCCCTAGGCACAAAAATGATAATTAATGCATTTGAGACAGAAAAAGAGAACGGGGTGGAAGGAGCTTGGAAGAGAGGGGACACTGCCAGATGGGGACTTGAAAAAGAGAAAAGGGATAAAACAGCTTTTACTGCAACCATTCTGATTGTATCGCTAGACAAACATGCACTCTGTATGCTCAAAGGGAGGTAGCCAACAATAATGTAAATGGTATAAATGTAAGTGAAAGCACGTTATCCGAGAAATGGGTAGAATTACAATAAATATTTAGAGAGAGCCACTGTAATTGATAAAGGTCCTTTTCTTATAATTTACCAATGAAAAATGAGAAGCGAAGAAAAAAGAAAGAATTAGACAGCCGAGAAAAATCGAAGGAAATAGACAAAGAAAAAATGGGAACACCTACGCCCATCACCCCCACCCCCCCCCCTAAAAAAATATTAATAATAATAAATGAGAAAAAAAAAACAGCAAGAAAACATGCTTTTCATGGCTCTAGTACCGAAATGGCGACGTTTTTTCCTACTTCACTAGGGCACATAAAGGCGAGGATTTTACCAAATCAAAAAATTATTGCGCAGAAATAATTAGCAAAATATGGTAATTAACTTGAGCGAGAAAAATTTTTAGGGGCCAGGTGCACTTTATGTGATTACAAAAAAATACAGTAAGACTCCAAATGTATAACCGTCGCACTCACCGAACGATTGCAATGATGAGAAATCTTTCTCACATCAAACCCTGCACGCAATACTAGTCGTCTGAAACAGGTTCTCAAACTTTGTAATTGTGTAGTGTTCTACACCCAAAACAAGAAATGAAATACTCAAAGTAGTCGCAATGAGGAATACTCGTTTTTTATAATAGTTTGATTTTCTTAGATATTAAAGAAATTTACCAAAACGTGCGTAAATTAGGAAAATCGATCTGCAATTTGTGATTACCTTGATTTGCCCGCTGGACTGGTCAATCTGACACAGCAGACGCCACTTCGCTTCTTCCTTCAGCTGAAAATCTGTCTTGTTAAACGCCTCTTTTGGAGGCAGGAGAAAGGCACCCCTAAAAGCAACAAGGAGAAAGCTGAGGGTTGCTGTACAATAGGGGGAGCTCTTTTCCAGCGGTGTAAAGCGAAATGGCCGTCTGCAAAAAAACAATTGAAATGGCCATAGAATAAAATAAACTTACAAATACTACCAACGTATACCTTCCATTAACAGAAACTCAGCTGTGCTCTTGTAGAAACAGCCAAGAAGAGCATTTCTTCTGGTTTCTATATAACAATTACATTACAAATCCACAGAAAACAAGAGCAAGAAGTCAAATAAGTTTAAAAGATAAACTAACAATTGGTAGCATTCGCCTAACCTGTAAAGCGCATATCTTGTTTCTCCTTAACAAGGTTGAGAATCAAATGAAGTTGCCCTTCAGCATCTTTCCTGCATGGGGACAAAACTATCATTGAATGACGCGGAATAAAACACCATGTTGCAATGGGCAGTGCTGTAAAACAGCCCGAAAAGGCTCTTAAATCGCTGCGGTGAAAGCAGGATGTGACGTGATTAAGTACTAGGGGATAAGCTATTATGACGCATATTCTTACAGATATCGATATAACAATAAATGCATAAAGTGCAAAATTGTTGCTGAAAATTCAAATCCAAGATAAAAACGCATCAGCGACATCAATCAATCAATAAATTTTATTTCCCTCGGAGTGGGGGGGGGGAGGCCCAAAAAAAAATAAAATAGGAGAAAAAAAAAATAAAAAAAAAAAAAAAAAAAAAAAAAAAAAAAATAAAAAGGGCCCCCCCCCGACATACACAAAGCTTAACTGTCCTAGCGTCATTATTGGACGAACAGGGGGAGGACTGTCAACTTCTGCCATAAGTTCTTCTGCTTGACCTCTTTTCCTTAAGGTGGTTAGTGAGCCAGCTCTACAGCCTGAATGGAAAGAGGCGGACAACATTAATGCAACTGTGGAATTGAAATTTGTAAGATGATGTTTAGTATTCAATTAATCCTTTTTTGAAAGAAGACATTGGAATACTAATTAATAAAGAAAAATAAACGAAACAAAAATGCCAAAAAACATTTATTTTGCTGTTGGATTTGAGATGACAGAGAAAGAAAACCTTAAACTGGAACTATCATGAAAAAAGATTTAAACTGGTGCGAACGTGTGGCGTTCTTCAGGTGTTGCAATCAATCCACCCCTGGAACCTTCCGGGGAGTCATGTAGTTAAGGTACTTTTACCACCATTAGTTCATTCTCTCTCCCATTCTCCTGTGCTGAACTCTCTGGGGGTTTACCTTTGTTTGATGTACGTTTTTCAAGAGCACTCCTTCAAGTGCTTGGAGCTGGATTGGTGAACAGCGTATCTGCCTGACGTGATGAAGCAGACAGGGTCTTCATTTGATTGGCACTGCCTGACTTCTTCAATGACAAAGCTATGTCTCGACTAAGAAGCCCTCTGGTCCCTTCCTCTTTTCCCTTTTTTTGTTGAGTTGTTTTTAACTTCCACTACAGGCTGCTTTCTTTTCTTAGTTTTACAACACTCAAAATGCATGGGGATTCCGTTGGTGTTGAAAAAAAGCATCTTTCAAAGCCTTTCATTAGGCAGACTGGCACTTACATGTACAGAAGGTGTGGCATATTGAGAAAAATTCCTTGTTCATCCTTCCTTTATCAAAGTAAGACTTAAGACCATCTAACAAGCTAACATTGTCCCCAATAATTAATCTGCCTGCCTGCCTTAGTTAAAGTGGGCTTTCCTAAGTACAAGCACCTGGTTGTTGTCATCATTTTCTCACATTTCATTGGTTCAGACTGTTGTCTTAAATGATTGCCTATAACAGTGTGGATTGAAACATCACACGGACACGCCAAAATATAATGGGCACCTCAATGAAACCTTTTGAGTAAAATCCCAACTTCTGTGGTATATGAAGTAGTAATCATTCTCCATGCACTTTCTCTGTGTATCTTCATGCATAATGTAGCAGTAAAAAAAGTGTGAGAAATCTTAAAATTACATTTGTTTAATACAACTAATTTATTAAATATATTAATTATTTAATTAATGAAGTAATTTAATATATTTCAAATATACAGCAAAAATTTATTTTAGTACAATTTTGCATTACAATTACTTAATTATAAAAAGTAAAATTATAATCAAATAAGAAATCTTCCTAACGTCAAAGCCAGCATGCAGGACAAGTCATCTAAAGCAGGTGCCCAGACTCTGCAATTGTGTAGTGTTTGATGGTTCACATTCTTTGGCCTAGTAGTGGCTTTGGAATTGCTCACAGAAGGGGGAAGGGGGGGGGGGGAAGGGCGCAGAGTCATCCATGTGACAGGTTACTACAGCAGTACTTGCACCTTCTTAAGATTATCCAATAACCCTAACCATAAAAACAGTCCCAAAAATTTCTACCCACCATTGTATCGTGCATCTTTTTCTTGCTTTAATCTCTTCAATTCTAGCAAAAACAAAACAAAACAAAACCCTGAGATACTTCAATACTAATTACAAAATTCTTGCTGTCTCATACACTGGTACATACTGCTTTTGTCATTTATGGTGTTGGTGATATTGATATTATAATCAACAGCAATTCACTTCATAAAAAACAAACGTACCTTCTGATGGACATTTTTAATTTTTCATCCTTGAAGCTCCAGAAAAAATCTGGAAATGCAGGAGCCTTCTCGCACTCTTCCCTTGTTCTTACATTTTCTACCCTGTAATTATATGCAGTCTTGACTGACTGCAAATATAATGTTTGGCAAGGGCGGAGGTCACTGTGAAAATATAACAAAAATTTAACCATAAAGTTGATTTTTCCTTTCATGATTATGTGCTACTGTTGTTATTCAGACAGTATTCAATATTTGAATCTTTCCGTTTGGAAGTGGGGTTCAATTGTTAGCCACGGATGTTTTTCAGCACACTCATCTTTGAATTGTTTGGCTATTCTGAAGAAACTCTTAAAAAAACATGTTTTTAGGCGAGCACAAATATGCGCGCTCATTTAGAGCCTTGACGCGTCAAATCCATATTTGGACACGGAAAGAAAAAATACCATGCAATTAATGAACGTATGACTGTGCAAAAGGAGAAATATTTCTTTTTTAAATCAAGTAAGGAAAATATCTTCTTACCGCTGTAAATAGGCACTCGTATCTAAGTGCTTCTCAAATACGTTTTTCACATAGAGTGCCCACGTGTTGCTATCTTCACTCCACCCTGCAAGTCGACACAGGGTGGCCACCGATTCTCGGGGGAAATTTCCTCCATTTCGTATCGCTTCATTCACTATGAATGTAGTGGCCATGTCCTGCAAAAAAAAGAAAATGCTATAACTGAACTTAATTAAAGAGAAGAAAATTCTATCTCCAAGATCATGTGACGTGAACGGCTGCAAAACAGCCCACCAGTCATATGGGAGTCTGTTAATGAATAAGCGAAGTGGAGAAATACAAGGCTTATACCTAGCCCATACCTAGCTACCCACCCACACATCTACCTACCTACCTACCTTCCATGTACGCGGGGTTTTACTGTGAAACCAGAAAAGGGCTCACATAGATGCAGACGCTTTGTTAGAACAGAGAATAGGAAAAATGGAATAAACTACGACACTTAAAACAATAGGGGAATGCAACATCATTATCACTAACCGAGCCATTACAGTGATGTGAGATTTTTCGCGCATCAAAACCTGCATGCAGGACGACTGTTCTGAAAGTGCGGCCCAGCTCTTGCAGCGGTTGTTTGTTCTACAATAAATGAAAGGAAAACCAAAGGTAAATTCATATAAAAAGGAAGGTCTTCTATCTCACAAAAGCCCATGTCAAAAAAAGACATAACAACAACTTCACATCTTGCGTGAGGCTGTACCAAGACTGGTATAGCATTTCCCAGTAGTAATTACCTTGATCTCACCGCTTGACTGGTCTATCTTACACATTAGAGGCCAACTCTATCTTAGCTTCCTCTTTAATTCGAAAGTCCCCTCGCAAATATGCCTCCTTCGGTTCCAATACAAAGGCCCCCCTGATTGCGACCAGCAGAAATCCAAGGATCGCAGGACAGTATGGCGAGCCATCCTTTAGAGGCGTAAAACAAAATAGTCGCCTAAAACAAAACAAAAAGGATTGGCTAGAGCAAAAGTAGAGCAATACCTGCACTGAGCACAAATGCCTTCTAACTTAAATTTGATAATGATAATAAATATGCTACAATAGCAAACAACTGCCGGCAAAGTCATCTAAAAACATGAAGGAACACGCCACTAACTTGTATTTCATTTTTCGTTTGTGAAGTTTGCAATGAGATTTAATTTGCCTTGGTCGTCCTTCCTATAGTTAGATAAACACATCATTGACCAGATAGAGAAGAAGACAAAACAAACTAAAAGCATGCATTTTCTCCAGTACTTGAAATAACAAAACGGACTTTAACAATGTTAAATGGCTATTGCAAGGATTTTTTTGCATTGGTGAAGTACCACTAAACAGAACAAGAATATGGGTTTTCAATTGGGATTTTTTTGAGGGAAAGAATGTGATGACGGGGAAGGTCGTTTTTCAGAACACTAATTAAAATCCAGTCTCCGAAATAAAAACAAAGCTGTCAACTTACAAAAAAGACAATTGGCCCAACATCATGACTGGACGTAGATCTGGACGTAAAATTATCTTACCCAAGTACACAAGCCAGCCAAGTAATCTTGTGTGATTGCGTGTGCCGAGTACCCGGCACAGGCCAAATCGGTGCAAAATGCTTCAATCTTGCCACTTGGGAGCGGCAGCATTTCTTCGTCCTCCCCAAAAGCTTCTTTGTGCCAGCAAGTGTATGCATCTCGGGCCTTGAGCATTCCTTGCAACTGCAAATTGTCAACAACAATTCATAACCATGCATTGACGCGGTTGTTTTAAAAAAATAGCATATGCATAAGGAATACTACTTTGTATTCAACAATTTTGTGACGTAGTTTAATTCCACATGTAACCATTTGTACAGACCTATTACGTGGTTAACCAAAAATCAAAAACAGTAAACAAAGAAAATAATTACAAGAGAAGAATAACACCCAAGAACTCAATGGTACAAACACTAACACAGACTCATGGCTTAAGAAACACCACTCTATCTTTTTTTAACCAAAACATGTTAACTGTAAATTAATTTTGTGAAAATGGTTTTACCGACAACCTTCCCCACTTACGGTAGTCCCACTTCGAGTTCAAATGTAGAACGTTTGAGCTTCTTCGAGCTTTTCCTCACCAGTACTGTGGTCATCTTTGAGGAAATTACGTAATCTAGAGGAACTTTTCCCCATTGTAACATTTGGAACAATATCTGTCGTAAGAAAACAAAACACGAGAGTTACCTGCTTTAATTACCTTTTGTTTGCAAAGATAGTTTTCACCCCTCCGAGACATGCTCTGTTTCCCTTGAATCGTTTAGGAGAACTGGTCAGTAAAATTATGATAACCAAAGAATAGATTAGAGTTTTGCAACAATGGGGTTAGATTTTCTCCTTTTGTATTGCTCTGCTCACCTTTAAATTCCTTGTTTACTTTGACCTGAGCTGACAGAAGCTTGGACACACTCAGAGCTTGATGTTGCACAAACAATTGAGGATTTTACCGCTAGTATCCCTTCATGTGCAATTTCTTTGGTAGCACCCATTGAACCGATTCCAGTAGATTTCATGCCTTGGGTAATGAAATAAATAAAACATTTTAATTAGACGTATTGGTGAAATTTCGACGTTTCACGAAATAAAGAAGAAAAAACTCAATTCAAAATGGTACTCACCATGTTCATGTATGTTACCTCCGGCTTTACTTTCAGTTTGGCTGAGCATCTGCCCGTCAGCATCACTGATAGCTGACTCGCACCTTGGAGACTTGAATAACTTGGGACACACTCGGAGCTTGATATGGAAGAAACAGTAGCACCCGTTTCGCTGGTTACGGTAGATGTCAAAGAACCTTAAAAAATGAGATAATTATTTAAAACATACTGTTCTATTTTAAACAATTACGGAAAGCATATCAAGATAAAAATACACATTTAAAACATATGGCCTACCAGCGCAAATGAAACATAATAAAGTGGTATGAATGAATGAATGAAATGAAATAAAAACGACATACATTAATTTTTTTAACACCGGAAGACAACAAGGAACGGTGCCCTACTTATGAAAGAGCTCTCGATTTTGTGGCCTAGATATTGTTTAAATCAACTACGGAAAACAATAGTCACAATGAAGGGGACCTTGCCTTGCTTACGGATTACATTCCACGAACTAGGGCTGAGCGGCTGACGAAAATTAGACTTCATAAATGCATCCTTATTAGCACCTAAAAATTAAAAAAAAGACGAAAAAAACAAGGCGTTGAAAGTAATTTTCAACTTTTAAGCTTAACTCGATGTTCTTCTTCTTCTCCTTCTTCTTCTCCTCCTCCTTCTCCTTCTTCTTCTCCTTTTCTTTCTCCTCCTCCTCTTCCTTCTCCTACGTTTCCCAAAAGTTTCCACTGCATGTTAAACTGCCTTTGAGTGCATTAAATTTTACCAAATTTCAATTATTGCTTTCATTTGACCTGAGCTCTTATCTAACCATTTTGTGATCATTATCTCAAATCTTTGCCTTGGTTTTAACTTATTTTAAGTTTTGTAGCAATGGGGCGCGCACAGACCTGTCTGGGCAAGCTGAGCACAATCTTGGGTGTCATGTCAAGTTTGCACGATAGTAATAAGGGCAAGCAAGAAATTAAACTTTACGAGATTATGTTGGCCATTATATATAAATGGTAAAATGAGCAAGAAGTGCAAAATCAACTGGACAACAATGACAGGTCAAACCGTGTATTAAGCAAGAAGGGCATTTAATCGTTACTTGCAATAACGAATACAGTAATAAATTACTATATGATAAAATAAATTTCTTCAGTTTCTTGACTTTGACAAGTACACTCTTATAACAACAACAGAAAGAACTTTTTGTGACACTCCTGGTAGCAAACAATGTTCTATATCTCTTTGTCTGTATACATATTTCTATATCTCGCCTGTCGTAATCGTGGCACGTCGCTTAACATGTTTCTTAGAACTACAATACTGACAAACGACATCTCGTTGTCGCTACTCTTCTCCGATCTCTGATAATCAGACTGCATTCACTCATGTTGCGTGCTCGAGTAATACTTTGTTATAGCGTTTCTTTGTTGCTCTCTTCTGCGCTGACTGCTGGAAATTCTCTTTTGCTTTCTGGTAGAACTTGCTCGGAGCAGTGCTTCGGACACCACGCAGTCGTCGTGTTTGTGTAACGGCCAACCACTACTGGGCGCTTGAGTCATGAAAGGCCTCCAATCTTCACTGCTCTCATCGCTTACATCCTGTTAAGCAACAATCTCGGCATCTGCACTTGTGCCTCATCTTGATCTACCGCCGTCTGAACATCTTCATACTTCTCGACATCCGGTAAAACTGGTCTTTCTGTTTTTGTTTCTGCTTCTCCTTCTCTGCTTCCAAACTGTGGGCCGCTTCGTCCGTCTCTTTTAGCGAATCATCTCCACAGTTCTCCTCCAAAAGTGGTAGCGTCCGCAGAGCATCCTTCTCTTCGGCTGTAAGGAAGCCATTGCCAATTTTTGGCTCTTATTCGTCTTCACTATTGTCCAAGCTTTCTACTTGGTCGCTAGATGGACGCGCCTTCGTGGCCGCCCACGCAACACACTCCATGGGGTGTCTCTTAAACCACTCTGTTGCTTTCTTTCTCAGGTTAGGCAGACTCTTGAAGGTGTAGTTCTTTAACCTGCGATCCATGGCGGGTTGGTCCTCGGGCTTAAATTCAAGCTTTGTCTGGGCTGTCAACAACATTGGACAACGGTTAATGAAGCTCTTTGCCGTTTGGTACTTGACGTTGCACACCGTAAATCTGCCCTGGGTAAGGATTTTCCAATCTTCGATGTCTAATGTGGAGGGACCAGCCTCGTCAATGAAAATCACTTCTGTAAAGACTTGCTATTTAGTGATAGTCCTTACGTTGCTGTGTTGTACCAGCCCTAAAATTGGTTGAAATAAACTCGTTTTACTGCTGTTCGCAACGACGAACAGACATGATACTTTGTTTTTGTGTCATTTCTGGTTGTGATGTAAGGGCCTGATTAAATCCTCGCAGAACTCCCCACCTTTGGCTTCCGTTAAGCTGTTCTCTAAGATTTCCCTGAAATATTTTGGATCCAGAACTTTGGTTGGATCGTATGGCGAAAACGCTTGTGGTGTAATATGACTGATGTCCTTGTCTTTAATAGCATTTTCCAAGAAACGTCGCTCCTTGTTTGACCAGCACTGGCCTTCGTTCACCTCAATCAAATTATTGTCCACGCAAAGAGGTCGAATGACTTTGCAATGTGGGTTGGCCAGGATTTCGATGACTTTCTTCATGTCCTTTAGTAGTCTGGCTTTGAAAGATTGATTTGCCGCCGAGCTATTAACAAAATACTTGGAATCTGGCGTCTTTGTGTGTTGATACTCCACACACGCCCTCGGGCTTTCCTTTTCAATTTCTCTAATGGGGTTTTGGACAAATTTTCTTTTGCTGCTGGAGAAACACCAACCTTCGGAGACTTCGATCAGGTCGTAGTTGATCTTAAGCTGGCTGGTAAATTTGCATTCTGGGTCGGCCAGAACAGAGTCCAATTTGGAAAATGAGTGACTATTCTGTCCTTCAAATGGATATTGCTAGCCAAGACTGATAGGAACTTTTTGACTGTGCAGGCATGTTCGAACGTGAACTTGGCAGATGATTTTTTTTAAACACTTCTCCTTTGTGCAAGGCATATCCCAGCTTTGACATCGCTCTCTCGATTTCGTTTAATACAATAACAACCGGCGATGAGGTGAATACTTCTCCAACAAGCTGGTTTTTGCAGAAACGAGTTATTATGATCTTTCACTGTCGTGCACAAAGGCTCCACTGCATACTCTTCCCTTCCCCTCTTACAATCTGGAAGTGGTTTTGCTGTCACGTCCATGCCGGTGTTTAGGAGCGCCGAGTGGACTGGTACAGTGGACACTTGCAAACCATCTGGGGATTGCATTGCAATCCAGTACGAGATAGCAGGACAATACTCCTTGCTTTTAGTGGTTTTGACACCTTCTGTTTGTTTGTCTTCTTTATCTCCACTATTGGGCTCTTTTCCTTTAGCTTTTCTCTCGAGTACTGCCACCGACGAGAAGAAAAATGCCATTCCTTTGATTTTTCTCATTGCTTCGTCGCTCTCATCTCGTTTTTGACATATTTTAAACCAGATGTCCTCAACACTTGCTCTTTCAGATACGTTATATGAGACCTTTGCTGAAATAAGCGAACTTTTTCCTTGTACTTTGCTCACAAGTGCACTTCGGATATTCTGTGGATATGTCAGAAATTTAAGTAAACAAGAATTATTGTCCCCGTGTATCTGTGAAACACGTTACGGCTAGGAAAAACATGCAATTCCACTCTTCTTCCGTAGCTTAAAGTCATCATGTCAAACGGAAACATCGGAGATAGCGGAGAAACAACTTACATGTGAAATGATGTGTATGTCATGTGATTATTATATATACTAACAGTACATAAGAACAGAACTAAATGTATCTCAGTCAACTGAAATTATCGTGAAGCGTGGAGTGAAACAGTTACAGCTGTCACTCTGATGCCATCCCGGGATTTCTGCACTATCTAAAAGGATATAGCAGGCCAGAAAATCTTTATTTCCATTTTTTTCAATTTTGATTAATAGTTGCGTGTAAGAGGGCAAAAAAGAACGGGTGGGAGGGGCCTGGAAGAGAGAGGAAACTTCCAGGTGGAGACTCGAAAGAGAGTAAGGGATAATACAGGTTTTACCGCAAACATTCTGATTTCATTTCTATACTTAAAACCAAAAGAAACACGTCTTCTCTACTCGAATGAGGTAGGCAACCAAATGGTATTATTGTCTTTCTTGGTTAAATTGATTGTTTGTTGTATTAAAAAGGCCCCTTGTGTTTTGGGATTCACTTGGGTGAAAAAAACGTTTAGCTGCAAGGAAGGCCAACAGTCCCGAACGTTCAACGTTCAACAGATATTTAATCACTGCTGCTGCTTTCATCAAGCTTATTGTGCTTTTTCCATTTTGAGAGGGTGTTAAGTGAGCATTTGCAGCTCGGCACGCCATCTCCATTAAAGTTGGCAATTGACTCAAAACGTCACTGAGTATTTCCAGTTGCCTGGGGCCAGTTTTGCTCTTCCGGCTCTCTCACCTTGCTGGACTTTTTTTTACTGCTGGAGTTTTTTTTTAAGGAGACTGTAAAAGGAAGTTAGAAAAAAGTGCTTTGAAATAGCTATAAAAAAATTAGTAAGCATGAATAAAACACAAATTATGCCTCATTCGCACCTCCTCGTCATGTTTTGTCAAGCAAAAGGTTGATCTTCTGTCAATGGTGTGACTTGGATTACAAGCGCGAACCTTAGTATATGCATGATTAGTCTACTGGGGCAGTCGCTTAGCAGAGGTAGAACATCGCTAATAACTTAAAAGCGTCAGAGTTTTAAATCTTCCCTCTAATCCCTTTGAATCCTTTCAAGATAAACAGTAACATTGAGTGGCTCACTGAATGGCTGCAAAATGAAATCAATGGTGTTATCGATCAACATGACTGTTTTCTTTAAGCAGCAGTAGGAATAGTAGTAATGGTTTATTTAACCATTACCGTATTTACTCGAATAAGCGCCGCATTTGAGACCAAAAAGTTAGTAAGCGCCGCAGTCCCGATGCGGCGTTTATTCGAATAATTCCGTTTTACTAAAAACTGTACTTCAAAGCAACTCTAAAACAAACTTGGACATTTCTTGTCATCAAGAGCGATGCTTTGCACTTCACAGTGATCGTTTTACTCATTAGTTTTCTATCCAACATTCTTACAACACGTAGCTCTCTAAATGTTGTGAAGGCCGTTTGGTTTGGGGGACGCTGGACTATGGATTCCGGGTTGTGTGGTTTGTGGAACGCAAGGTGGTGTCCGCTGTGTAACAAACAATGCGTTGTCTTCTTCGTCTTCTTCCAGGGGGGTGACACTACGTGCAGTGGGCAGTGGCTCATACAAGCTATTCACCATGTTTTGATCTTCCTTACGCAGCAGCCCGAGTGCCCCTACACACCCGCTTTCTTTCTGTGGTGGTTTCGAAGTTTGTCTGACAACAGTTCTCTCAACGCATCCATCGAAGCCGTTGTGTCAGCATCCTCACTGATTTGTAAGGCGACCATACATTCGTGCAGTTCTTTTCCTGAATTCTGCAACCACCGGGATTAAAATACTTCCTTCGGCCTGGTCGTTCTAGTTTGCAGTTCTTCCTCGCATTGTTTATCTTCAAACGCAGCGATATCCCTTCTGACTGGAGTCGGTAGTTGCTCTCGAGGGTCGGCCAGGAGCAGATTCACGTTCTGGCTCGAGACACCCCTGCGTCGGAGTACATTTTGCCTGCTTGCATATTGCTCTTGCTGCATCCGTTCCTCTTCGTTTCTTCTTCTCTCCTCCATTCTTAGTATCTGCTCAAGTTGACTTCGCCGCAGAGTTCCAGGGTGCGACTGCTGGAGAAGTGTTTGCAACTCCCTCGCTCGATCGGCGTCTGGGCAGCTGTCTGTGTCAAGGGTGAGGATGTCAATTTCTGCCATAAATTCTTCTGCTTGACCTCTTTTCCTTTAGGTTGTTAGTGAGGCAGCTCTACAGCCCGAATGGAAAGATGCGGACAACATAAATGCAACTGTGGAATTAAAAGTTGTTAGATGATGTTTAGTATCCAATTAATCCTTCGTTGAAAGAAGACATTGGAATAGAAATTAATAAAAAAAATAAACGAACCATAAATGCCAAAAACCCATGTTGTAAAACGGCTTAGATAGGACAGAGGACGAACAGGAAAAAGGGGAGGGTTTCTACGATTCCAGCTGATGCTATTATCTCTACTCCTTTATCTGTAGAAATGACATCACTTCTGGATGTATAATCCTATTGTCTATGATATTCAGTTAATGTACTCACGCTGTAGTTTATCCGGCGTATCAATGCCGCGCACATCAATAAAGCGTTCCACATCTTGTGGCAACAAAGGGTCTTTATTAAAGGTAGTCTCGAAACCGACGAACCTCTTCAAATATGATTTTATTGTGGTCGCCAGCCAAGGAACATTTTCCTGGGCGATGTGAGGTTGTTAGACAATATTGCTAAACGACAAAAAATCAATTTGAAAAAGGTTGTTGGCTAGAAACCGTTCTAACATTGCCTTTTTAACAAAGTATTTTTCTCTCTCACATGACAGAAAGGCAATATATTGATAGAATTCTAGCCGATGATCCCTGTGGGAGATTTTCCGTTATTGGCTCTGTAATACTTCAATCATCAGTGGTATTCTGACAGTTCCATAGAAAACCAAATGTGTGTACACTAGAAACGGGGTAGTAATCTTACCCATGTGCATAAGCCCGCCAGAAAAATGCACAGGGGTTTGTGTGCGAACCATATCCGGCACATGCCAGGTCCGCAGCTAAGGCCTTTCTCTTCTTGGAGCGGTACCGGGCTTTCCTTTGTGCATGTACCAGTTTGTTTGGATGCGGTGGTGGGTTTTTTTCTGTGCTGCATTTTACTTTGCGATGAACTTGACCACTGCCCTTATCTTCACTGTTTTAATGTTTTCTTCTAGTTCAGTACATGCCAGTAACATTGAGTGGCTCAACATTACTCTTTTTAATAAGCAGCAGCAGGGGTAGTAGTAGTAGTGGTTTATTTAACCATTACTCTTTCCTGTTAAATTACGAAATATTAAAAAATTATTGCAAGTTCCAATCTCATATGAAGTGACGTGACAATTTCAGGAGCTATAACAACCCAGAGAAGAAGCTATATAATCAAAAACTACTTGCCAGTTTGTTTGGATGTGGTGGTGGATTTTTTCTTGGCTCTGTGGTGCAAAATAGGCTGTGGACATCTTCTATTTTCAAAACAATAGTGTCTGAATACCACTAACCTAGCAAGTGTCTTGCTACCTGCCCTCCAGGACCAGTGTCTAATCTCAGGAGAGGCTTCATCGGGATATTCTCTTGTTATGTGCTAGTTTAGCTTGCCAGTTTGATCACTTCTAAGTTGGCAGGTGGGGCATTTTAGGGTATACTGTGCACCTGCTCTCTCTTCTCTCTTAGTTCCTTGCCCCCTGGTGGGGGATAGGGCCGGACATTAATGCTCGCCATCTGTCCCTATTTTTGGCCACAGCTGCTGCTGCAGCCCACGATGTTAGTCCCAGCTCAGCGCGTTCCTTCTCTACCGTTCTCCGCCATGTTTCCCTTGGCCGTCCTCTGCTTCTTTTCCCGCTTGGTTCCCCCTTGGTGTCTCATGAATGGAATGGAATGACGAACGGAATGAATAGAAACGTGAAGAAAAGCATTGGAGCCAATGTGCATTTCAAACACATTTTTGAAATAAAGCGCCCATGTACCACACTTCTCACTCCACCCTGCTAGGCGGCACAGGGTAGACACAGATTCCTTTGGGAAAACCCCATTGTTTCTGATCGCTTCATTAATTATAAATGTAGTCGCAATGTCCTATAATAAAAATGGCAATAAAAGGTATGGACATTCTATGAAATGCATAACATTATAATATAAATATTAAGACAGTTCTGTTGAAAGTTCAAGCAATCAATTGCCAAAAATCTACTCAACATGTTATGTACTGTTTATTTATAGGGATGATACATTCCACACTGCCATATACTACATAGTTCAGTTTTGATATGGCCCTGCCCCTCTTAAATATATTATTCAAGTCAATGGCAACGGGGGGCTTAGACAGAACTTTGCTGATAGGCCGCTGAATTTCCGACTCTCTCGAACGTTCTATTCCAAATATGTCCAATACCGTGCCCACTCTAACGAGTGCCTGGATAGCCCTGTTTTGAAATTATTGAGCGAAAATGGGACTCGCAACCTGAAGGGCAGACAACATGTTCACTGCCGTGAATTGACGGAATAGGCTCTTCCAAAATCTGGGATTGTAGTTTCGTCAAGGCAATGCTAAATTGATAAATCATTTCTTTTCTGCAAGAAAGTGTTGTTGAAATTCTTCACTGTTGTGCATAAAGGGGTGACGACATTCTCTCTCTTTCCTCTTGTACCATTTTGTGGCAAGTTAGCCATTAATTCCATTTCTGTTTCCAGAAGCTGCCACTCTCATGCCATCCCGAAACTGCTGCAATATCCAGAAGAATATGGCAGACAAGAAAATCTTTCTTCTTTCCTTGCCAGTTTCCTTCTTTCGTTGCTTCTTCTCCAACCTGAAAAATGGGGGGAAAGGGATCCGTCCTGGATTAAAGATAATTTTATAACTCATTATTTTACACCTGGATTATTCGTTCCTTGTATCAGCTCATGTGGGCTTAACGTCTGGCCCTCTCCGCAAGCACAAGGATGTTAACACAAGCACTTACTAGAAAACAGTTCTGTTAAATTGATGAGCTGTGTTTTTGCATATTTTCACTCCGGTTCTTATGACCTTCATGCTTGCGTCTTTGTACTTTATATATCTGGCACGCAAAATAAAGAAAACGTCCAAATGTCATAAAATTGTTCTTGTACCACTTCCTGATAGCGACTCCACTGCAGTGTTAAAGTCAAGTTTCTCCCATAGCTCGATCAAACCACATCTTTCTGCCATATGCATTTGAAGGTTTCCTGAGGTGTCCAAGAAGTGTGGCAAATGCTTTCCAATGATGATGTTAGTTGTAACTGACTGAAAAGGAAAAGAATGTAAATTTAGGCAATTCTCTGTTTAACATACCGACTCAAAAGAGAGAAAATGTGGCATGTATAAAAACAACATCAATCATTCAATTTATTAGAGTCCTAACGCAGGACGAGGTTACCCTCAGAGGTACGCGTATCAATTTTAATACCTCCCTATTATTATATGACTAGCTCCGTGAGCGATCAAGATGAAATGAATCCCGTGCTCTGATTGGCTACCCGAGCGGTCAAGATGGAGCCATCTTGACCGCTCGGGATCGCACGCTGTGTTCCCGCAAGCGAAAAAACTTTTCAGTTCCGTCGACGCTGCTACAAAAAGCCTTTCAGTCTTAAACTTGAGCTATTAAACCATTTTTCGAAACAAAACAAATATTTTCTGTCTGTTTCTAGCGAAAGGGAGTCCGATAACAAAGAAATAGGTCTTGAAGCAAACGAGAACAGACTAATTAAACAACAAATGTTAACGAGGTTCGTGAATTTTATTTGCCGCGACAACCAGCTAATACAAAAATTAAAACGCAAAGCGACTTGAAGCCATGATATCGGTTTTGTTTGGTGGAAAAGGGAGAGAAGACAGTGACATACCTGAAGAATAAAGAATTCGGCAAACTAAGCTTGTCGTTTGTGTAAATCTTGATGGAAGAAAGCGGACGGAACGGCGAACCAGGCACTGTAAGCTTTCAAAGCTTAAATTATCTTTTCACCGAAGCCTCCAACGCTCACGTCGAATAAGGTCGGGTCGAATATTTAAATCAATGATGTAGCTTTTCCCGTGAGTTTGTAAGTCCCAAACACTTTCAACAATCACATTTTCAATATCAGCTCGTGATACCGTGACGGCAGGTTTGCACAACTAAAGCGCCAGAAGCGAGCAAATACTCTGCAAAGTGTCCAATAATCAAAAGCTGGCGGCCAGATGGAATGGACATTCTTGTTTAAAGGCTTCAAACTCAACGTTGATTTCGCTGTTGTCGCATAGTTTTACTTCGTCTCGATTCATTCAAGAATTTGGACTCGAAAAAAGTCATATAATAAATCCTTTATTGACCAAGCTTGTTCGGTCAAGATGGCAGGATATTGGCCTCGTACTTTTGACTTCGTCTCGGTCCATAACCACGCAAAAAAAAAGAACTTGGCCAATATCCTGCCATCCTGACCTCACGCTTGGTCAATAACCCATATATATCAAATCTTCCTAATATCGAATGAATACCGGTACTAAAAAGCCCGGGGAAAACATTTGGTCATGGATTTTAACGGCACTCAGAGCCACTGTTGACAATAATATACATTATAAGCCTATCTTTTTGTATGTCTTTAGTAATATATACTTTAAAGTAAACAAATGTAACAGTTATAAAAAACTGCACTTTTTAGTTTTAGTCACTAGAAAAAGCTGTTGAAATATATATATATTTTTAAAAAATACACTGTTATACCCGTTTTAAATATTCTTTTCTTGAATCATTAATTTTATTTAACTTTTCACTACATCATGCAGCACTGTAAAAACATGTAATAAAACAACTTTATACCATTGTGTCATAGAAATAGAATTGTCAATTAACAGAAAGTCTTTATTAAAAGAAATTAATGCGTTTATTTCAGGGAAAGTTATCTGATGCAGAGTGATGTTCTTCTATAAACGAACTTCGTAGGAGTACCACCACCATTCAAATCTTCGTATTTGCATAATTATAAGCTTCTAGCTTTCCACTAAATATGGATAGCTTTTAGAAGTTATTGTGATGATCGACTACGTTTTTTAAAGTCTGGTTTGAACGCACGCCGCAAGAATAACCATCAGTGCATGCAATTACACAAGCCGAAAAACGCAGACGTGGGTCCTGTGTGCCTATTCTCGGACGCTTATGCTTCCGTTGTACGTGTATACATTAAATATAAGAAACGTTGACCCTGTGAAAAACAAACCGTGAGCGATAAGACCGAATGGGATTCTGGGTAGACAGAATAGGTAAGCTTAGAAATATTCCATTTATTTTTAATCAAATAATTTTATTTCTTTTTTGAGCTTCAAGAGTATGATTTGTGCAACCTGTCTTATTATAGTGTTTATTTTGTCACAAACGACGATGTCTTTTTTCCGATTTTTCAGTAAACATTTGGGTCACATAGTTTATGGTTTATGCTTTTTATGGGTCAACGTTTCTTCAAGTGAAACTGTCAGGCATGGGAGATATTCCAAGTGATATAATTAAGTTAAGTTCATCAACAACCTAGTTGTGGTCTTTTTTACTTGCTTAATCCTTCCAGCTGAGACGAAATGCGCCACGGCCACGGCCTGCCCTTCGCCCCCAACAGCCCAATCATCTTTAGCTCAATCACCGCCGTTTCTTTGCTAAGTAGTTTTGGCCTGCTTCATTTGGGATTACCACAATGAAAGACATTTGTTAGGGAGAATAAGAACCTCTCTGCCCTATCGATATTGGCTTGCAAGTTTTCATGAAGAGAATTGCAATAAACAACATTGAAAACGGGGAAGAGGGGAAAAGAAAGAAAATGTCCGGGATGTAAAGTGCCCAACTTATCCCTTACCGGATTCCCGTTCCTGTCAATTCGAGTACTTTTTGGGACTTTTTTTTATACACATTTCAGAAGGCCATGTGTGTGTGTGTGGGGGGGGGGGGGGGGGGCGGGGGGAGGTACATAACAAAGTCTAATAATGGGTCAGCTCAGCTCTGAGAACCAAACGTTTCCTATTTACAACCCTTTTTCGTTTGACACATAAGGTTACCCTGATACGCCGCAAAATGTAATAACAATCGCCGCAAAATGAAATACTGGCGCAAAATGTAATAAAGTTGTTAACACAAAGTGTAATAACTTATTAACGCAAAATCTAATAACCCTTAAATAACCTCGTGTAAGTTAACAAGGACCAAATAGGAACTGCCCCCTCCATCCTCCAAGACCTATTTTTTTTGGCAGGTATTTTTTGGAGTTAAGAGTTTTTTACCTCCTCCAACCACGCTGTCTTTTAAGGTCGGATTGGGGAGGAGAAAAAGCCTTGAATCTTATCTGTAAATAGGTTGGGTATGTTTTGTACAATAAATAGTGGCGAACCAAAGTGTTTCATGATAACAGGAAAATTGACCTCTTAGCATCTGAGCCATGTAAAGACAAAAACGGGCGGATTTAAAAATCCCCCCTGCACCCCTTCAACCGCCACAAAAGCAAAACAGATACAAGCAAATAGTCCTCGTTTTCAACCATACGCCATTTCGCAATATTATCAACTTTGTATTTAAGTGGTCAAAATCTATATTTCATTTCAAACCAGAAATACTCGTCTTTTTTCGTCAGTTTTGTCGAGAAATATCCTGTTGAATACTTCGAAGGCGGAGAATTAGTAGGTGAAAGATAAGCTCAAACAAACGCAGCAGTCGTCATTTTACACCGAGCACATGTCAGGACTTACGACCACAGTACAAAGTTTCAGGGTTAAAATCAGAAGCATATGCAACGCAAGCGTACTCGTAGCCCTTCTAGCATATCAACATATCCCTCACCGAGTTTGCAGGTTGTGTTAAACCGGGGCCGAGTTGTCAAAGCAAAGATGCGATACGTCTATAATGCTGAACTCGCGTAAAACCAACAAAAAGTTGGTGTCACGGATCAGCTTTGCTAAACCATTTCGAAATATATATAAATTTAAGAGTTATTACATTTTGCGTTATTACATTATGCGTTAGAAAATTTATTACATTTTGCGTTAAAAAGTTATAACATTTTGCGTTAACAGCTCTATTACATTTTGCGTCAATGTTATTACATTTTGCGGCGATTGTTATTACATTTTGCGTTAGTATTACATTTTGCGGCGATTATTAAATTTTGCAGCGTAACATACCCTTTCATTTACCTTACGTAGAAAACGCCATCCCTTTCACAAACCTACAGTGAACACACTGCATCCTTTCTCTATTCGATCAAACACCGTACTTCTTCTCTAACCGGACTTTTTTTACAGTGTTTGTCTTGCGGAAAAGACAGCATTAAGACACAATTGAGCTGGAACTACGCATCAAGTTTATTTATTTAATTGAATCCGTTATACCCCTTAATTTAACAGATAATAATTGAATTATATTGCAATATACATTTATTGACCAATAATTGAATGAGGCTGTATTTCCTGCCTACACCATTTCGCATGAAGGAGGGCGGTACTCAAGAAAGCAATTGTCGGATGCCTTGATCTGAGTTAAAACCAAAACTCACACATACGATACCAATAAAAAATATAAAGCCACCGAAATTCATTTTGTAAACCGCTCCCGAACTTGGTCAAAACATGGACAATAAACAATTAAATAGAAAACAAACCTACATTCTAGTAAATAAATGCACCCTCATACAGACGCTTTCAATCTGAAATTTCGAGCTCCGTCTCATGTCTTGGAACAATTGTTTTAGCTACAGTTATACAAATTAAAGCCTGGTTTTCATATAATCGCACAAGTCGTTTCTATCACCTCTGTCGCTTCAAAACGTTTTCTTGCGATCGGGGCGATTATGTGAGAACATTACACAGACGATCGCTAACGTCTTCGGCGATTGGGGCCATTGTGATCGCTTGAATCGTCCGTGTTCTATCCTTCTAGCTTCTCTTTTCCTTCTTCGCCGTTAAACTGCAATAACAGAGAAGATAGGAGGCCACAAGTTTTGCTCTTTCATTGAAGGCTGTCATTGTGCTGGATCTAGGGCTGACATGATTGTTTTTTCGTAGGTCCGGCTTCGCGCATCGCAGGCGATCGGAACGATCATATATGAGAAACCCGCGATCGCTTCTATTGGCTACGATCGTCTCATCAGTGGCAAACGATCGATGCGATAGAAACGATTGGGGCGATCATTAGAGTAACAGCCTTACAGATTTTTTTTGCCAGTAGCTACAAGCAGTGCATATGGCCATACACTCGTCGTCTTTGATGTATTTCCTCATAGCTTGAGTCAATCAAACGTATGATTGTTACAGGCAGAGCGATCCCGGGAATGACAGCGTTTGTTATGAACTGAAAAGTGATCTTTTGAAAGACTTTGTTTTTTTCGTTCAGTTCAGACTCGTGGAAAGGCGAAGGAGGAAAGACTACTACCATCACTGCAAAACACATTAAGAACAAAGCCATGAATAATACAGTTTCCCTTGTCTCTTTAAAACTGTTCCATAGTGAAGATGTTTTCACAGAATCGTTTGAAGTGCTTTGGTCGGGTACTTGCTTGTATCGCCTCCAATTCAAAAACAGGAAAAGAAAAATGATAACCAAATAGATAATAATAATTGCGAGCTCAAATACAAATTCTTGAGGCAAACAACTATACCCCAATATAACTGCAGTACCAATACACCCAGAACATAATGTAAAGTAAAGAAGTAGCAATTTTCGGTGTTGACTCAGTTTGCGACTTTCCGATTCGATCGCCAAAATCACCAGTAAGTTGCAAACCATGAAAAATACCATACTACTGGAAAGCACTTTCCGAACACTACAGTGCTCGGTTCTTTGCTGGACATCATGAAGTTCTATCCACGCCTCAATAGAGTTGACGCAAATTATGGTTATTTGATAGACAAACTGACAAATAACCAAATGTCTGCAATTTTGAAGAAATGTGTACTTTCGTTTGTCTTTCTTGATACTGCTCCACAGCATTTGTACGTTGAGAAAAACTCCCGCCAAGACAAGGACTGCGAAAAGCAAATATACCAAGCTCATGGTGAAGCTCTGTAGATCATGTCCCAGTCAAAGCTATTCAATTGATCGCCGATCAAAATGATACAAACTAAAAAGCACGGAATACTGAATTCAATGGATCGCTCGGCGAAGATATCTTCCTTGCAGTCCAATTCCACGGTACTAACGTGTATGTGACGTTCACAGGTCGCCACTCCGTTTTGTTGGTTATTTCATTGTTAATTCATATATGGTATATACTCGGCGCCTGTGCTCCTAGCTTCCTGAACTTCTAAACTTGCCTATTTATGGATATTATTTTTATCCGCAATCAATTACGTACACAAATTTACTTTGTACAATAAAAATTATTCGTTGAATACAAAAGATGAGAATACCCGGAAAGTAAATGAACACTTCCTCCGTTGTTATGAGCACTGTTCCCTGGAAACCGGCTTCTGGCCAGGAAAAATTTATAGTTGGTGCGTTTTCTTTCCTTTTTTGGTACTTTGTTCCTTTGTGTCTGTGATTTGAAGAAACATTTATTTTGTGACCAAATTAAATATTGCCAAGGAAACGAAAGTGTAACAGGTCGAACAGAGTTTCTTGGTATCCGGTTTGAAGCGGATTTTGAGGTTGGGTATACCGAATATATTTGATATAAGTTTTTTGGTTTCCTGGGCCGACGTAAACTACATGTTTTGATTAAATGTTTAATACGAGCTAGCAAGCACTACATTCGTATTACAATATAACTAGCAAGCACTACGTGGGAGGCGCGGTGGCCTAATGGTTAATGTGCCGGACTTGGGATCGAGCGGTCCGGTTTCGAGGTCTGGCGGCCGGTGTCCTAGCCGATTTTGTCCCCCCTGGATTTTGTCCCCCCGGACCAAATCCGCTAGCGGATATTGTCCCCCGGACAATATCCGCTAGCCGATATTGACCCCCGGGAGTCAGTATTCGCTAGCGGATTTTGTCCCCCCTTCGCGAATTTTGTCCCCCCGTCAAAAATGATCATACTTCGCTATCGTACTCCTACTCCTGGAGTCGTAAACGAATAAAAGAAAAGACGATTAAATGTGAATACGAATATTTCATGAACATTGAAAAGACGAAATAGACAAGGTAAGTCTCGGTGTTTACCAACCACCGCATTGGAAAAGCTATGTTATTCTCAACACGGCCCGAAGCAACGTTTTCCAATCGAAAATCGTAGTTAGACGCTGTCTTTAGTCAGGTCTTTTGTTTACGACAAGCTTTGCAATGAATTTTAGTAAATTTCTGAAATAACTTAGAGACCAGCATAGAACGCAAAATTGCATCGCCATTTTAAGAAGATACTTAATATTTACTATAATAAATATGGCAGACTTACAACAAGTTTTGTGTTGTCATTCGAGGGAACGCAAATGGAAAGTTTACTGAGTAAGAGGGAAACAAAGCTTAAATAACAATTGTTGAGGGGGGGACAAATTCGGCGAAGGGGGGTCAATATCGGCTAGCGGATATTGTCCGGGGGGACAATATACGCTAGCGGATTTGGTCCGGGGGGACAAAATCGGCGGGGGGACAAAATCCGCTGTGACACCGGGGTCATTGTGTTGTGTTCTTGGGCAAGACACTTTACTCTCATAGTGCCTCTCTTCACCAGGTGTATAAATGGGTACCGGCGACAAAATGCTGGGGGTACCCTGCGATGGACTAGCATCCTATTAATGGGACGATTAAATGCAGAGAGCCACACAACGTTAGGAAGACTATGGCACAATTGTTGTCGGATCTCACGTAACTTGGAGATGCATGTACTAGAACTCACTCGAGGTGAAACTGTAAAGAAATCTTCAAAGAAACACCCGTGGTATCTTACCGGCGCTCTCCCAACCTTCGAGATTTACTCGTCCGAGCGAAACTTAAAGGCCCTAACCAATGCAGTCAGCCGCCACCCGGCACCTTCCGCTGTAACTCAAATCATCGATGCCTCACTTGCCCCCACATCGAAGATGGCAAAACAACATATACCTTCAGCAGTACTAACGAAGTCAGACAGATTAAACATCACATAACGTGCAACTCAACTAACCTTGTATATATGATACAATGTAAAAGATGTAATAAACAATATGTAGGAGAAACAAAACGAACTCTTCGGGAACGTTTCACTGAACACAGGCAGGCCAGCAATAATCCAAGGCACAAGAAAGCAGCCACTGCAGTCCCTACTCATTTCAACATGCCAGGGCACTGCACATCAGACATGTCTCTAGTTCCTCTTGAATTGCTACCCACTAAAAGTACTTCTCGTCGCAAAGCAAGAGAAGCATATCTCATAGACCGAGGCAAAACTCTTGAACCTAATGGCCTCAATAGACGCTCTGAACAGTGATATGTTATATCTTTAGATCGTTATATGAAAGTTAGCTTTAGTTTATTATTATTTTTTATTTTTATTTTTTTTTAAATTTTTTTCATCTTTTATATATTATTAGTGCGTGTATTTTCTTTATACGTATATATTACACCCTCGACGCTGTATTTTATGCTTTTTCCTTATATGGCTATCGTGTTACGTATTATCCACTTATATACTTTTATTTAAATTTTAGGAGCCGTTAAGTTTTATCTCACTCCAGCTCTGGCCCTGTAGAAGACTAGTTGACTAGTCGAAATATCGGCCAAATAAATTGTCCAACACAAGTGTCGTCGTACTAGCCGTGCATTTAAAATTACTATCCTATTAATGCTACAGAAACCTGGCAAGTATGGGCCACTTGGCTCGAGGCTTCCTAGAAAGCACTACACATTATGTCGATTTCTTTGTTGCTCGCACCTTTATTGGGACGCGATCGCGACTTTCACTGCCGCATAGCGTTATTATCAATACGAATACAAACAAGTTGAGACTGTATTAAGGCCATCTTATTAAAATCCCGAAACGAGTCTGTAGTTACTTGACGAAATCGTTCAGGAAAATAAAATCGCTGCATCCTATTCCTCACAATAATCTAAAGGAGATTCCGCACTGAGAAGAATCACGGCTTGAGTATGTCAAATTTATGGATAGCATAAAACATTTTTAGAGTATTTATATTTCACCTTCACTGTCATAGCTCAGTTACTTCTTAGATAAAGGAAAGCTTCCCGTTTAACTGCAGTCATCATCAGTTTTCCCCTGTTTCTGCCGATGGGAACTCTACGAGTTCAAAACCCAATCCACCGTAGTGGCTTTATGGGTTCCTTGCTTTGACCAAGGTCTAACGTACGACCAAAACGTCAGTGTTTTTGTTAAGTGTCACCCGGCGAATTGCACTAGAATTAACAACCCAAAACTGAAATAAACAGAACGTGCGATAAAAAGAAAGAGGTGAGCCTTTGTTTACAATAAACAAGCAAGTAATTTTTAAAAGAAAAAAGTTCCGAGTGCCTCTCGCCTACGAGCATTTATGTATTTAAAGTAACGAAGCAGCTCAGTCTTAATTGTATAATTAAAACCCTGTACATTTGTTAAACCAGTGACAACCTTGCATAATAAGTTGTTTGTTTAATTATTTCATTTTCATTCAGTGGCGAATAACTTATCTAAATTATATAGAAAAATCTCTTGGTTACTTTCAAATGTCAAAAAAGGATTCATCAAAGATCTTGATTCCTGGAATCTGTTTTGGAGTGTAAATGCTTACGTTCATTCGTCCAACCTCCATCATTGGCGGCTCGGGTATCAAAAATTTCCAGTAAGGAAGTTCACGAAGTTTCCCTGTTCTTGCAATAGAAGGAGTCTTGCACATCGTGCTTCGAGATCCGCTTTTTCTACTGAAGCAGTTTGGGTCTAGCCTATCGCTTTTTCCATCTTGATGCTCCGTTCTGGAACTGTGAAGCACTGGAGAAATTCTAACTCGACGTATGTTCGGAGTGACATCAATTTTTACGTCTTCGTCTAAACGCCCTTCTCTCGCGTGCATTTCTTCATGTTTTGATTCCAGCAAATACCTCGTTATACTCGATCTTCGTGAACTACAGAGCGATGGATTCGGCGTCTCTATGCGAATTTGCGGTTCTAAGGACGGAGTGCTGCTCTCGCTTAAGACGCGGTCTGCACAATACCTTGAATCGCGTAGACGCACTTTTTCAGAATTTGTGCAACTATTCGGACGCGTTTTCAAACCGTTTATGTTATGAGTGGGTGAAACTGTTGATGGCCTCCTACGTTGGAGCGGGTCGCATTCTTTATAAACCGAAAACGGGGTTTTAATGTCTCTATCGCCCTCTTGCGGAACGCATAAAACATACGGAGATACACAAATGTCCGGAAAGCTTCGGGTATGTTCGTCGATAACAAATTGTTGCATTTGTGACTTGGTGCAATAAGTGCACAAACCAGGTCCCAGCACATCACAGAATTGTTTGGAAAACTCGCCTTTGTCCATGTGCACTAATCTACTGCAGTACTGTACTCTAGGTGCAAAGCTTATTAAAGATCTACTTTTTAAGTATTTTTCGCTAGTATGTGTCGCTGCGCTGTTTTTTCTTTGTGATAAAGTCGGAGACGATAAAGGGCTTTCTTGACCAGCTTTCGTCTCGTTTTCCACCCAGTTCTGTTGCTTTACCTCGCGTAATAAACGTTCTCTTGTTGATTTTTCGAGCTCCGTTTCTTCCATAACAACGTAACTGTACTCTAACTTCTCGCCTTGCTTCTGTAGCAATCTCGTATCAAGCGCATCTGTGTTTATTGATTTTCTTCGAATTCTTGGAGGTTTTTCCACAGGCGAACGAATTGTATTTCGAGAGAATTTAACTCTCTTGCCATCGGCGAAAAGGTCGGCTTGTGTAGATTTTACGCCGCTTTTGTGTTCCGCGAGTTTAGAGAAGGCTTCAAACTCGGAAAGTTTCTTGCCTTTTTTCAAGTTGTTTTGTTTTCTTGTGATGAAGTTTTTGTTCACATGGGAAGAAAACCATTTTATGCCATGTGCTGCTGAATTCCTTCCTTCGCCGACAGCCATATCTACGCGTTTTTTTCTCTCTTTCTCTCTCGTGACGACAAATCTTGTAAAGTAAACTGACTGTTCACATGATTAATTACGTCGTTAATATAGGTGTCCACTTCTTCAATTCAAATATTGACTTTCTTACTGAACTGTACAAACGAACTGACGAGGCGCGACTAGTTGAATAATCATTCAAAATGTTATTAAAAGCAATATCTTGTCGGCCAAGCGGCAAAACAAGAAAGAAGCCGAACACAAAAGCTTAAGTCCCTTAATAACAGTTGTTTTACTATTATTTTAATCGATTTGCATCTTGCGGGCAGGTTTTTGTAATCACGACAAAGCCATTTCGTGTAACTTTAAATCCCTTGGGTGGTGTCAAGAATTAAAGCGGTATGTTCTTGTAGTTTCTATGGTAATATGGGGCTCGTGAATTCGTCGGCAACCGTTTGAAACAAAACAAGGTCAAGTTTTAATGTTATTAAAATCACCCAGCAATTAGTTATGTTGGCTTTTTCATCAAAATTGATTTCGTTGTTATGCAAGCTAATCTAATCCTAGAAGTCATGACTTGTTGTTCTTTGCGGGAGAGAGTCATGACATTCAGATCAAGAAGGATTTTTTCTTCAGCTGTTGATTACAAACACTTGAAAACGTGCTTAAACAAACGAGTTAGGAATTAACATTTCAACCCTAAAGTCAACAAACGGATTGTCCGTACGAGCCTTCATACGGTAGTTATAATACTGGTTGAAAGAATGTTGTACGACTTCAAGACAATTTTAGTGTTAGGAACTCTGTTCTAATTGCAAGAAGTGTAAGTTTTGTGGTTAACAGAAATAATATTGTAAAGCAATGTAGTTCTGTTGTATGTGGTGTTTTTTGTATATGTGTTGCAATAAAAAGATGAAGACAATTTTCTCTCAGTAATAATAACCTAGACTTTCCCAATCTGAATGTGTTGATACTTCGAGGAGAAATAAGAAACCAGACTCTCATTAAACTTCTCGAGGCTTACAAGAATGTTAGTTTTCACTTCTCTGCCGTTCCACTTTAATTCAAAAAAGTTTAAAATTCTACGCCGTGGTAAACGCATAGCAAAAAAGAAAATAATGAAGGCAACAGAAAATTTTACTTTCTTGAAAGTTTTTGTAAGATCGTTTTAGCTTTTTTAGTTTAGTTTCAAAACATTTTTAAGTTTACACGATAAACACTGACCGCCCTAATAACAATTAGGTTTTTTAACTTCAACTGTGTTACCTTTCAATCCATAAGAACTTTTAGACTCCTTACTTAAAGGATTTTGATTATTTTTAATTAACTGAGCTTCAATAAAAGAAGTGTACGTTATTGGTTTAATGTTGTCACTTCTTAACACGTTCTGTCAAGGGCATGCGTGTGCGGGGTAGAAGGGATTTTTTTTAAGCTGGTTCGACCATGGTAACAAGGTTTGTTAGAAACCACTTCAAAGCGCAAAGACGCCAGATTTCCTTCCAGTGCCCAGGCAAAGAAAGCTGCAGCAATCTTGCGTTTCCTGTGAATGGGGTATCAAATTCTTGTAAATAATCTCGGGTAAACAGTCTTGGTTGCCAAGGTAACTGATATCTAACTGTCACAAATGAGCTCGCTCAACGAATCTTGTCAGTTAAGCGGAGTCGTCAAAACGGATACCGTAAATGATCTAATAAACGCCTCGTATCTAATAAACGGCCTCCCCTGACGTGTAAAGTTTGTATTAGACGTCCCTCTCTAATAAACTCCCCGTGTCTAATAGATGCCCCCTTAGATCGCCTCAAAACCAAGAAAACGCTCCATAAAGTAAACTCACGCAATTTATTTAGTTTCTTACTTGACTTGGACATCGAAGAGGCCAACGATGCCAACATGGTTGACCCCGATGACGATGAAGACACCGATATCGAACTATGAACGACATCTCTAGGCTTTGCATTAGCGCACATTAGATAAGTGATTAGTCTCCCATTCGCACTCTGGTTGTTAACTTATTCTGCGAGCAATCAACGCATCTTTTTTGGTTTTGTTGACGTTGTTACGGTAAAATTGTAATAAACGCCTCTCTATAATAAACGCCTCATATCTATTTAACGCTCCCCTTAGGACCCCTCAAATTTAATAGACGCCCTTTCATCGATACGAATCAATTATTTTCGTTTTGTGTATATAATGCCTTGTGTTTCAATCCTTCTGCATTCGCGCGCAACACTCGCGCTGAGCGTGTCTATGATTTTCTGACGTTTACACAGGGAACCCAGACTGTCTGACTGCAAGTGACGTATCCCATTGGCGTCTCATAAAAGCAAGGGGGGGTGGGGGGGAACAACCTTCTAAATTGCAAGATGAAACACAAAACACTTCCCTGAGTCCAAAAAAGATATCAAGCTTGCTTCTTTATCAATGTTAAGGCCAAGGTGTGGAGGGTCGGGCATGGGGTGGGGATTTTGACATTTTCTTTGAAAAAAAAAGGCAAATTCCCCACCCCAGGACAAATTAATTGGTCAAAATCCCCTCCCGGGGGCAAGGGAAGGTGGTCAAATATCCTTTAAACCTTGTAAGCCATATAATCAAAATCCCTACACTGGGGACTTCAGGTATGATCAAAATCCCTACCCTCACGATTAAACTTCCTTGGTTAGCCCCTTGTCCTCCCCCCTCCTCGGCATTAACATTAATAGGTGCATTACAAGTAGAAGTTTGGGTTCCATTTACCAATTTGTAATATCACCTTTAATGAAAGTCGCAAATCGATCAGGGTATTTAGACAGTTTATTATCAACTCTTGCAACAGACATCAAAAGAATTATTGTTACAATTTGCTTGCAATAAAATATCAGTCTTGTCCAGTAAATGAGGATAGAGTAATTAAAAGGACAATTAAATAAAATACCAGCCGTACTACCTCATTATTAATCCTTTTATGTTTGACTTGTAATAGATTTTATGAACACCAAGTTTTTAAAATAAATGTATGGCTATCCTGGGTGCCAGATGTTTTTTTTTTTTGGCCAGGAAGCTGCTATCTGCCGCAACCGTGACAAAAGCAGCTTCGCCACAAAAAAAAGGGAAAAAACCTCTTGCCACGACTACTTAAGATTTGTGTATAGTTAATTTAGTTAAAATAAATAAAAAAGGTTTATTTCTTTACTGAACTGTTTGCCACCACTGTGCTGCTGTTTTTTTTAGTGCTAGATTTGATGTTTTTTTCTTCTAGAAGAGAACACAAGAAGTTGCTTCTCTCTTACAATTTTTATTTACTGTGACTTTCAGTAACAGGTTAACTCTGCTGTCAATCATCATTATGACAACAACCGATGCACTGCTAAAAAAGAATGTTTCGACTGTTCACCAGTCATTTTCAAGTTCGATGTAAGAATAAAATTATGTGTAAATATACTAGTAAAAACGCTTAAATATGTACATACAAACAATAGACAATAAGAATGAAAGGCTAATCATGACTAAAAAAAACCTTGTGCGAATGGCATGCACAGTTGTAAAAGATATAATTAAAAACGTAAAAACAAGCAAATAAAACGATAGAGTATTTATTCCAAAAATATATCTATAAACAAATAATTCCGCGCAGAGTGAGTCAATTATTGACTTTTGGGTTTATTTTTTTTTTATTTTTTTTTTAAATTTATTTATTGACACACAAAGAACACTACTTAACAAATACATACACTACCTACGATGCTAATTACAGGACATTACTTATTACATTATTTAATATACATTTTCTTTTTAAATAATAATATCGCAATAACACGCCTTACAATACCTACTATAACAAATAGCGCTCTTACAAAAATATTACATGATATTACTATTACATTTTAAAGTTACAATCTATTTACAAAGTTCAATTTTTTACTACTAACTCTAATACTAACTGTATGTATTTTATTTTACTATGAAACGAAAAATAAATAAAAAAATAAATAAATAAATAAATAGATTGCGGCACAACCTCTGGGCAGGGGGCGGGGTAACTTGAGGGAACTCAGGCACAAAGTGTTGTCCATTTTGCTTTGAATTTTGTCAAACTATTATTTTTAACAGCGATTGTGCGTTCATAGAGAATCTTTTGATTGAGTAAGAGAAGGAAGATATCTAGATTCGGATATGCTGAATTCAACCAGGACAGAAAAATGTGATACTTGGCGATGAGGAGGAAATGATTCGGGGCATAAAAATTACTTAAATCTGGTTTATAACCGTAAAAAATATCTGTGTCAATTAAGGTGATATTTTCTGAACGTTTTTCATTCCACCATGCAATAACTTTTTTCCAGAATAATTGTACCGTCGGACACTCATACAGCAAATGAGGTAAAGTTTCGTATGAAGAGCTACAACGATCACAACTGGGAGAACTTTTCAATTTCATTTTGTAAAGTCTGTTATTAGTGGGTAGAATGTTATGTATGACCTTGTATTGGAAACATCTGAGTTTATTTTCTATTGTAACTTTGAATGGCAATTCATAAATGGCTTTAGCAGGAAGACGTTTTCCTATAAGCTTAGTTTCTATGTTTGGGGCTTTAAACACTTTCATAACAAGCAGTTCGCGAGCAGATTTGGCGGTGACATTCGCAAGAGGAAGCTCATTACTGTCAACATCGGTAAGCATTCGTTCGGAATTTAAAATTGATTTTTTCCATTCTTCAGGGATCGCGGTGAGAAGGCCGTAATACGTTAAGAAGTTTACCGTCATACCATATCTATGTTGAAACTCAGACCAGGATAAAAACGTTCTGTTCTCATTTAGCAGATGACCGATTTTAATAACTCCTTTTCTATGCCAAGATGGATAAAAGACTGATTTACCATCTATTTTAATATAGCGGTTATTCCAAATAATTTCGTTTTCATATTCCTTAGCAGAAGAAGGGTCTATAGAATGTAGCTCCTGCCAGACATTCAATACTTCCTTGTAAAAGGACGGTACATACGAGACGAAATTAAGATCAGATACATTAAAATTACATTCCAAAAGAAACGAACCACCATATTGGGATGTAGCGGATGAGAAGAGGGAGCACCATTTGTTATCACCAGCTTCATATAAACGTTTAACCCATGCTCCCTTTAAAGATTTGTTCATCATGTTGAAATCTACCATGTTAAGGCCCCCTTTCTCAATAGGACCAATAAGCGTGTTACGTTTGACCTTATCGGGCTTAAAGTTCCATATGAACTTGAAACAAATATCATTAACTTCACTAGAAAAATTTGGTGGTGTCGTGAGAACGGAGGTATTATAAACAAGCTTGGAGATAGCGAGGGTTTTGATGATACAAATTCTTCCCATTAAAGTTAAGCCTCTGGTCGTCCATTGATTTAAAATTTTCTTTAGCGCAACAAGTTTTTCCTCGAAATTAATTTTTAATTTTGGGTTTATTTTTGGTAGAGGTGTTGTGCCAAAAAAAAATTAAATGGTAAATCTGTCTGAATATGATATAAAATGTATAAAAAGTTCTACCATCACTAAATGAACATCACAAGTTTTGGAGTAAATGTAATGGCATAAAATACCAAACTTGCTTAGAATTTTAAAAAGCAATATCTTTCAGGGGCACCCAACGGAATATTTCGTTAAAATATCTGTTCGGGAGACGATTTGAGATCTAGAATTTTCGGAACATGCATTGTAAATTTTTTTGCTTGCCTGCCTTTCCTAGGATTTTCGAATATCTAAAAAATGGTATAATTGTTCATTTTTAACGGATTTTTTACTCTAAAAAGGTCACCTAGAATTTTCGGGAGCCCTTCTCTGGCTGGAATTTTCAAAAAGGTAAGTTTTGATAACTATAACTTTCGGATCACTAGACTTTCAGCTAGGAAATCCGAACAGATAAAAAATTTTTAGGGGATAAAAATATGCCTATATCTACCGTTTAAATGCTAAAATTCGTTCAACGGTGCTATCTTTAAGTGGTTTTGAACTATATTCTCGATGGGTGCCCCTGATCTTTCAAGGCCATACTTTTACTTTTGAGGGGGGTAGGGGTTTTTGCACCTGAACATGAATAATAATGATGATGATAAATTAAATTTATAATGTGCCTTTTCCATTAACAGTAAATATGTTAAAAATTTAGGGGAGGCTGACATTCAGGACGGCTTACTTTTTGAAAGGGGTGGGGGTCTTCTCAAAGTGAAGATGAACCTTTTCTTGTTTGAGGAAGGAGAGCACTTGCCATATCTGCCCTCCAAATTGGCCACTGCTTACCAGTTCCCGATTCTATAACAGAACACAGTTACCCTGGGTTCCAGAGGGTTTTTTTTTTTTGCGGTGACAAAGAGCGGCGAAGCCGTGATCGTCCAGAGAGTGGCGAAGCCGCGATCGAACGAGAAAAAAAAAACCCTCTGGCACCCAGGGTAGAACACAGTTGACCTGGGTGGGGAGGGGATGGAGTTTATTGCTAAATATTATAATTCTTAGCACCCTCCAACCTGGGTCCAATGGCGATCTCAAACCTTGAGACTACATTCCTTTTTACACAAGCATGGTGAAACAAGCAACTCTAGAAAGTTCCGTTGCACGTTTGGTTTTGAAAAGAGTAAAGATGGCCTTCAGTAAAATGCCAAGGAGTTTGTTAAGTCATGTTTCTGAAAGCTAGGCATGCACAATTCATCCGAAGTGCAATATTTATTTCTGTACTTCCAATTGGAACTTTCCAGGGTTGCTAATTTCCCGTCCAGTGGCCAAGGAAAAATTTGAAGAAATGAAGACAGATTGGGTGGAATAGAAGTTCCACAAGGTGCTCAAATGGGAAGTGAAGGGGTCACTGAACTAAAAGTGAAGATGAGCATTCTCTTGGTTGAAAAGGGGGTCCCAGGTCATCTATTCTCTTTTCAAGGCCTGTACCCCAGTTAGCCACTGTGGACCCAAGTTAAAAAGAACCTGGCTGAACCAGGTTGCGCATATGAGCTGAGCCAGGGGGGGGGGGGACTGGTTACCAGAATTTTACAGTGTCTTATATCTATCTTGGCAGATCATAAGCTGCTTAAAAGGGGGCTAGAGTGAAGACAAACTTTTTCTTGTTTGAAAAGTAAGAGGTAACCCAGGCCATTCATGTCTAGGCACCCCCCCCCCGCCCCAAGTTGGGTGACCCTATTCGGCAGAATGACGGAACGGCACGGCGGAATGGTGGAATATCCTAAAACACGGAAAGACGGAATATCCTAAAATGAGGAATGACGGAACATCCTAAAACGCAGAATGAAGGAATATTTTAAAACGCGGAATTGTGAAACAAAAAAAACCATGTAAATTAACGAAATCCTCACTCGATCAGTGATGATCACTCGATATACTACCTCAAAATCCCTGCTCGAGATCGACATCCTTATAGGATTAAGAAGATAGAGAAAGAGCCCTTCGTTTTATGGGATATATTAAGTGTTAACTGGTTTTCTACTGCTAGCAGCCTCTGAAAACAAGTTGTTTTTTCTGTCACCACAACGAATATCCACAAGTTAAGCATCGTCATTCTTAGCTTCAATCGCCGTCTGAAAGAAATAGCAGTTAAAATTTCCTTTTGTTTGTTTGTTCTTGTTTGTGTTGTTGTTTTCTTTTTTTGTTTCACAATTCCGCGTTTTAGGATATTCCGTCTTTCCGTGTTTTAGGATATTCCGCCATTCCGCCGTGCCGTTCCGTCATTCCGCCATTGCGCCGAATAGGGTCACCCCCCAAGTTCACCACAGTTATGTTCCTAAATATTTGGGGTCAAATTCGGTATTTTGGACCACTTCCTGTTTCATTTGGACTTATCTCTAATGCATCAGTCAATTGAAACCCCGGCCCCCCGACCCCCGGGACTTGGCGGGGATTTAACGCGTCCAAAGCGGGGATTTAACGTACTTTTAACGGCGCGTTGGCCCCGGTGGGCGGTGGATTTAACACAACGTCAGTAGTCCGGGGCCGTGGAGCGGTGATTTAACAACACGCGATCACCTGAAGCGGGGACGACAGCCGGAGTTAAACATGAAGGACTAAATGTTTGCCTCGATATGTTTGTTATGGGGAATCCGTTCTAAGAAGTCTTCCATTCCCTTGATAAAGGCTTTTGTGACGCCTGGCTGATGACACGAACAGCAATTCATGTATTGAAACGTGTATATAGGTTTGTATTTAATGGGCGACAGCTGGGGTTTAACATCAAGGACTAATTTTTTTCCTCAAAATGTTCGTTCGTTCTTATGGAATCAGCCACCTTTGTACACTATCGTCTCGAAGAAAGTCAGTAGTTTCTGTTTCTGAGACTTCAGTCGTGAATTTTACCGTAGGGTGAAAGGTGTTTGCCTTTTGAAACTAAAAATAATTTTTCTATTTTGTCTCTTCTTATGTCCCACATTGAAAAGACGTCGTCAATGAATCGTTTCCACTTTTTCTGAATATAATCGTTTTCTAGTTTGGCCTTGAAGATGTTAGCAGAAGATACGGCGATTTTCGTGACATGGCTGTTGGATGGGTTTGAAGATTATCTTTTCCACTGAATTGGAACGAGTTTTCTTGAAAGATCAGACTCGGAGCATCTTCGTCTTAAAAAACTTGTTAGGCACGGGAGAGTTTATGAGACAGCTTTAGAGAAGGTTCTTTTAGGCTGTTTAGGCAGTGCAATCTTCTCAATTAAGTTGTTAAAGTCTGTCGCACAAAGCTTGTTTCTGTGCTACCGGCTGAAGTTGATGGACAATAAAAGCTGAAATACGTTCTTCTGACAGGTGTGTTCATAATAGCTTATTTCGGGTTTGAAATTTGGCAAATTTGTGACTCTGATCACTACAAAAACGATTTTGTTATTTTTTTCTCAAAGTAAAAGGCTTTTTTGTGGAAACAAACTACATCGGGTTTCTTTCCTATCTTAAAACTATATATGATGAAAAGCTGTGAAAGAAATAGATTTTTCAACTTCCGCAACGAAAGAAATCAAGATTTTTGACTGTTTTTTTTTTTTGCTGAAAGTCGCTCTTGAGTTGGTTCTTTATTTGGTTCTTTATTTGGTTCGTATTAACAGACGTCTTGGCCCCTATGGCGGGGTAAAAAGCCGGGTTTTAACACTTGGTAAATGTTAAATTCCCCGGTAAGTCCCGGGGGTCGGGGGGCCGGGGTTTCAATTGACTGATGCATAAGTTTCACTTGTGTTACTTTCTTTAAATGTGTCAAACTCTATCGTCTTTGTTCTCGGGTGACTACAACACTTGTTGAACTTCAGCAGCTTCGCGAATGCCTTCCTGAAATTGTCAAATCGCCACGCATAAACAAACGGGTTCACTCCAGAATTGGCCAAAATCAAAAGAAAATGAATATCTCTAGCCCAGTGAATAAAGGTACAACTGCAGGAACTGCAAAGGTTGGTTATGTAGATACAAATACACGATGGAAGGTAGCACGCCAAGAAGAGAGCTAACATGATCATAAAGGTCTTGGTGACTTTCTGTTCCCATCTTATAGCTTGTCTCTTTGCATGATTGTCTTCGTTAGTCTGATCCAAGCAGTCCCACTGTTTCACTTGGTTCTTAAACACGCGAAATATTTTCAGATAAGTCAATAGCATGATTAGAAATGTTGCAATTATCACGGTGTGTGCGAAGACAAAAGCGTACGTCAAGTAACCCGTGACGAGGTATATAAATGGAAAGCTAAGCGAGAATGCCCAGATGCCAGCCGCCACAAAAGCAGCTCGCTTAGGATTCAGTTTTGTTCTGTACGAGAGCGGAGAAGTAATCGCCAAAAATCGATCCAGCGTCAAGGCTGCCAGGCTGAGAACTGAAGCCGTGCTCGCAATGAAGTACGGCATGTGGATGTAAACAAGAGCTGCGGGATATTCTTTCGCAACTCCTTCGCTTACATGGTAGGCTACGGACATCGGATCGACAACAAAGCCCACTACAAGATCGCTAATGGCTAGGTTGGCCACGAAGTAGTTAAACGGCGATTTGAGATCCCTGTTAGGGTCAATGAAGATGGCTAACACCACAAGAAGGTTCCCTGGAATGGTAAACAAGCACATTCCGACGCCTATTGCGGCCGAAGTGAATGAGATGTAACTTGGAGGAATCGTTTGATTGATGCACGGATATTCACCAAATAACGACATCGCTCACAATGCTTCTCTCGAGTCAACAACCAGTATTTTAAAGTAGAACTGATGTTTACAGAATTTTGACGCGCAGATCAGATACGTGTTCCGGTTCGAAGCTGTGATATTTCCCACGTTTCACCGGATACAGAACTAGAAGCCCTGTCATTCGGGGGACTCCCCCTGTTTCGGACAGTCAAAAGGTCGAACCTGCCCGGGGATGGTGGAGAGGGGGGGGGGGGGGAAGTACTTTCGGCGAGGCCCAAAAGGTGTGCGTTTTCAGGCTGTAGGCATATCAAAGGTTAGGGATTTCACGAGTTCGGGTAGAAACCCTCGATCAGACTAGACCCCTCGAAGAGTTGATTAATTCTTCCATTCTACTTCCATTAAAGGGGTTATTCAAGTGAAAAATTAAGAAAAGAGGTACTATTTTCTATCGAAGGTATATGAAAGGGGTACGTTTTCTGTAAAACTGGTATTTAATTTATTTTGTTTTAATTAACTTTATTGGGAAAATTTGAAAGGGTAAAAAAATGAGTACCCCTCACCCCCCTCTCAGGGGACTATGCATGAAACGGGTTTGGTCCAAAGGAGCGAAAGGGAAGACTGCCAAGTCCAAAATTTAAGAAAGTGAAATACTTTCGGAACTTTATGTATCCGACTAGTAAAGAAATCCGTTTTGAAAGTGAAGTAAGGTGTAGTCACAGTATAGTAGGTTGTCTTGTCGCAAATGAAAAATTTTCCTCTGCCATGCCAGTGTGTCTGCAAACATTTTTTTTAATTTATTCACCTCTGCAAACATTTTTTTCCAAAAAATCCAAACTATTTTTATACATATTGTGTTTGCAAGTAATTTATTTTGTCGTTTTAGATCCTGCAACAATTTTTTTGTTAATATAATTCATACCCTGATTAAAAATATAACACAAACAGCGGTGATAAACATTATGAAAAATCGCATTTTTATAAACTTGACGTTTCGTATGCTAAGCTACATACATTTTCAAAAGTATAACCGTTAAAATTTTTGGCAACTATTTATATATGTTATGAAAGGGGTCTGGAACCGAGACTGAGACAATTGATCTTCAGCAGTAATTAAATATTTACATTAGGTTAATAAAGTAACAACGTCTCACTGCCGACATTGGCATTTAAAGAAGGTTGTAGTTCATGAATGTATAAGGTCTCTTTAATCTTGCAGTGGAGGTCACCACCCCCCCCCCCCCCCCCATTTCACCCTCCAGAAAAATAATGGTCCGTCCCTAAACATGACTCACAAACATCTTCGTCACTTTTATATTGGGTGAAAGTAAAGTAAAGTGCTCTTTATATTACTAGATAATGCTTTCACAATTTTTCTTCGAAGACACGACGGAGAGTAAAAAGTCTATCAAGGGGGCAAGGGCACCCCATCCCAAAAAGCGAAGGAAACTGGTACTTAGTAGACAACCAGTGTTGTACCCAGTACTCTCTCTACTTTCAATATGGCGGTCCAATGAAGCACAGCTCTTGTCCTCAAAACAACAGTTATTTCCTATTTGTCCTCTTAAATGTGAAATAAGAAAAGCGCTTTGTGTAACGAAAACATGAGTACACTGACTAAATAGCATTAAAAAAGATGGATGGAACAGAGCTTCGACAAATTCGTGTTGTACATCAAGATACCGACGACGTCTTCAAACAACAGCAGACGGAAGATACGGTAAGCTCATGCAAGTGAAATTAGAGATTTCGCAGCTGTCGTTTATTGCGAGATTGCAGCTGAAGACTTTTTCGGGTTTTATAAGTTTACAATTTAAAAATCAAACTTAAGCAAGAATACTGGTAGATTACCCTAAACTTGCTGCTTTTATGAGCTGTTTATACGTTGCTAATGTGCACTGACAAGCAAAAAGCCTCAATAAACATTATTTGTATTAAGGTTGCCCTGAGGTTGCCTTTATGGAGGCATCTGCTTTCAGACTTGCGCGCCTGCAATAAAAAAGCCATAAACGAAAGACGAGCCTTGGTTTTATCTTCTTGCCAATGATACCTTTTATGTATTATAATGATATGTGTTTTTATATTTGTGTCAATAAATGTACATTTGTATAAACAAGGAAAGCTAATTTCTCATCCCTTATGGCAGAGTACTTGTCATTTTCAGTTTCAGTTACGTGAAATAGACGATGCAAGAGATACAACCTTCCTCCCAGGACCTTGCCAACACAACAAGAAGTTTGCCTGTGTTTTCCTTCCCTGTGCTGTGCCTCTATTCTACATTGGAGGGGAAATGTATGTACCTGTAAAAGAAATACTTTAGAGGTGCAGTTAAAATTGTTAAAGAGACATGTCCAGTTGTTTAAATCCAGGCATAACTAATCGATGATCAATGACATCAATTGGTAATCAATGAGTAATCGATGGGTAATCAGTTGATTAGTCATTGATTATTGGCGATGATCAATGAGTAATCGATGAGTAATCGAAACCCAAAAATTTTGTGGCCTATCGATTACTCATCGATGACATCGATTACTCATTGATGTAATTGATTACCTATTGATGTTATTGATTACTCATCGATGACCCATCGATTACTAATCAACTATCATACTGCACATGAAAGACACATTCCTTGCTTTCTTGTAACATTCTTTTGTGATTTTTTTATCTATGTTAGTCATATTTTGCTTTATAACTGGCATTCTTGTTGACGAAATTACGCCCTCACAAAAGGTCAAATAACCTTTCGGCATATCAGGACGTGAAGGGCTAAGCACAAATACAGATGATATTTCAATATTTCTCTTTACCCAACTCTTTATTTAATAACAAAACAATTGGACAGGAAAACCAACCAGTCTGGAAATGAAACTAACAAGTACGGAGACAAGAATCGCCGACTACATGGTTATAGATTTTGTTCGGTGGATGTTTGTCAGCAAAGTAAAACTGCTTCGGCTTAAGGAGACATAAGCACTTACATTACGCACCGGAACAGCTGCAAGCACTTTTACTTTCTGTGCTTTTTTCACGTTTTACCATGATATTGTTAGATTGTTATAGCGTGTAATACTTTTACAAGTTCCGGTTTTCAACCACGAGACTATATCGATGAGTAATCAATGCAATCAATGACTAATCGATGCAATCGATGACTAATCGATGACCAAATATTTGGTGGCATATCGATTAGTCATCGATTACTCATTGATCATCGGCAATAATCAATGACTAATCAACTGATTACTTATCGATTACTCATTGATTACTCATTGATTTTATTGATGTCATTGATGTCATCGATTAGTTATGCCTGGTTAAATTTGTATTTTATCCTATTAGAGTATTCTGAGAGTAGACTTTTGGTAATATTATTATTTATTATAACCCACTGTTTAATTTTTGTGCATGCTCATTGTACAAAACTTATCATGTGATACAAAATCAGACAAGGGGTAATGGACAAAGTACCCCCCCCCCCCATCTGATTTGATATCCACCGCCCGATTTTATGCACAAGTAAATAAACAAACAAACAAGTCAGTCACCTTTTCAGGTCACTTTCTAATCAAATTTAAGTGTAAAAAAATAATGTAAACCAATCAACTTGTACCGTAAAGTTCCGTGTATAAGCCGCACCTTTTTCCTCAAAATTTTGGTGAAAAATCGGGGGTGCGGCTTATCTACGGAAACATCTCTGGTTGGAGTTCCCAAAGGCCTATTCATAAAAAACTTTTCAAAACATCACTGAATAGACACATAACAACCTGAAAACTTTGTTGTCGTTCACTGCCTTTTCTTTCTTCTGCAAAGCTGTTTGCAGTGATGCCTGCCGGTCACTTCGAGGCATCGAAAGAGATCTCTTTTCGCCTCGTGCTAAGATAACCACAAGTACTCACGAGACAAAAAATGCTTGACCACTTCGCTTTTTTATTGACCTTCACTGCAAATGATTTTTTTGGATTATCAAACTCCTATTCTGCATGAAGTTTTTATCCTGTTGCGGGTAGCAGTCTCCAAGAATTTTGAAAAGGTTGTTTCTTCCGAGAGCCAAACCGAAAGACCGCCATGTTTGTTTTCATGCCCAGACTCCTCTCTTCATTTCAAAGCATTCATTCGCGTACGAATTTCATCGAGTGTTCTTGAGTGCTTAGAAGTGATTATCTTGAAAAAATGATATCAAGAGAGCATCTCAAGTTTAAGATATTGTGAATTCAAATTAAGAAAGAGGTATGACAAGTGAAATTTTGCTTTCGTAAGACTTAATTCATAGTAAACTTTGCAACAACTGCCGTGTCAGTGTTTTGAAACCGTGCTTGTTCGCCCTTGTTTGTTTATTAATAGCACTTCACTTGAACTTCAAACTTTTTTGTCTCATTTTTTTTTTTTGAAATTTGAGCTTCAAATCGGGGGTGCGGCTTATACACGGAACTTTACGGTATTTTATTTCAACCACAGTTACACCGTGATTATCACTGTAGGATATTTTCCTATTAACCAGCGATAAAGCATGTTGAAGAAATTAATTGGAAGGTTATGAAATAAATAAACCCTTTCCGGCTTGCTGGTGTATTGGAGGATAATACCCCTGGCTGAAAGATTGTCCCCAATTTTTACAGTTGCCCTTTGAAGCTTCACTTCTCGGCCAACTCTTCAATTTTCTAACAATCTTTCAGCCTCAGGCATTATCCTTCGATATATTTTATTAGAACTTTAGAACTTGTTTTCCGCTTCATACCATTATGCTTAGATAATTTTTCATGTCCTATGCTTATAGGAATTAAATTTTTTCTTACAATTCAAACACTTAGAATACAAAAGAGAAGCCCCCCTCCAATAATAACACATCCAAAAAAATAATCTCATCAAAAAGCCGTTTGAATTATTTAAGTTATATTGTTTCACAGGAAAGTACATTGATTTCATTCTTTTTCATCTCACATTTGTCACAGGTTGTTTGGATCAGCCGTTTTTGGAATTTTGATAATATATCTTGTTGATAGCACCTCAAGAACTAAACGAAGGTAGGGTACCATTTTTTTGTTAAAAAGATCATTTAATTTGATTATGGGTAATTAAATTGATATTTAAAGTCCAGTGTGTTTTTTTGCAGTTCTCTGGTTGCATATGTCCTTTCAGTTCTTATTTTCCAGTTGTCAGCAATGTATTGCCTTATTCCATTTCTGTGGTAAGTTTAACCAGACAATACATGCACTCAACTCTCTGTAGTATAATAATATTAAATGCTATACTGTCATGTATGCAACTTTGCAGTAAACCAATCATAAGTCTTGTCTACTGTCCTGATTTCCTGTGATATCAAGTCACTGACCTGATACTACTGGGTTGGGTACAGTCAATACATACAAGAACTACGCGTACTACACACACAATACATACACGTTTTGGTATACTCTGGTATCTGATCAGGCTTGTTTGGTCTCGCCATTAGTATTTTGGCTCAACTGCATCTTGCCAAAATAGGAACCATGGCTCAACCAAACTTGCCTAACACACAGCCAAAGTGTACCAAAAGCTAAGATTAGGTTTAAAAACAAAAATAGCATTCAATGTGATCTCTTACATGTACATTTATTAATTTAAGAAAACTTCTATAGTGCATGTATGTTAAATAAGAGTTATGAAGGCTAACAGCTCTGGTATTTTCTTTTACTCTGAAGGTCAGTTTGGTCTAGTCCAGTGACTTAAAAGTACAGCCTCATCCTTCCCCTCCTGATACTGTTCCAATAAAAACATACTACATGCAGTGATGACGACTTATTAATTTTATTTATTGTTTTCTTTTTGTCAACTGTAGGAAATCAATATTTAATCTAGGACTTATATTTATTTACAACGTATTTATTGTGCTATCAGGTAAGATGGATTTCAATGTGTAACGACTATGAATTTCTATAATAGATTTCCTAACATGTTGACCCAACAGTGTGGTTTTTATTCTTGATTGATTTTTGGATTAATTTTATTATAATTGATTATAAAGTCATTGCTTTTGTTATTGGTCAATTATTTCTTTTTTTGCTCCACTCTCCTCTTGTTTTATAATTTGAACAAGACCTTTTATCACTCAGTTCTTGAGAAATGAGAGATTATTAAATATGAGCTACATTGTATTTTATGTACCGGAAATGTTTTTTTACCATCTTTATACAGGTGGAGTTGGTCTTCTTCAGTTTAAGCAACTACAACATGAAGAACCAGAATTTGTAATGGTAGGAATGAATTTACTGCAGTTATAGATGATGTCCTAATAGTGTCTCTACTTTACTTTTGAACTATGTGTTTGTTAATGATCAAGACAGCCCAGTCTTATGCTAATTTTTTAATGTTCTTTTTGTACAGAATATGGAATATATTTTATATATTAGCTATCCAATAGTTGGTCAGTTAACGTTGACGGCAGTGTCAGGAAATGTGTCCAGCTGGTCTGTTGCACCATTCTTCTGTATTATATTTGGGTAGGTACACTGTAGAAATAATTCATGAGACACTAAGTACTGTAAAATTATTTTGTGTTGAGTTGAATCTGAGACATAGCTCTTCAGTGGGAAAGAATTATTAACAATAAGCACATGTATTGAAAGAGTACCGTTTTTTTTTTTTTCAGACTTGCAGTCAATAACCATTGATTTTTTGACATTTCAGATTTCTTTTTCTTCAAGTTTTCTACCCACCTAGTAGATCTTCCTTTATGTATCAGAATGTAGTTCATAAAGCTGGAGAGGAGAGACCTCCTGATCGTAAGTACTTTTCTCTACTATTGAGGAAAATGTCTTGGTTTTACAGGAATGCTCAGACAGTAGTTATAGTAGGAGGAATACGTGACAGCCGTTTAAATAGTTGGCAAACCATTTATATCAAATCAAGTGGGCCAGGTTTGAGTGCTGACCGAGGTCACTGTGGGATGATTGTTCTTGGGCAAGACACCTACTGGTAGATTAACTCTTTCTACTTAGGAGAATAAATGGGTACCTGCACTCTGTTAGGGAAACTTGACAATTCAATATGCTCTGTGGGTCATTGGTCCAAGTGTGACTTACGTGTTCACTACCTTGTTTGTTTCTGAAAAGTCAAGAAAATCCCTCACTCTGTAAGATCCTGGTTGTTTCTCACCTGTAACCTAGGGTTAATCTATTGGCTGATATCATTCTACAATTCTATGTGATTATAATAATAATGTACATATAACTTTCTTTCAGGTTTTATACTTAGCAGTCTTGAAAAGACACTGTTGTTAGTAAACTTAGTCACTGTCCCAGGTAGCATGTTTATTGTGATTAATTTTCTGGAGCTCTTACATCTTATGACCTGGGTGAGTACTACTTGGCTACATACATGACTGTATATTTGAGAGTAAATATTAACGATTATTAATAAAAATAAACAAACAAATAAATAAATAAATAGATGGATAAATAAACAAATTGCTATATTTAGAGAGGAGTCCGACGCCACATCAGCTCTTGCTGGTTTTCATGCGGGTCCTACATATATATCCAGGACGAATCGGAATTTGGAAATGTTGGTTTTTCAGGAGGGAGGAAAACCAGAAAACCCAGAAAAAAACTCTTGGAGCAAGGTCGAGAACCAACAACAAACTCAACCCACATATGATGCCGGATCCGGGAATCAAACCTGCGCCACATTGGTTGGAGGATGATGAGCCCTCTCACCACTGTACAATCCTTACTCCCTATTGCAATTATTTAAGTCTTGCATTTTAATTGTCTCGTCAATCCATGAATTAATACTTTATTTCATATAGGCTTTATTTCCTTAGAAGTACCAAGACAAGATCACTATCAAACAGTCTCTTCCTTGCTGAATTTCATTATTTCCTTTGCTTAGATCCTTGGGCGAACAATGTATTTCGGGTTATATATTCAATCCTCCCTTTATAAATTTTGTAATTGAACACGATGCATACTTGTACACATGTGCAAATAAAGAGAGGTGGTGAATGCCTGAGACACATCGTGGTAATTGACAATGCGTTGCTTTACCAAACAGGTTAAACTGCTCTTGTCTGGCCTTCTTCCTGTGTTTCTTTGTACATGTCTGGACATCAAAGAAGAAATTGAATTTTTAGGTAAAGCACGAAGCAGTAATGTTAATTATAAAATTGCCAAGGAATTACACTTGCTACAATAATGTTGGTCAGTTTAAGTTTATTATTAATATTGTTATAAGGTACCTGGTCTTCTTCATGCCATGCTTTATTGAGTTAATGCTTTCATGTATGTCATGAGCTTGAGCACATGAGTTTGAGCACTTTCCTAAAAATTTTAAGAAGGCAGTTGTGAACTTTCTTCTCATGAGTGTTGAGTAACAGTCAACTCTCTCTAAAACGGGCACCGTCGGAACCAGCTCCAACTGTCCGTCTTAGAGAGGTATCTGTCTTATAGGAAGTTTACCGGTAGTTACAGTTAAATGACTGAAAGATGGCGGGGACGGGATTAACACCGGGTGTCCATTAAAAGAGAGTTGACTGTATATGAGAACTAAGAGTTTTATAAGTCTACCAGCCATCGAGCCACAGTGCGAGCCATGCGAGCCACAGTGCAAGCCATGCGAGCCATGCGAGCCACTCAAGGCTGCTTTTTACGTTTGTTTTGCCACAATGACCAAGAAATCCAAATTTTTAAAGTTCATATGCTATAAGCATAAATATATCACTGTATTAATAGTGTTGCCACAACCAACAAATGAAAGCTAACCACAAGCAAACCGAGGTGGAACTAACCGCAAGCCTGAAACCAGGGTGGAACTAACTGCAGCAAACCGGGGTTAAACCGCAAGCAAACCTGTGTGAAAGCTAACCGCAAGCAAACTGGAGTAAAACTAACCACAAGTAAACCGGAGTAGAGCTAACCGCAAGCAAACAGGGGCGAAACTAACCCTTAACGCAAGCAAAATGAAGTTGAACTAACCGTAAGCAAACCTGACAATCCAGCCCATATTAAATTCCAACTCAAAAATTTAATTTGACATCCAAGAACAATCAAAGTCTGAAAGAGGTTTGCATAACGAGGTGAGCTGGTATTTTTATAATTTTATTAGTCATGACTTGCATGCCTCGCCTGGCTCGCATGCCTCGCCTGGCTCGCAGATTATGCAGGCCCGAGAACTAATGCATTTTTAAAGACAGTAAAAAGAAGCATGGCTGTGCCTCGTGCTTCTTTGTGGATGTCCCTTGTGTTCTTAAAAATTTCTACATGCTTATAGAACTCAACAGTCCACTTGGCATGTTTATCTCACTGTGAGTGTATATATATACCAGGTATATGTGTAGTTTGGCTATACATTTCTACTCAGTACTTAACCCTCGGACGTACAAGCTAACTCACACCCCCACCATCGTAGGCGTAGCGAAATTATTTTGAACTGAAAAGAAAGCCCTTAGCTTACTCTACAAGATGACATAATTTTAATTGGCTGTGACGTCATATGACGTCACGTGACGTCATTAGAGCCGCCATCTTGGATCCGCCATCTTGGATTTCAACATTTTCTTAGAAAGTCAGAAAATAATGGAAATTGATGCAAAATCAAGCCAGAATGCTTACGGAATGTAAAAATAAACACATCTTGCACTTCTGTTTTAAAAAACTGGAAAAAATTAAGAAAAATGGTAAAAATGACGATTTTTGGCAAGACCTGCTTGTATTTATGACGTTGCCATGGCAACGTCAAACACCATGGACACATGGTTGACATATCAAAATTTCTGCAAAGGATGAATGAACAGCTACTGAAAGTTTCAGCATTGTTGAGTAAATCGTTTTTTCAAAATTTGGAAAAAACCTTATGGGGGGGGGGGGGGTGGCATCCCCCCCTTGTACGTCCGAGGGTTAAATGGCTGGGTTTGTTTATCCCAACTATGTTGCCTTCACATTTATAAATAAGTTATATTGAGCTCTGCAACCATTTGTTGTTCTTTTTTTTCGACTTTTTTTGCTTGTTCTGCTTCAGCACTTCCGTTCTTGTAGAAAAAACGTGACTTGTCAAATTTACAAACGTTATATAACAATCAAAAACGTGAGTAGTCCAAATCTTACGTCACATAACCAATTAAGAATGTAAGGGGTTCAGCGCTCGAAGGCAGCGAAGTTTAAAACGATTAAGAACGCAATTTGTACTGGTACAAGTCTTTAGGCGCTAATATTAATTTAACCTAAAACGATTAACAACGCAAATTTGTACAGGTACAAGTCTTTCACACACTAAAACGTTGCTAATAGTTAACCAAAGGGAACTCATTTCGTGACAATTGATTATTTCTGCTGAGTTGCACAATTTAGAATTACAACATCATTAAATGTGTTAAGTGATATTTACAAGTGTTTTTGTAGCCTGTTGTGAAATTACTTCCGGTGTAAGCAGTAAACGCTAAACGGTTTTGCTTCTGTTCAGAAGTTAATGCATCGCCATTAGAAAAATAAACAGCAACTGTTTTACTGGAAATGTAGTCATTAGAAATGGCATGTGTAGCCGTAAGGTAAAGAATAATGCGAGGAGAAGCGGCTTTTGGTAATATCCAAACGAAAATTTACTTCTCAATGTGGGGTTAAGATTGTGTGACGAGACAAAAGGTAACTCTGTCGTGCGTAACCTTTATCGAGAACCCTGCACTAAGCCGAGTAGAAATCTTTCTAACTCGAAAGGAAAAAACTATTTCGATTAAATGCAAACGTCAAAGTTTACCATTTTTAACCAAGCCAAAGTATATGAGTCACAAAGCACCCAGCCGTCGCGACTGACAAATACAGCATTTCCTCCGTGAAAATAAAAAAAAAAAATGCTTGAACTGAAAGACGTTTGAATTCTTCCATGATATGTTCGAACAACAATGCTCAGGATAAACCTTCTACTCATACTAACTTCATGCAAAAGGTCGATATCTCGAAGAGATCTTTGATTATATTATGATAATGGTTATTTTTTTTAATCAGAATTTTCCAAAGATGCTGTAGCCAAAGTGAAATTAGGAACTGGACTAGGGAGCATGGTAAGTCTATATAGCCACACTCAAAATAAGTTCACACTCAATGGCTCTACAAAGATAATTATGTGATTGTCTCTAGTGTGTTACATACAGGTAATAAGTGGTAGCAGTAGTGGGAGAAATTGAGTTAGAGAAGTGGGTCATAACTTCTGAACTTTAAAACAACATTGCTACACATATACAGTTAAAATAACCTTGCATTTGTCTGGCCGCCAACTCACCTGGACATGACTGTCTGTGTAAAGGCCGATTTACACGGTACGATTTTGTCGCAAGCAACAAAATCGTACCGTGTAAATCGGCCTTAATGGCCCCTATCGTCATAGTTATGTGTTTTTTGCAGCACTGAATATAGACTTCAAGTAAAGGGCTAGTGCATGTAAGGTACTGAATGATAAACAAGCTGCCATAACATGACTCTGATTTCTCTGTCATTAATGGCAAAGCTGTAGCTTGAAAAGTAAATTGATCATAATATAAGATTGTAAGGAGACTCTTACGGATAGGGCTATCATTTCAACATTAACTACACTGTACATGTGAATTGCCTTCAGTAGAAGCATCAGTAGAAGCATGTAACATTTGGCCATGTCTCTCTTACTGTTAACTTCTTCAGGTGCTGTTGTGTATAATATTGATGTCATCTGGCACTGTGGGTGTACATATGCTGTCAGTTATGATAGGAAATATCATTTGTGGTGTTCTAATTGGTTTCACAAGTGGGCGAGAAAAATGGAAGGTACATACATTTGTACAAAAATGTGGAAAAATGCAAGAGAGTTCCATAAAGTTGAATGACACTTCTAAGTTGATCAAGTACAGTTGAATCTCAGTAACTCAAACCCTCAGTAACTCGAACCTCCTGCTAACTTGAACCTTTCCCGAATCCCTTCCAGGTCGTTTTCTTACTAATTTTGCCCTGGATAACTCGAACTCCCAATATCTCGAACCTTTTTCGATTTCCCTTGAAGGTTTGAGTTATCGGGATTTAACTGTAGGTAAAAGAGTAGAATTTTTCCTTGAGGTAGGGTAGGCCAGACCTTCGTATCCAGAGTGTGCAGGTCATTTCACCTGCCATATCATAATATCAGGCTTTTCATTTAAGCCATCTTATTTGTCAAATACAGGTACAGAATTGAAAAATGGTTCTTTGTAATAATTTTATTGTAAAGGTTACCAGTACATTTTTTCTTCAGAATTGAAAAAGGTTGAACATTTTATTATTATGTTCATGCATTAAATGACGATATTCTAGTATCAAATGAAAAATGATAAAAATCATGCTGTCTTGCATGTACAACTACAAATCACACACTTTAACTGAAGTGAAAATTTTATATTTGCAGATGTACCAGTACATACTGTATGTAGCACTTATTGTTGTGTCCTTACTTGGTTTGTGTACATTGCCATGGTCACTTGTGTATCCTTGATAACTTAATAGCCCTGTGACATCTTAATTAGAGTTAGAGACGTTAGATACAACATCGGGAATGTTAAAAGCAGATCACGACAAACAAAGGAAAGTGTGGAAGCAAACTAAGACCCACAAAAACAACCATGCTCTTTACCTGGAAAACTACAGTAAAATAGAATCATTAAACATAGCATTTCTTCACTTCTTCAGGGCTTTGATCAGGGATGTAGCTAAGAAAACGCTAAGCGGGATCAACAACAAGCCCAGCTGGCCTTTCTGGCATTGGCAGCTCTTAAAGTTTACCTAAGTCTTTGTTTTCATGTGAAATTTTAGCCGGATTTAAGTTCTCTTTCAGCCGGTGAAATTAGCCGGCAGCCGGCCCTTAGTGACAACCCTGGGTATCAAGTATTACCGGTATCCCTTTCCCAATGATTACATTACAAAGATTATTGGCTCATATTTGTTATCACAACCTTGACAACAAGAAAAGGTATCAATTCTCTATTATCTCTCTTCCCCTGTGGGGAGTTAATTTGCTTATTGGATTAGTAACATGTGTTTCAGTGCTGTGTGTATTTGTAGCTTCTGGTCCTGACAGGGAATGGTTAAATCCTCTCCTGGTCACTCAGTCATTAGGTAAGTCCCATTAGCATACTGTATTTTCTCGATTAAATGCTGGGTACCAAATAAACGCCTGGTCTCCAAGGTAAGGTTGAAAATAGGTCCCTAAAATACTTATTTAGGGTATAATAAGTTGTATCTATATCAGCCAGATACATTTTTGTTAAAAAACACAAATAAAAACCGTTTCTTAATGAATACCAGGCTTGAAAAACTGCCGGAGTCGAATTAACGCCGGGTCCACCAGGTCAAGTTTGTAATAAATGCCGGGGGCGTCTAATTGAGAAAATACGGTATTTTGTAGGAAACATGGTGATCTAAAAGTTAGCGTGCTGGGTTCCAAATCGAGCAGTCTGGGTCCAAGCCCAAGCTGGGGTCACTTGTGTTGTGTTCTTGTGCAAGAAACTTTACTCTCACAGTGCCTCTCTCCGCCAAGGTTTATAGATTGGTACTGGCCAATTTAATGCTGGGGATAACTTTGCGATGGACTAAAATCCCATCCAACATAGCCCAGGGAGGAGTAGACATTCTCCTAGTACCAGGATTAACGCCAGCTTGATGGGCCACCAGTCCCAAACACAGACTTAACCTTTTTTCACTAGCATATTTTACAAAATGCAAATGCATTACTTAATTTTCTTAGTTGATTGAAAGATGATTAATAACTTGGATAACGGTTGCTGTATTACTTAATGGAAATCAGTCAAAAAAATACATAATCTGTAGGTCATTTCCATTGTCTCTTCTTGCAGGGTTTGTGCTTTGTGAAAATGTTCTTGCATCAGAAAATCTCTATCCAGTTTACTTTCTTGTTGGAACCATGCTCTTTGCTGGTTACATCTCTGAAAGGTACAATTCAGTCTTTTCAAATTGTCTAACGCTATTAAGGTATGAAGCGTATGCACATGTAGATTGCAACTAATAAGTAAGTCAATATGAGCAGTTTACAACAGGGAGTTTATCTATGACGCCTTCGTTATTAACCCTTCTGGCTCCCGTCGTACTCATTTTAAATTGGAAAGAATACTTTAATAATACAGTAAAAACTCTGATATAACGAAGTAGCAAGGGGACTGGGAAAATGTTCTCGTTATAACGGGTCGAAACGGGGATTCTATACTATTTTATAGTTAGTAACTTTCTTTAATTTGGGCAGGCTGAAGAAATTATGGTCTGTTATACCGGGGATTTTGTTAAAAGAGAGTTAATTATATTAGAGTTTTATTGTACTTGGATAGCAGGTATCTAACGTTACAGATTGGTTGGTTGGTGGATGCATCAAGGAAATGTAGAGTAAAGCAAGAACGCTGGCATGAGGGTGGATATTTAGAAGATACAGACCACTTTGCACACTAATGAACTTAATAGGGTAACCATTGACTGGCAAAAAATCTGCATTATGCTTTAAACGGAGATTATTGACCAAATCTAATTTCTGTTGTTAGGTTACACAGTGTAGGCAGGATTCACTCCCAGTCCATGTTACTGTGTATTGCTGTTCACGGTTCCAAGGTGCCCCTGTGTTTATCCATGGTCCTCCCCTATACACAGACAGCCTCTGTATTGCTGCCCAGCATAGTCCTTATATCACCTGCAGTGCTCATGTTCCTCTTTGCATTTGTTGTATGCAAGATAATTGAGGCACCTAAGGGCCTGACGTTAAATGAGGTAGGTTAAAAAAATTGTCATATTTGTTTCTGTACTCAATAACAAGATTCGCTTTGCATCATGATTTTCCAAGCAGTTTGAAATAACTAGGTGGGATGCATGATGTTCCAGTGGTCAGTTCATTGGACTCCAAGACTAGATCGAGAGAAAAACGATAACTCTTTTTCATTATTGTACATTACCACGATGAAACAACGACAACCTTTTTTACGACACGTTTATGATGAAAGCAAAAACACGAAAATACGATCGACCAACTCTCACTTTGATGCCAAGAGGAAATTGTAGGAGTGGCCATTATCCTGAAGAACAACTGTTGTTGCTGATATGTTCTTTAAAGTGTTATTTTGAGCCTCTTATGGATGACATTAATTCTGACTCGTGCTTAATACCTGTAGGGATTAAAGCTTTGTATAGCTTCAGGAATTGCAACAGTTGGAGCATACGATGTTCTTGTGCTTCCTTTGTGGTTTATGATGACTTACAGAATTCCGTCACCAGCTGACGTCTTCGGTATGTGCCTCAGTTTCGACCTACCAATGTACAGTACTATTCTGTGAATACATTACCAGTAGTCTGCACTGCAGACATTTTGAGTGAATCAACAGTATACAGACATTTCTCACTCCTCCCTGCACCTTTTAGCCCTACACTACTCCCTAGAACTGTGCATTTGTCATTTCCAAAAGATCGGAATTAGCCATTAGTCGTTCGCCAAAACGCCTCCGAACTGTAGTAAACCAACCCCTTAATATGTCCTTCTCTGTATAAGTGGTCGTGTAATTGACTTAAAAAGGACCCACCTCAGTGTTGGATTAAGGATGCATTAAACAAATATTTTTTTGTATTTCAGCTGGAGTACTGTTTATCTGGGGAGCCTTGTGCCTCAAGCTCTCTCACGTGCACTTTTCACACAATCTGTTTCTTAAGAGGCTTAATGTCCTTGCTATGTGTGTGAGTGTTTTACTTGAAATTATTCAACCGGACTTGAGCATATACAGGGTAAGAAGTGTGTTTGTCAAAGAAGTATTACTATTTTTGCATGAAATAATGAAAATGTAAGTTTTCTTTCGAACACAGGAGGCAATAACACGAGTCAAAAATAGAAAAGGCTATGATTTTTGTCAGTTAACAAGGAGTCGTTTGACTTTGTGCATTCCCCTGCAGTCAGATACGATCGGTATCAATTTTGCGGAGTTGTGATTTTTTCCTTGTTGGTTTGTGCCACAGTTTAAATAAACATAAGAAATAACAGGAAAATATCATAAACATAAGAAATAGCCCAAGGAATAAAATATTCTAATTAAAAATCCACATCAGCTGTATATTGAAGTAGAAAAAAAGGTTGGTGTTTTGAGGAGAAAAGTAAACCGAAGAACGTAGTGCCTTAGAGCCAACAACTCAATTCACCTGCCTGAGTCATGCTAAGATCTGAAAACCATACCCAGGCCACACTGGGGGAACGCAAAATTTACCAGTGGATGTCTTAATTAACTTAAGTAAATGTTACTTTGCAGTAATATAGTTTAAGAGAAGATTGGCTCCGCTAAAAACTGTCGGCCGTTTGTTGGCCGATTGTCAGCCGACTGATCGCCGACTGACGGCAAACAATTTTAGGCGAGTAAAAGTACGTCTACTGATTAATACGCTTACTTTACCAGGTACTGCAAGGTTCTGTCACATATGTGGTCTCATTATTCTACCCAGCCTTCACTACTGAAAATGTTTTGTTATCAGAGTAAGTCGTGTACAGTCATGTATTGGGGAATATATGCCTTTGTCAGTCGAAATGCAGCAAGGAATTGTTTTAGAAAGATTGCTACGCGTAAATTAAATTAAATATCTCAAAGATACTTGTTACCTCACCCTTGTGCGGATTTGTGTTTTCTGCTGTTCGAAGTGGCATGACTTAAGATTTTTCTGCACCAGGTGGTGTTCCATTTCCTGTACGTCTTTTAAGTTATTTTACCATTTATTAAAATCAACTTGTACGAAAAACACAGTACAGATGCTGTTTAGTGTACAGACTCCACTTGACTTCTTTGCTGCTACAGATAGAGATCAGCTGATTTGTCGTCATTAGGGAGACTGAAATAATTGATTTCCTTTTTTTCAGGGCTGTAGTCCTCCCATGGCTTATTCTTATTGCTATATCAGTGCTAATAGCGGTGCTAACGAAGGTGATAACCTTGGAACAGGCGCCATGGTCACAGACGGTCGCCATCGCTGTTTTCATTGGTTTGGTACCCGGGTTAAAGGCTTCCTCCATGGTGAGTCTGAAGTAGTGTTCAAACAACCCTCCATCACGGCGGCTGTTAAGTGTGACCTACTCAAATCCCTAACGTCACTGCCTGTTGTTTTTCTCTTTGTCATGATAGATGCTTCCTGTTTTTCGTCCTCCTTTGGTCTGTCTCTTGTTTGGAATTTCATCCGCCGCTACATTTTATTTATTGATGCTGTCTTGGAAGCCGATTCATGGACAAGCACCTGTTAATCTGAGGTATCTAAGTGTGTAATTTACCAGATGCTAGACTATGGTTAAAGAGTGAAATGGGCGGGGAAATGGGAAGGCTTGATACAAAAAGCTTAAGATCGAGTAACGTTTTTCTCGTTAGCTGTTGTTTCAAGTGAGAAAGTACATAACACATTTCGCTCGTGGACGCAAAAAACATACCAACATGGCCCAGGGCTGACGGTGTTTAGTTTAGTTTTCGTGTTTTATCATGGTCCGTAGAGTTTGTTATTCATAACAAACCAGCCATGGGCTGTAAATTTGCACATTTGATTTTCTTGTTTGTTCCTAGAATTCACCCGTTCTAAAGCTCTCACTCAATTTCAGCTCCACTAAAAACGTAGCTAATTAGTTTATTTTGTTTCTATTTTTAGCTCTCCTTTCTTAGTTCTTACTGGCTGTTTTCTGGCCTGTGTTTTGTCAGAAATGCTTACTTCCACCCGCCTTGATTCACGCAAAGGTTTGTGAACACAATTCATTAACACAGATTATTCAGCATCAGAATTCTTTTTTTACAAATCATTTGTTTCTTACATTTCCTTTTTCTGTTCCTAAGGACCCCACACGCCGTCACAAGTCTCTTCCAGCTTGTTATATCACTTGTGCCTTTATCTTATTTTGGGTCTTGGACTAAAGAGAGATGCTGTGGCACAGGAAGAGAGCCTGGTAACTAGTGTGAAAACGTGATGTATTCAATGTTTTGACTGATTTCTTACTTTAATAAACCTGTTCAATAAACAGTAGGGAAATAAGTGCCAGTTTTGGCAAATCTTCGTTGAAGCACTCGAAGAATTTCCGAATCATTTCATTCAATCAAAAACTAGCGCGAGCGCTCACGAGTACTCCGAAAGCCGCCACGCGTGTAAATACGTCATGTTGCTTAGCAACTTCTGGGGCAAAAACTGCGGGCTCAGGCACTTCTCGAAGAAGTGATGTCGCCATCAACTGGCACCTATTCCCCCGACTGTAAACGCGCTTGTTACTTATTTGGGGTTGTTTGCTTTTGGCTTTTACCTACAGGAAGAGAAGAAAGGGAAGCTTCCTTCTGGACTCGTTCTTCAGAGTTTTTCATTTTTCTCCAACATCTCCATCTCCATTTCATTTTTCTTGGCTCTGCTATGTTCTCCTTCGGATTACTGGGAGTTATGGGTAGGTGGTTTCTCAATAATGATAGTGGAGCGATTTTCACTTGAGTGTCGTAAGTTATTCGCGTTTGCTTTGGTTTTATATTTCTACGCTTAGTGATTAGTTTAAAAAACTCGCGCCACTTTCCCAACCAATCAGAAGTAAAACCAAAACGAATCATGTGTCGTTTACTCACGTTTTCCCGCGCTTTGCGCCAGCTACATGTATTTGCTTCGAGTTTTCATTGGTTCTCTGGACTGTCTGTGAATATTTTGGATTTGATTTTTCGACACTCAATCGAAAATCGGAATAAAAATATACTTGGCTATGTAAAAAGTATGGTGCTTCTATAACCTGTGTTACTCTCCTTATAGTGCGAATGTCTTTCTTTTTCGTAGATAACATGTGCCATTATTTTATTGTTGTTTCTGAGGCCGGAAGGAACTCCTTACATCCGGGGCATTCGGCTCCAGTTTCCGCCGGCCCTGCCTGCGGCAGTGGCTCTTGCTTTGTGCATGTACCCTAGGACTGTAACTGAGGCGTTACCGGCTCAGATTACATGGCTGTCAGTAGTTGGTAAGTGAACATTCCTACAAGAATCAAACCATGTGTAGCTGATCTGGCACAGTAAAATCTTAAAGAGCAAAGAAGAGAGCTTTGAAGTTATAGACACATGTAGCAACTTAAGGTGGTACATATGGCTGAAATGCGTCCTAAGATAGCCCATTTTAAATCTTTTGTTCACTTTGTTTTAATCCTTAAATTCACTACTCTACAGTATTTTTTACCGCAGAATCAAAGTTGAATTCAAAACTTTCGATTTCCGTTCATAAAGGTGTGAAAATTGACAGATAAAAATGTCACTCAGTTGTAAAGAAAGCCCTATGGTAACATATTTGTCATGTACAGTAGCTGTTCAATTCAAATTACCTGAAGAGCTACAAACGTCTCTTTGAAATTCCTTCACCCGCACCTCATATGTATGGGGACATTTACATTCGTAAATTAATCGTTTATATATATAAAGCATCTGTGTTGTAGAGCTAGATAAGATGAATGTTTTCAAGGCAGGTACAGGTACATCTAAAGGTTGTAGGAAATTGCAAAAGAAGCCTCTACACAGCAAACCCTTACGCTGAACAGCGAAGAGTTTTACTTTTAGGTTTATTGGGTGGTTATTGCACTTATTTGACTGCTTGTACAGGTATTATCACTTTTTATTTTCCATTTTTTCTTCTTTTCGTTATTAGCTTAAGAAGTTAGCTCACTTGTTGTGACAGTTCTAAGCATTTTATAAATTCCTTTATCCATACATTAGTTGTATACTACAGCTACATTACTGTTTTTCATTGTTATGACTTTGTTTTACAGGTTATATTTTAGAGATGATGTTCCTGGTATGTTCCTTACCGACATATGTGGTCTTGGTGGATGCGTTATGGCGTGCAGGCGAGATTTCTTTACTTGAACAACAGTTGGTGATGTTTACAGCTCCTAGTAATGTGGTACTCCTGATCTACTGCAGCACTCTGTCAGCAAGAATCTTAGGTTTTGTTGGAATTGCTGCAGTCTATTGGTTGTTTTATTATGTAAACATTACGGAAAGTAAATAGATTTTTAACTTGTAACTCTCGACTGGCTTATTACCTTTCATTAAAAATTGTATGCAAGCTCTCCACCCTTCATACCCTACCCTTCCAGCATCCTGCTGTTCCTAAAGAACAGTAAAAGTTCTAGATATTTCATTGTGTTTTTGTCTTGAGCAATGCCTTCTGCGTGATGGATGTGGAAGGAGGATGACAAAAGTATGCTTGCAAGCGCGGGTGATGCGCGTGATGCTGGGGACAAATCTTGTACTAAATTATGTGCCAAATCACCCACCAAGCCATGCTGTGTTTCTTCACATCTCAAATATGTTAGTTTTAACTAAAATATTAAAATATATTTAAATAGTTAGAAGCCACCTGCAGTTGTACAACACCGGTTTATCAATCTTCAACGTCAAAAGTACATACATGTATATATTTTCCTTAGTTTCCTAGCATTTCTTTTTGTTGTGAGGTTTTGTCTTTGTTGTTACCATCACAATACTTACGGCCAGCATGCTTGACTCGGGCAGTAGTGTAGCAGCTATTGTAAGCTTGTAATTCTACTGCTCCCCTCGTGAAGCAGTTGCTATTGTTTTGGAGACTTGGGACATTCTACCCATAGTTGTTCTATTCTCTTGGAGGGTAGCGAGCCATTCGTGTAAGCCCTTGCGAGAGATTATCCCGACCCGAATCTACAAGACAAGAGAAAGTTATTTCAGAGACAAACATCAGGGTACTTTTGTTGGAAATCAAATCCTTAGGAACTTTGCAAAAAGTTAGAAAATTCCAAATTACTCCCCTTTTTTCAGTTGAAACCGAACAATAAGATACTTCCGCGCCATTATTCAAATGCTTCTAGACCAGTTGGCTATGTACAAAGCGTGATCGAGGATTTGAACTCGGGACAACCGAAAAACAAATTCAGCTATTGACAGGGGCAGGTCTTGAACCGGGGACCTCCAGATTACAACACAAGCTTGCGCCCTAAACCACTCGGCCATTTTTCGTTGGGTGAATGGGTGAACCTCTTCCAGTTCTCTGTGAAGACAACCCAGCTGCCTTTGTTAACAATGTTTGTGATAAGAGCTATTTGTTTTGACCAATACAATGTTTACGTTACGTTAAGGTCAACAGAGAGACCTGAACTAAACATACCCTCAAGGTCATTATCCTGAAATAGAACTGAACATAGATTTTTAACCAAACTTCGCCAGGTTTATTACTTTAAGGAACTTAAATTTTGAAATTAAAAAGGGAGGGGGGGGTCACAATATTCGTTTAGGAACAGGAAGACCTTGTATATTCCATATTAATTCTTTTATAAATCCTCTGCGAGTGCTGGCAAAGTACACAATGTTAGCGCTAATTTAGTTTTCAAACCCAAAATATGAGAAAAAAATTGATAGGTCACTATACTCGTTTACGAGAAAGGGACAACTTAATTGTCTCGCGGACTAAGCCGCACAGAAAAATGCCGCCATTTTTTTTTGTGCGCGCGCTAATTACGCGAAATGCAATACAGGGCAATTTAAGCAACTCCTGGTAAAAAAAGACAAGCAAATAAATTTCGTTAAAACGAAAATGAGCTCGGAACTGATCACGTTCACTGAAGTAAAAGACAAGAATTACATTGTCAGTACCGGTGGAGAGAAATCATGAGATCTTCAGAGATAATTTGATTAATTTACAGCTATGGTATCTATAGCTAGTCCAACAGTATTTCCAATCCAGTAAATCGCTTATCCATCAGTCTAAATAATTTTTTGGATTTGCGAGCCAATCAGAATTAATATAACTTATAATTATTACTATGTCTAATTCCAACAATTAAACGTTTATAGGCAGGTGATAAATTACTGGATAAGGTACCGGTAATTTTTAGGGTCCTCGGCGAAATACACCGATGAATATAATTTATGCAAGGGCTAGAATCGTTAAAAAATTTCGGGTGAAAAATGTCTTGCCATGGCATTTAGCATTCCTTTCTAAAAAACGTCTTTAATAAATATATATAAAACTTGCGCAAATGCTAACTCTTTTATCTGACTAAATTCGGAACAACTGATATAATTTATGCAAGGGCTAGAATCGTAAAAAAATTTAGGGTGAAAAATGTCTTGCCATGGCATTTAGCATTCCTTTCTAAAAAACTTCTTTAACAAATATATATAAAACTTGCGCAAATGCTAACTCTTTTATCTGACTAAATTCGGAACAACTGAAGGTGCGCGCGCAAGTCTGAAAAAGACAAGACTTCGAATTTCGGTGCTCGCGCGACCCGCCACAAGCTAAAGTACTGACGGTATTTTGAAAGTTTTACGTCTTGGCCGATTAACGCGACGACGTTGAAAACGTTTCATTCACTCAGGCCGTTCTCGGGAAGTGGTGGTGTTTGCCAAATCTACATGTTCAAATTAGAGGCATGGAAACGAGATTGAAGGGCTTTTTTGTACCATCCATGCCAGGTTTTGTTCACGTGATTTTGTGTGCGCGCTGCATGCTACTTACTTACATTCAAACTGTCAGTATCATAATTTAACGTTTTATTTTAAAAGAATTATCTTTGAAAGGATTGCTTCTTTAATTATTGTTAAAATACGAATTTCTCGAAATGTAAGTGCAAAAATGGTAACGAAATCAAGGGCGATGTACATTTTTAAGTAAACAGTTCGTTATGACGCAACAGAAACAGTAATTGGTAATTAACCAATTTGCTCGTGACGTAAAGTTGTAAGTGGGCAGCTTTTCTACTTGTAAGGAGTTAAGCAGCGTCGAGAGGACAAAGTTTTATAAAAGAGAGATTTCTACAACGAGAGATGAAACTGTGGGTCGGGATCCTTTTCCTTGTTGTGTCCTCACAACTTGGAATCAATGCCCGGCCCATCGCAAGACCAATTGCTGCAGGTATGTGAACAAACTTATGTCGTCTCATTTTATGGCTTAACAATGGAATACAGTTTGGTAAAAGAAAACAGGAAAAAAATGGAACCGCGGACATTTTAGTTCAAACAAGCTAAAAAGCCATTAAAGGTTATTTGCCAATTTGGGCTGTTAAAAAAGTTAGTGCCGAAAAAAATCTAGAATTAAGAATTTCGACACCTTTTCTGCTAAAAGTCAATTAAGACCATACTTGCCCGTCACGTTTTGGCGAGCCATTTCGATACTGATGATTTGCTCCAAGTTTGCTCCTCCTCCTGAGGATGATGATTACGAAATTCATCAGTTTACAAGCTTTAGAAGTTCATCGAGAGTGAGCCTCTTGAATACCAATGCAGTTAGCGTGGATGACGACCTGTTTACAGTTAGCTTTCGCGATAGTTACGAGTTTTGCTTGTTTCATTTTGTTTCGGGTTGGAGTTAAGGAGGCTCGATGTAGTTTTTTTAGCCGAAGGGTGGGTGTTTTGAAAATTAAAATTATCTAGGAAGCAAATGTTCGATTTCTGCCAAAATACACCATAATGATCAAATATGACCAAATGTTAATTTTTTACCCATCACTTAGCCACAATGGTTACCATAGCAACGATTGACGTTTTCTTTTGTTCTCAAACAAGCTTGATTTTCTCGAAATCAAGATTAACTCTTGGTGTTTATTTTTTGATATGTTAAAGTTTAGTAGATTGACTAGCTGTTGACTAAATTTTAGAAAAAACTGTTAAAGCGTTTTCAAGTAAATGAAGAATGAAATTTTCAGAAAAACCCGTTTTAATATAAAATAGGCGCTTTTAAATTGTTTTGTATTATTTGAGCGCAGTTATTCTCACTGAAATATAAATACTTACACCATCAAAGACCATTAACTTATAAAAGCGAAGGAGTTTTTGCTTTAATTTGTTAAAATATATCGACTGCCAATTAAAGGAAATTATAAGAAAATAACGAAAACTTCGTTCTTGATTTACTCTAAAACGCTCTTACAGATTTTCCTAACATTTTGTGTACAGGTAGGCAATCTACTAAACTTTAACATATCAAAAAATAAACACCAAGAGTCAATCTAGATTTCGAGAAAATCAAGCTTGTTCGAGAACAAAAGAAAACGTCAATGGTTGCTATGGTAACCTTTTTTGATCATTATGCTGTATTTTGGCAAAATTCGAACTTTGGTTTCCTAGATAATTTTAATTTTCAAAACAACCACCCTTCAGATAAAAAAAAAACTATATCGAGCCTCCTTAAAAGCTCTTTTTTATATAGATTGTTTAGCGACTAGCTGGCTCCAAAAAGTCTTGTTAATTATTGCTTTACTTGTTTTCCCTTTAATTTGTTGCTTTTCATGAAGATCATCGTTATGTGAATGACCAGCAAGACGTTTATGGTGAAAATTCCTTGGAAACACAACCCAAGGAACAAGAAGATCATAATGACGAGCACAGTGCAACAGATCACGGTGGAGAGGAAGAAGATCATAATGACGAGCACAGTGCAACAGATCACGGTGGAGAAGAAGAAGATCATAATCAAGAAGATCATAATGACGAGCACGGTTGGGAAGGAGAAGATCATAATCACGAGCACAGTGGAACGGATCACGGGTGGGAAGGAGAAGATCGTAATCACGAGCACAGTGGAACGGATCACGGTTGGGAAGGAGAAGATCGTAATCACGAGCACAGTGGAACGGATCACGGTTGGGAAGGAGAAGATCGTAATCACGAGCACAGTGGAACGGATCACGGGTGGGAAGGAGAAGATCATAATCACGAGCACAGTGGAACGGATCACGGTTGGGAAGGAGAAGATCATAATCACGAGCACAGTGGAACGGATCACGGGTGGGAAGGAGAAGATCATAATCACGAGCACAGTGGAACGGATCACGGTTGGGAAGGAGAAGATCATAATCACGAGCACAGTGGAACGGATCACGGTTGGGAAGGAGAAGATCATAATCACGAGCACAGTGGAACGGATCACGGTTGGGAAGGAGAAGATCATAATCACGAGCACAGTGGAACGGATTACGGTGGGGAAGAAATTGAATCTATGGGTCACTTGTATGGGTCAATTAAAAATGGGCGAGGTATTGGCGAAGACAACGAATATATACACGGTGAATTTCCGTTTGAGTATTCCCCTTTCCATTACCAGCCTACCTTTACAGATACTACCCATCAGGAAGGCATAAAAGCAAAGCATTTCTTTCCTTCACGTGAGAAACATCTTGGTACCGTTGATAAGAGGGCAGATGATAACATTATGGATGAGGTAGATGCAAATAATGCAAATTTCTTGGAAACGCAGCGCGAGGAAGAAGAAGAATATATTGACAACAACAATGAAACAGAACGCGAAGAGGGCGAATCCGCATCCATTGGTAAATATGGATCAGTTAGAAATGGCCGAGGTGTAGTCGAGGAAGACGAAGATGCCAACGATTATTTCTCAGTGAAGCATTCTTCTCATCATTTTGGATCTATGTATACCGATACTATTCATCGGGAAGATGAGATACATCAAGGTACAGGTGATAAGAGGATAGATGACACTGTGGATGACAATCCAGATGTAGATAACAAACATTCCTTGGAAACACAGACTGAGGAACAAGGAAATATTGAACTCAACAGTGAATCCGGACACAGTGGGGGCGTATTCGAATCTACCGGTCATTATCGTGGATCAGCTAAAGAGGCGCGAGGTGTGACCGAGGAGGATGAAGATGTTCACGATGAATTCCCATTTGAACGTTCCTCATTTCATTTTCGACCTATCTATACGGATACTGCCTACCATGAAGATGTAGCACCTAAGCATTTCGTTCCTTTGCATGAGAAACATCTCGGTGTGGATAATAAGAAGGTAGATGTTGACGTTATGGACCAAAAGCCAGATGCATATGAAACATATTCACTGGAAGCACCGACTGAGGAACAAGTTAATACTAAACACAACAGTAAAACCGAACAAAATGGGGACGTATTCGAATCTACCGGTTATTATCATGGATCAGCCAAAGAGGCGCGGGGTATTGTTGAAGATGACGAAGATACAGCACCTAAGAACTTCATTCCTTTGCACGAGAAACATCACGGTACGGATAATAAGAAGGTAGATGTTGACATTATGGACCAAAAGCCAAATGCATATGCAACAAATGCACTGGAATCACCGACTGAGAATCAAGTCAATATTGAGTACAACAGTGAAACCGAACAAAATGGGGACGTATTCGAATCTGCCGGTCAATATCATGGATCAGCTAACGAGGCACATGGCATTGCCGAGGATGAATTCCCATTTGAAGATTCCCCATTTCATTTCCGACCTATCTATACGGATACGGCCTACCAAGAAGATACACTACCTAAGCATTTCGTTCCTTTGCATGAGAAACCTCACGGTGCCAATAATAAGAAGGTAGATGATGACATAATGGACCGAAAGCCAAATGCATATGAAACATATTCACTGGAAGCACCGACTGAGGAACAAGTTAATACTAAACACAACAGTAAAACCGAACAAAATGGGGACGTATTCGAATCTACCGGTCATTATCATGGATCAGCCAAAGAGGCGCGGGGTATTGTTGAAGATGACGAAGATACAGCACCTAAGAACTTCATTCCTTTGCACGAGAAACATCACGGTACGGATAATAAGAAGGTAGATGTTGACATTATGGACCAAAAGCCAAATGCATATGCAACAAATTCACTGGAATCACCGATTGAGAATCAAGTCAATATTGAGTACAACAGTGAAACCGAACAAAATGGGGACGTATTCGAATCTGCCGGTCAATATCATGGATCAGCTAACGAGGCACATGGCATTGCCGAGGATGAATTCCCATTTGAAGATTCTTCATTTCATTTCCGACCTATCTATACGGATACGGTCTACCAGGAAGATACATCACCTAAGAATTTCGTTTCTTCACATGAGAAAAATCTCGGTACGGATAATAAGAAGGTAGATGATGACATTATGGACCAAAAGCCAGATGAATATGAAACATATTCACTGGAATCACCGACTGAGAAACAAGTTAATATTGAACACAACAGTGAAACCGAACAAAATGGGGACATATTCGAATCTGCCGGTCATTATCATGGATCAGCTAACGAGGCACAAGGCATTGTCGAGGATGAATTCCCATTTGAAGATTCCCCATTTCATTTCCGACCTATCTATACGGATACGGCCTACCAAGAAGATACATCACCTAAGTATTCCGTTTCTTCACATGAGAAAAATCTCGGTACGGATAATAAGAAGGTAGATAATGACATAAAGGACAGTAATCCAGATGCATATAATGCAAATTCACTGGAAGCACAGGCTGAGGAACAAGAAGATAATATTCACAACCCCAGTGAAGCCAAAGAAAATGGCGTCGAATCCGAATCGTTCGGTCACTATGGATCAGTAAGAAATGGGCGAGGTATGGTCAAGGACGGCGAAGATGTCTACGATGACTTCCCATTCAAGGATTCCCCTTACTACTTTCGTCCCATCCATACAGATAACACATACCTGAAAGATAAAGCACCTGAGCATTTTGTTCCATTACATGAACAAGATCACGGTATGGATAAGAAGGAGACAGGCACAAGTGCTGATGGTAATGTTGGATTTCATAGTCAGAGGCGCGATTCTCGAAAAAGTAACAAAAACTCTTATCCCAAGACAGAAACAACTTACAGAGAAACCAAAACTCCAGAAGAATCCAAAAAAGAATTTGATGAAGAAGGCAGAGTTTTGTTCGAGGACATTGATTCCTTCGGTAATACTAACAATGATGTTATTGGCTTGGCGACTATGTACCGGGTAACTGAAAGCAAGGTTTCTCAAGAAGAAGATAGAGAGTTGTCGAATAAGGACATGGCAGCTAAGCATGTCGAAAATGGAGTTCACGATGAGTCAACTGCATTCAAGCCTGATCATGTAGTGGATAATGGAAAGGATCTCGTGTCACATGACGAAGATAATTTGCAGGGAGACTCCGAAGCTTTAGAACATGATAAAGAAAATGAAGGTTACTATCAAGCCTCCGGGGCTGACCGCAAGAAAAACAAAGCTTCAGAGTGGGATGAGGATGATGAAAGCGACTTTCTTACCTCTGGCAAAACTGGGTCTGGGAGAGGGCTGCATTTCAGAGAACGTTGAGCAAAACGAGTGACCATATTTACCTTAATTTGATGAGGACAGAAAGGAGATTTTATTTTATTATTTGAACATAACGTACATTTTCATTGAAATTATTTCCTCAGTCAGTCAAAACCTCTAATTTTCAGTCAACTCTTGTGCATATGTGATATCTCAATACTTGGCAATAGTTGTATATCCGTGCAAATCGAATTGTATGGAACTTTGTTATGAGCTCAGAGCAGAAAAATTTGTAAATATCAGATCGACTGAAATAATTTAAAATTAAATAAAGAACATGAAACAAAATAAAAATACTGGACTGTTGTGCATGTTGATGCATTCAGTAAGGAATGTAGAGCGGTCCTTTCACTAATCGTAAAACCCGCACTACTGAGCAATGACCTCTAAGGAAAAAACACACAGCTGGTGAAATTTCAAAGTATAGGCTAGGTAACGATTTCTAAATCAAGTTTAGTTGCGTGTTGTTGAATAGTTGTTGTATCCGGTTTTGGCATAATTTGCAAAAGCTTTCAAAACTAAGGATTGAAGCCGAAGACAAAGCTTGACAACGGAAACCGATTCACCTTTGCATACTTGAAGACGATATTTTGTGTTTGTTTCCATGTCACTTCCACCAAAGAGACATCTTTAATACCCTGTTTCTGAAGGTAGAATGGAAACAAACAAGAACTACATTCAATGAATAATGATGTACTCTGGGTACAATGAGAGCTACTGTAATTTATGATATTGAGGGTTAATACAGAAAGCAACTTGTTTATCCACAGACGTTTCTTGTTTGTGCGCTCTCGACGAAATTTTGAGATAGAGGAGGGTCTGTGAACAGGCTAAAAGTATCCTTTCAAATGAGGTTGATGATATGTTTTGGAACATCGAAAGTCCTTACGTCTTCCTGTCTTGGGCTCGTGTTTCTTCCTGTTGGCTGTGCGGCACCTTGTGCTAAATCTCCCTGTGTTCAGTAAATGTATCGATTTCCTGTTTTTATTCCCTGTTTAAAGAGCATGATTACATCCGGTTTTGGCATAATGGCAAGAGTTTCAAACCAAGGTTTGTGTTGTGTGCTGAAGCTGAAGACGGAAGCCAACAACGAAAACTGATTCACCTTTATGAAACACTTTAAGACGATATTTTTTGCTTGTTTCCAGGTCACTTTCAGAGACATTTTACCGGCTCTGGAAATGGGAAGGAAACAAACAAGGAGAAAATGCACTAGGTACAGTGAGAGCTACTGTAGCTTACGATATTGAGGGCAGGAGCCCATGACTGATTGAGGGTTAATACAGAAAATCTCGTTTGTCCACAGAAGTTTCTTGCTTGCGCTTTCTCGACAAACTTTAGAAATAATAGAGGGTCTGTGAACAGACTAAAAGTAGTAATAATAAAGATGGTAAATTTTAAGCTCAGTGATAAATAATGAAGATGAATTTTTCAACAATAACACGAGCATGGGACAAAGAAAAATTCTGAGTCCCCGACGGGAATCGAACCCATTTACTAGGTTGATATGTATTAGCCATTTACTAGGTTGATATGTGACACGCGTCCTGCATACTTCTAGGATCAGCTTTAATGTGACTAAAAGTATCCTTTTAAGTGAGGTTGATGATATGTCTTGGAACATCGAAGGTCCTTACGTCTTCCTGTCTTAGGCTCGTGTTTTTTTCCTGTTGGCTGTGCGGCACTTTATGCTAAATCTCCCTGTGTTGAATGTATCGATTTCCTGTTTTTATTCCCTGTTTAAAGAGCTGCACTTTATTAAACAGGAAAAACAACAGGAAATCAATAAACACAGGAAGAAGTTAGTTTGGACCTTCGGGCCATCAACAACGCGTATACACTCTTAATGTACATAAATCCAACGCGTGTACACACTAAATACGACGAGTGTACACTCTTAATACTCTGGCCATTTGTAAGTTCAGTCCCACTGCAATGTTCCTAGGATACAAGTGATGGAATATCCTTTGAGCTTTGCTTTATTCCTAAAATCCTGAGTAATTAAACTCGCAGACTCTTCTACAGAGCGGTCAAGTGATCGGTTTGATATCGCGACATATCAAACACAAACAAATTTTTAGATTCTCTTTCGTCTTGTGCTGAAAATCAGTGTACAGCCTGGAGAAACAGAAACCGTGACAGGAACTTGACATGGTTGAAGATAACTTATTTGTTTATAAATCGGAGCTTTACAATAAGGCCGGAAAAAATATTCTAATTAGGACTAATCTTTAGTTATTATGGTATTTTAAGCGTCACCAGAAATGCATGGCTAGCTACGCGGAACTGCATGATTACGAGATAAAACTGGGAGATTGAATTGAACTTGTGTCTTTGCTCACGACTGACGTTGAATCATTCAGAGTGAAACTTGTGGAGTTAGTGAATCAATAGGGATGGGACAGGCTGTTAGCGCCGCTGTAAAGACACTGACTGCAGGGGAGGAAGAAAACAAAGCCGACGCAATCGAAGAGCTGGGAAACTTACAGCGAATGGTAAAAGCCAAGCTTGAAGCCGAAAGCAGTAAGCTTGATAAGGCAGCCTTTGATGATCCCAGATTGCCAATTCTTGCAGTAGTGAACAGAGATGAAAAGTATCTGCTTGACGTGAAGTCGGCACCAAACGCAGACATACAGAAATGCTTGAACAACGTTATTGGCGGAGAATTTCTTAAAGGAGTGCAAAACGTGCTGTCCGTTGCATTAGGAGAACTGTTAGGAAACACGGCAGCCGGGGAACAGGAAAAGAGGGCATTTCACGTTGTTTTTGCCGACAACGGTCTTCTCCGCGTCGACTGCTACATGTACAAGTACAATTTCGATTTAAAAGGCCTGAAGGAGAAGCACGAGAGCATCTTCGGCTACTTCATTCAAGTAGGAGTATTGGACGTCATGAAAGTCGCTCCACAAATCTTACTCTATGAACTGACCAGATCCGTTGGCGATTCAGATAAACTGAAGGAAGCAAGACGAGAGCTGAAAGAAATTGCGACGTTCACTGAGGAATTGTATGATATTGTGTCCTCGTTGCAAAAGTCCAGTGGGAACCGCGATTTGGAGCAAGGTCCACCTTTGAAGAAGCTAAAACCATCTGATGATGATCAAGAGAAAGGAGAAGGAGAGGAAAAAGAGCAAGAACAAGAACAAGAACAAGAACAAGAAGAAGAAGAAGAAGAAGAGAAGCAGGCGACGAAGAGGAGAGGCAGGAGAAAAGCAAGAAGAGCAAAAGTGTAAATAAGAAGAGTGGGAGTTGAAGGAGAAAAATAAGACGAATCGAAAAAAATTCAAACGAACTATGGTAGTCTGAGTGTGCTCATAGTGTGTCTCAAACGCCTCTGCGTACTTACATTTATCTGCGTGTAATCAAGTGTGTTTAAGCGCGTTTCTTATTTCTCCGAGTGTTTGCATTTATCCACGGTCAAGTGTGTTTTGAACTGAAGGTAAAATGTGTTTTATTTCTAATTTCTCCGAATATATTCACTTATCTACGGTCAAGTGTGTTTTGAACTGAGGATAAAGTGTGTTTCCAATTTCTTCGGGCCGGTATGCATTTATCCACGGTCAAGTGTGTTTCGAAAATAAACTGTGTTTCTAATTTTTCCGAGTGTATGCATTTATCAAGTGTGTTTCGAAAATAAAGTGCGTTTCTAATTTCTCCGGTGCATGCATTTATTCGCGATCAAGTGTGTCATGCTAGTAATTTCGCGTGCGTTTATCCATAATCTTTAAAAAGTGCTTGGCCCAATTTAGAAACTGATAATCAGTCAAATGTATCTGGGTTTCTGAATAGACCATTTTACAGTTGTCTGCAAAGTGACCTGGCCTTTGAATAGAAGTGAGGCTGGAGGTGACCTTGTTTTGATACAGACCTCACTGCTTTTGTTGTGTTAATCATGTTGTTTTGATGCTAACTAGTTTGCATTTACATAATAAAGCAGAGAGGTTTGTATCAATGCAAGGTCACCTCCAGCCTCACTGCCATTCAAAGGCCAGGTCACTTGGCAGGCAACTGTAAAATGGACTATTACTACCAAGTGTAGACATGGTAGATATGTTTAGAGAGGAACTCTTCAACCGTTTCGTAAAATCCATTGCAAGGTTTTTATAAGTCTCATATAGCGGATGCGTTTTACGCAATTTGAAACCCTACAGATTCTGGAAATCCGGCAGCGCCCCTACAATACAATACAATACAATACAATACAATACAATACAATACAATACAATACAATACAATACAATACAATACAATACAATACAATACAATACAATACAATACAATACAATACAATAAGATTTAACCAAATTAATATAACCGTCAATAACCGAGTGTTGAAGCGGAATAATAAAATACTAAGGGCCTGTTTATATGGAGGAGAGTTGTCCCTGGTAGGAGGGTTACCCTCCATACCGAGCCACCCCGGGAGAGAGAGCTTTTCATACGTTTCTTTATAAATAGCTGCGAACCGTTTATATGAGAAATTGCAAAGTTGACTCGGGGGGCAGGGTGACCCTGGGTGGAGGGTCACTCGCTTTGAAGGGAGGGTGACCCTGGGGAGCGAGCCAACTTTTTTCCATATAAACAGTTTGGTTATTTTTGCCTCGCCTACCAGGGACAAGTTGACACATACGGAGCATGCGCAAACGCTAAAATCAGCAAAAACAAAAGTGCAGATAAATTGAAATCGAAGTCGGCGGTAAATTAATCCAAAAAATGGTCTTGGTCGACGATTCAGCGTTCCTGATTTTAGAAAAAGCAGCCATAATAGATGTTTCAAAACAACTCTCGCCAGTCTTTTGAACCGAGAGGGCCAAGTTTTGGCTCGGTCAACAGGGACAACTTTCTCATCTAAACGCTCGGCAAAAGATGGCTCGGGGGAGAGGGTAACCCTGAGTGGAGGGTCACTCGCTTTGAAGGTAGGGTGACCCTGGGGAGCGAGCCAACTTTTTTCCATATAAACAGTTTGGTTATTTTCGCCTCGCCTACCAGGGACAAGTTGACACATACAGAGCATGCGCAAACGCTACAGTCGACCAAAACAAAATTGCAGATACATTGAAATCGAAGTCGGCGGTAAATTTATCCAAAAAATGGTCGTGGTCGATGTTTCAGCGCTCCTTATTTAAAAAAGGCAGACATAATAGATGTTTCAAAACAACTCTCGCCAGTCTTTTGAACCGAGAGGGCCAAGTTTTGGCTCGGTCAACAGGGACAACTTTTTCATATAAACGCTCGGCAAAAGATAGCTCGGGGGAGAGAGTAGCCCTCCTACCAGGGACAACTCTCCTCCATATAAACAGGCCCTGAATGTTGAATACAGGTTGAAAATCGTAAAGGAATATTAGGGAATATTAAATATTGCAATTTTATAACCTGGAAATAATAAACATTTGAATATCGACCCTGAAATGGAGATTAAATACTTTGGATAATTATTTAGGAATAATGAATAGTTATGGATAACATGATTAAGTATTTTGCTTCAAATCCCGATGAGACCGATAATAAAATCGACAGTGAGTAGGAAGGCTAATCAGATGCTCTTTCGCATTAGCGTAAATTTTTTAAACTACACATAGCCAGAGATCTAAAGTTGACAACTAGGCAGAACAATCCGCCAAACAAACGGAACTCAAATTAGCCCAGTTCGAGGACTGTTGATCTCGAGGACGGGGAGCTCTGATGAAAGCGAATCGAAATGTCGGCTTCATTTTAGAGGCGGTACCACCGGCCGTAATTTGCTAGACGACATGCGGCATTTGAGATAGATAAAATAAAATTTGTTACTGAGACTTGTCAAGAAGAAACGAGAAATCAGAGTTCTCGAGATAATAAAAACTCGCGGCAGGCGTTTAATTTGCAGTGGCAGAGGTCGAATTATTCGATTTGCCGTTTTTGTACTTGCCTGCAGGATCAAAAATTCTGCTTTCTAATTGGCTCATGTAACTGGACCAATAATGTAGTTTTGATGCCAAAAGGTGATTCTTTTTAGGAAACCTTGTTCGCAAGGGTTTGTGGGACTTCACTGGACGTGATAGACTGGTTCGAGGCTTAGGGGGTACTTCGACGAATTCAATCTAATCTCATCAACTTTTTTGGTCTCATAAGTATGTTAAAAGAGTAGACTTTCAAACAGTTCGGTGAATTTAGTGATTCGACGAATTCAACGGTTCGGCAAATTTAGTGTTTTGACGAATTCAACACTTCGTCTATTAAATTTGGTATTTTGACAAATTCAAGAGTAAGATGAATTCAGCGTTTGATGAATTTAGGTTTTGATAAATTCCAAATCAGTTCGATGAATTCATCACTTTTAGACGAACTCAGTGCTTCGATGATCGGTGTCGGTAAATAATTTCTATAAATTCAATCGAGTATTCAATGAATTCAAACCTTTAGTAAATAAACGTTTTAGTAAATTCACAATATTGTATTTTGAACGCGATAAAGCGCCATATTTTTCGCGCACTCTCACTAACTTAGAGCTTGGAAGAGGCTATGCGGCTCGCAAACTCGCAACGCCACAACTGGCAAAATATTTAAAAAATAGAAGAGCCAAAATATCAAGCGAAAGAATTACCTGTAGTAACGGATGCGCTGATATAAAAAAAGGATTTAAACGGCGGGGCAGCTGTAGTGTCAACTATCCCTGGTAATATACCAGAAACGAGTCGAAAAATTTAAGTCATAAAATTGCTTTCGCAGAAGAAAACCCCGAATAAAAACAAACGTAATACGAAAATATTTCTACTTTATTTTATTACAAATACAAAGCCGTAAATGGCGATTTTAGGAATAAGTAAAAAAATTTGAATAATTTTATTGGCAAGCTGCAACCACACAGACATAAAATAATAGGCCTTTAAAGTAACTAAAGGGTAAGCGAAGGAGTTCTTTGGTATGTTTGCTTGACTGTTTTCCATTTGTTTGTTCAAAGGATAATCAAACACGCACGGTCTAGGCCTTGCCTTTCAGGGGACGCACGCGCGAAGGAGAGACGACTGGGTACGACTCAACCTGTACGCGGTTTGAGACTCGTGATAACAATTAGGGCATTCGCAATGTCGTTTTGGAACTATCACGTCTTCAAATACCTCATTTCCCCCGATTTTTGATAGTGGTAAAGTTAGGAGCAATGAAGAATCACAACACATGAAAAACTGCCTACCTCGTAAGTCTTTGAAATTATTATCCTTGGGGAAGGACGTGATCTTAGGATCCCTACTTTAGTCTACGAATAAATAGGTAAAGTAATCGTTTATTAAAAAAACGTTCACTTACACACAATAAACTCAGTGTTGGCGAGATTACGCTAACTGTAGCAAAAGCAGTGGCAAACCAGTTTGATTCATAACTCAAGACGGACGTTAGACTCAAAGACTAAAAAGGCGAGCAAACTGGGCGTGGATCAAGCTTTTGACTCCTAGTAAAAGATACCAATTTTCATGCCTGATTAGTCTAGACCACCAACACAGTGCAACGCTGTTTTTATTTCTTCATGTGCAACCATAAAATTAAACGAGAACTTGACGGCATAAAATATTGGCGTTCTGTCCTGGGCACTCAATTTGCACCCCTCGACGAGACAATGAGCATTCCTGCCCCTTTCATATAGGAGTTCCCCCCAGGTATAACATAGGCAAAAGAGGAAAACGAGATGTACAACTGATAAGGATTTCAGTCCTGCTCGTCCACCTGGGGGGGGGGGGGCACTAAAAAAAGTTTTATACGAGGAGGCTCAGCCCCGACGTCCAACCCCTTACCCTTTTATATACCATTTTGACAGAAAAGGCACCCCTTTCGTATACCTTTTATTGAGAAAGGTACCCCTTTCAAATACCTACACGTCATGACATATACTTAAAACAGGACGTTTTCTTGTCATTTTTATGAAGCACTTAATAATTTCAGACGATGCAGCCATTTTAAGTTGCGTCTATTCGAAATATTGCTGCGTTGATTCAACAAAAGGTGCCCGGTCGGCTGACAGAAAGGCTTGAAATTCACCAACAGCCACCCTCTCTCCCCCTGAGGACCCCAGGCTAGACTAGGGGCTACTAGGTGGAGTGCCTAGTCAACTCCGGTGACAGCCAAGCTGCCACAGGGCTGCAGCTGGCTGCCAAACACAACACAATAATCATTAAAATACCATTACATTGCTGTGAATGGCAAAGTCTGGTGAAAATGACACAAACACTCCACTATGCCCACCCCCCTAGCAAGCCAGCAATTTAACCCCTGACCCTGGGCTCCCTGAGGCTGCTAGCTCTACTACTCAGCTACCCGGCACAACCTTCCAAGATTTGCCCCCTCCCCCCTCAATTTTTTCGCGCGTGACTGGCTTGAAGGTCTTCAAGCATGGTTCGCGGAGTCCACCTTTTGTCAAATCAGTGTAGATTTAATTTAAAGGCCATTTTAAATATCTTAATGACAGATTTCCCTACCCTTTCATAAACCTAAACTTGTGAAATCCCTTACCCCCTTTCGGGCGCAGCCTCCCCGTGTCGGGAGTAACCCCCGCTGGGGTCGTCCATTAACAACAACAACAACAAACTTTATTTACCCTAAATATTTACAAAAAGAGAATATATATAATATAAATAAATGATTAGGGGTCTGGCTGGCTGAAATAACTATAGAGTTAAAAAAGGCAGGCAGCCAGTGTTACAACTAGTTAATACAAATTAAGGTCGGTAAAACAATGACCCCTAGTAGCTATGTTGGCTGGAGTCTTGTACTCCTGGTAGGGCCATCCATGCCGAACAGGACGAAGGGTAGAGACCAGACAAAGAGTGACCCCCTGGTCCTCCAGGTTGGGGGGTTGGGCGTAGGGTTAACAACCCTACCCCATAAAAAACAGAAGTGTTACAGAAACCAGAAACGTGGACAATGATACAACACTAGCTGGGGGTATCACTGCTGGGGCTGCAATGACGCTCTTGGGTCAAAGCCAGCGGGAAGTCCAAAGGCCGATGGGCCCCATGGTAGCCCCCAAGCGACAGACGACCATCGGTTGCTAGAATGTGAGGACCATGGTGGGCAAGCTGGCAGGTAGCCAAAGCGGTGGTACGGAACAGGGAGTGTTGGATAGAAAGCGTGACGGCCTTAAGCGCCTACTGGCGTGACGAAAATTGATGATGATAAAAACACACAACACCACAGAACATTACAGTGAGCAAAATGAAGAAAAGACAATAATATATTAGAATATTGAGGAAAAATAAAAAAGGGGAAATATAAATAAGAAAACTTATCAATTACCATTACTAAAAGGAAAACTTAGAGCAAAACAGCCTAAGAGTTGAACAATACAGGCACTAGCTAGTATGTTTCAAGATATTGAACTTGCATATTTTTCTTAAACATTGATATGGATGATAACTTTATGTCATTATCAATGGGGTTCCAAATAGGGGGCCCTGAAACCTAATATTAAACTTGGGATAATTAGTTCTGACAAAAGAAAGATAATAAGACTGTTTTGCTGCAAGTCTAGTATTATAATTATGAATATTAGTTAATCTAGTGAAAAAAGAATGTAAGGCAATAGGAAGGAGCTCGTTATGAGCAATTTGTGCATGAATGTAGCAATATAAAATGTGACAAGATCATAGCATTTGATTACTTGAAGAGATTTGACCAAAGGGCTGGAAGGACTATCAAATTGAGAAAAAGTGATAGTGCGCATGGCTTTCTTTTGTAGTATAAATATTGGCTTAAGTGTGGATTTATTTGTATTGCCCCAAATGATGATACCATAGGTAAAAAAGGGGTAAATTAAGGCATAATATAGTTTTAACAAAATATTAAGTTCTACATGATGCCTTAACTTAGATAAAATGCCTATACTTATGCCTATTCTTCTATTATTTTGGCTATAAATTCTACTTGATGCTTCCAACTTAGGTGTGAATCAATGTATAGATGAAGTCCCCCCCCCCCCCCCGTCCCCCGGAAAGAAATCTGACAAATGAATATCTGATTTTGCAGTGTTTTGAATCTCCACTGTAATCCTTTTAATGCGCAACCTTAACTGGAGAAAAAAGCATGTCAAAAATATCTTCCACCGAAAAAAGACAGGCGAGGCCAAATCCACCCAGACATCCACGTGGATTACGCTTCTGGTCTTCGTTTTCAAAACCAGTAAATAACTTTATCATATCACATTTCGTGTCGATTTGTTTACCTGGAGTCACTAAACCACCGCCGTCTCTCGGACCACGAAAGTTCGGTCAACATTTTTAATAAGCATTGACCATAATGGTTTTTTCCCTCCCCTGTCTGAATATCAATACTATACTTACTATGATGTTATTATTCTTCGTTCCCTCGGCCCAATATATATCTCTTAAGTGATTTTCAAATGTCAACTGAAGCTGTGCACAGTTTAAACTTATTTGTTAGCTTCTCTGGAGCAATATCATTTTAAAAGCACTTCGCACAAGTGACTCTTGAGTAATTAAAATACTTCGTACATGTACAGGGAAGTGAAAAAGAGAACGACGGGAAAAAAGAGAACGAAGAGAATGTTCTCAGTTCATCTGATTTTTGCTGTATAAGATGGCTATAATATTTTGGAGAGAAATATTACCTACCGTTAAAGAGAATATGGGCGCGCTACTGGATGTAAAAGTCACGCGAGACCACACCCAGGGCTGCTAATCCTTTCCGCCCCGCGGTCGAGAAATTTGCTACGGCGTTGAAAGTTATTTAATTTGAGTCACGTAAACGGAAAAAAAAAGTTCTTGTTCTTGGTGAATAATAAATTGATGGTCTCCGCTGCAATGGGTGACTTTTTAGGACAACGACACAGGCGATCAGTTGCAGCAATTAACAAATAGCCTGATAACGGACTGATAATGTTATTACCCAGTGGGCGGATTTTTGACTGTGAATTATTTTGGGTCAAGTTCAAACGGGCAAACACAGCAATTATTCACGCTAGCTTGGATTCGCTTTAAAAGACTCATAAATTTGAATTTCTAGGAGGCTCATGAATAACAATTTGTGATTACGTTTGCCACAGAGAATCCACAAGCTCGACTTTCTGCGTGGAAAAGGGTCTTTTTTGTAACAGAGATACTCTGGCAGCGATGAACTCAAACGAAACGACGTCGAATTTAACAGAAACTTCACATATTGAGACATTGACCATTGTCCAAGTGACATTCTACGCGGTAATAACAATCATCGGAACAGTTGCAAATTTAGCCTTGTGCGGCGCACTGCTGAGAAGGAGACAACGAAACCCAAGCGAATATTTCATCCTTAATTTAGCTATTACCGACCTAATGACCTGTGCCGTTGGTATCCCGCTAGACATGGCTGTTATTTTAGTGCAGCATTGGCCATTTGGAGCTTTCATGTGCAAAGTCGTCTACCCGTTTCAGACCGCTCTTATTGCAGTTTCTGTAGCTACATTAACATGCATGGCTATTGAGCGATACAGGGCGATCATGACGCCGTTCAAGCCAAAGTTAACAGTAAGGTTTGTCAAGATTACAATATGTGCAGCTTGGTTTTTATCTGTTGCACTTGTGTCACCCTACATTGCTGTTCTTAAGCATAACCACAAAGAACTCAGCTGTACCGAAGCGTGGCAAAGCGAGAACCATCCGAGAGTGTTCACCATGTGTGTGTTTTTACTCTTCTATGCGTTGCCTCTGTGCGTGATAGCACCTGCTTATATGTGCATTGGATTCAGATTACATTTAGACGACAAAAAAATGAGACGATTTAGCAAGAAGCAGGGAGCTGGAAATAGACAGTTTCATAAACTTGTTAGGCAGCGCTCGAGAACCAATGTTGTCATCGTGAAAACGTTTCTATTAGGCGCCGTGGCGTTTGCGTTATGCTTACTGCCCTACCACGTAATGTGGCTGTGGCATGACTTCGGAAATGGAGCTCAATGGACTCATTTCAGCGACGGCTTGGTTTTTGCGTACGCTTTGGTGTACTTTAACAGTCTGGTCGACCCGTTTATTTTTGGAGGGACAGTGATACGCCGCCATAATTGGCGTAAAACGTGCGCCGCCTCGTTGCTTTGCAGATGTTTAAACATTGGCGGAGATAATCGGCCAAACACAAATAGGAACAAATCCCTAAAACAACATAACGGTGATACTATGTATACTTATGCTGAGCCATCAAACAGTAACATTGTTTATACCTCATCTGTTTGAAAACGGATCATTAAGCCAGCAATGAGGTTATTTGGTGGCATTGCTCGCTTGAGTTGCGAAGCGGATCGTAAAGTCAACGTTATTTAAAAACCCTCTAAAACCTTAAAGACGATATCGCGCAGTGCACAGTTTCAATTCAAAGGGCAAGGTCAGCACAAATCACTTTTTGTAATGTAAACCTTTTTACGTGGAAGTATTAACACAAAAACCAAGCAAAAAAACAAGCATGTTATAAACATACATTTTTCAAATTAAGTCTATGTAAATATATACTAAAATTTATCCATTTTCAGTAGTTATACCGGAATAGGCACCGACCTGTCAGATAACGTATTGTGTAACAGTTTGCCATTTGACCTTCCATCGATTATATTTATTATGCTTTTGCTCTCAGACGGGCGGCAAAATTCCAGTTTATAATTTTACGCCAAAGGGAAGTACAGTAAAAACCCGCGAGTAAGAACCTAAAATTTAAGAATCTGTTAGGCTAAAACTTGCCAGTAAGCCCCCCTTTCTATAAGAACCTATTTAACCTTAAATTTGGAAACAGGTTCTTATTTTCAAAAAATCGATTTTAAATGTTTACTTTTAGGGAGAATGCTTGAATAGTTTTCTGTTGTAGTCATTTTTACATAAACACTTTTTGGTATGCAAATTTAATATAAGAAAAAGCCTGAATGCAGTTAAAATTCTATTAGCAACAATGTAAATTTTTCTTCAGACAATAAGAACCTATTAAGAACCTAAACGGCCTAAATTTCTGCTAATTACCATTCATGTAAGAACCTGTTTAGGCTAACTTGGAAAAATTCAGGTTCTTACTCGCGGGTTTTTACTGTACCTGTGTTTCGCGAGTGTATCGAATTTATGAGTTCGAGTTAGAAATATCGAGTTCGAGTTATGGGGTGACATTTTCCCAGTTGGTCACGCACGGTGTCGCCCTTATCACCAAATGAAAGCTAACCGCAAGCAAATATGAGTGGAACTAACCGCAAGCAAACCAGAGTGGAGCTAACCGCAAGCAACTCGAACTCTGTATTTTAACTCGAACTCGAAATTCTAACTCGAACTCAAACTCAACTCGAAATTCCAACTCGAACTCGAACTCATGAAATGGACAGACCCGTGTTTCGCGTGTCATGTTTCGGCACTCTTTTCAAAATGCAGACAAATGAACGGCGACCATGGCATGTCATTTTAAAATATCAGCGTTAATAAAAAAGCTTTCTGGTAAAAATACACCGCGCAGATCTAAAAGCACTTCCTGCTGAAGATGCAAAGCGATCAACTTTACTTCAATAGGCCTAATACTGTTTTGATAGCTCCTTTCAACTTCGTTCTTAGTGTTGGAATTGCTTTTCTGTCTAAATTATGATTTTTTTCGGTTTCCTCTTAAATTTGAACATGTCTATAAAATTGATAGGGTTGGAATGGACTAATAAACTCGACTAAATCAACGAAATCCTGGTGTTGCAGTTCTCTGAAATGAATAGTTCATCCGATACCTTGTGGCTTCATGGTTTCTAAATCTTGATGCAAATTTGGGTATCGATTCAAGCAGTGCTTCGTTTTGCAAATAAAGCATTTAAAACTTTGTGATGTTCTGAATGAGCGTGTTTCTGGGCTGCTACAAAAATGGGTACTGTTATGCCAAGTTTCAGATTTGCTAATTAATTTTCAGATGGTATAATAATTATGGAGTAATATCAAAAAAGCTGTCCCCGAGTTTTACGCACAATGAGACTACATATGGGCAATGAAATACTTCGGTGGGTTATTTAATAATTTTGCACTAATTATGAAGAGCACATTTAATTGTAAAGTTTTTATAACTTTCCGGCGTAATTTTTTCCTCATAATTCCTCCTTCGCCAACCATTTCAATTGAATTCTACAGTCCCGCTTCTTGATTCACAATGTATAAAAAGGGATGTTTATCTTCATTTTTTACACATTTTGCCACAGTTTTTACTGTTTTAACTAAACGAACTAGAGGTTATGTGATTCTACCAACAAATTTACCATTTTTGAAATACGATCGAACAGTGACTTACTTTTCTGGAATGATTAAGAGTTGCCTGTTTACGTCAAAAGACACCATAATCTCTTGAAGCTGAGTTGCTCAGTGACACTTTGAACCCCGAGCTGCCTGTTCAACGGATACGATAATTTAAGCCAAAATGTGATAAGGAACGATGCAGCTATAAATGAGAAAACACGCTTACCTTTCTGCGAAGCTTCTTGTTAGGGTTAAGTTGCAAACACTCATAACAGCTGATTTTAAAATTCATTTACGGTTAATATTTGCCCGAATTTATTTGTCTAAAAAGCCTCGGGCGAAATAATGACTGGGGAAATTTACATGAAAGATTCTTATTAAAAAAGTTTCGTTACATATTTACCTTTCAGTGCAATAAATCAGTCACTTTCTCCCAAGTATACATGATTCTACTATGATTCTACTAAAGAACAATCCTGAGCAAAAGCACAGTTGAACTGAACTTATTAATCGGATCCATGCTTTACGGTTTTCCAGCTATTGGGATTATTTTGCAGTAGTTAGAATTGAAAATCGTAGGCAAATTAGTTTACATTTTGAAAAGTTGTCTAAAAGAGTATGTTTGCCACTTTTTTGTTGGAACGACGTGCATACAAGCACTACCATTACTCCCAAATTTAATATTCTAGTGCAATTGTTTAAGCTACGAAGGGTAACTTAACTTCACCATTTTTTTTATAGATATCATGTTGGCAATGAGCAAGATGACGTGACTGTGGCCAGGGCCATACCTAGGATTTTTTGTCTGCGGGGGCAAACTTCGCTAAACTCCGTTGCGGGGACAAACTCCAATAAAACTACAAGAAATAGCCCAGCCAAATCAAACAATATGTTAGAAATTTAGTTTTCCTGGCGTGGGCAACTGCCCCCCCCCCCCCCCCCCCCTGTCCCCCCGCTAGGTACGGTACTGGTGGCTGAAATACTTATCCTGAAAATGATGCTATTTTTTCTGTTCATTTTTCTGGAAAATATCGCCTTAGTTAGACCTACAGTACCTAGAGGCTCGTACTCAAGACGCTCATTTACCGTCCGTCCCTTCAACACCCCCCTCAAACATTGACAGAGATTGAGTCATAAGCCTAAGCACAGTAATAGGAACACGCGAAGGGTAATTATTTTCTGTTCCATGACTTGAGTTACATGTGAAAACTGAAACGCATTGGAAAGTGAGATGAGCACCCAGCATAGCAATGACAGATATCAGTGACCATGCATCGTGTGTTTGAACGATTCCACCCGGCGATTCCAGCGGAAAACGAAATGTAATCCTACTGTAGTTAGAAAATTACTTGCGTCATTGTTATTATAAAGGGACTCGGGTTTAGCTGATGCAGATTAATTTGGATTTCATTTCGATTGGGACTTCTCCTAGAACGGTAAGTACACTAGATTTTAAGCCAAGATTTAATGTAGTTGTTGAAAATTAGTTTGTATTTGCAGTTATTTTTTGCAGTTATTTTTGTTATAATGAAAGAGAGGAATATTCGTGCGAGCATGTATAACTATAAAAATCAGGAGCACTCAACCAGGAAATTCAGTCAAAAGACTTAGAATGCCGTTATACTGTTTTCTCGTATCGTTTAGGGCCTTTTTAATGGATGTTTGTGTTAACTAACACAGTTAAATCTTTTCGGATTTTGTAGCTGAATATTAAAATAGCAGAAACTTTTAGGGAACAAAATCTCATTACCCGAATTTGCGAGCTGTTGTTACTTTTCCGAAAATCATAGCTGGCGTCTTCCTGTACCCAAAACATCATTTTTACCTCTACAAAAACAAAAGGTGTTGTATTTCCGGGGATAACGGGCCTTCCGAACAGATACTCACCGAAATGATTCGTTGGGTGCCCCTGAAAAATAGATCAGTGTCTCGCAGGGCTTCGCGGCCCAGAAAGTAATACCTTATTACATGAAATTTTCGCGATTCCAAAAAAGTCGCGAAATTAAAGTGACGCGAATAATAAGTGTCGCGAACAGAACATGACGCGAAAATCAAGTACAATACAATACAAGTTTTATTGTCAACTCCCCATGGGGGTTTTTCAGAGACAATGAAAAATAAAAAAATAAAAATACGATATAAATATAATAAATGATAGAATAAAAATCTTAAAATGCTAAAAATTGTTTATAAAAAGTGATTGCTAAAAACTAATCGCATGAGGAGGTTATGACATTAAAAACTGATTTAAAAGATAAGCTTTCATTTTGCGTTTAAAAATAAAAAAAATAAAAAACGTGACTCACATTATGTCAATAATCAAGAAAAAATAAGTTGAGTACCACTGAAGGAAGGAATTATCAATCTTAATGGATGTTGTCGTCAATGGACTCAAGAACAATAACTGGTCATAACTCACGTACAAGCATGACCTATTTGCCTTGCGTTTTTCTTAATTTTGATGTTATTCTTCCTTTGAAGTCGTTTTATTTAAAAGAATATTACCAAGGAAATGTAAATTGTGTCTTAGGGCCTCTTTACATGAGAGTTTTCGTCCCGGGATGACTTTCGTCCCGGGATGAATTCATCTCGGTGTCTGGTCATTTTCTTGTTGCTGTTTACATGGTGATACATGTTTTCGTCCCGGGATGAGTTCATCCCGGGACGACTTCATCCCGGGATGAAACACCGGGATGAAATGTCATCCCGGGATGAAACGTGACGAAAAACCCCATGTAAACAGTCCTTTTCGGGATGAAATGTAATGTTATGTAAGCACAGGCGAGATGAATTCAACTCGGGCGGGACGACTTATCCCGGGATGAACACGCTCATGTGAATTCATCCCGGGACGAAACTCATCTCGGCTCTCATGTAAAGAGGCCCTTACTCAAAAACGCGAAATTTAAGTGATTCAAAATACAAAATTTTCGCAAAATCGCGAAATTTAAGTGTCGCGAAATATGCGCACCTCTAAATCGCGAAAATTTCATGTGATAAGGTATGTTCCGCTCAGTCACGACTCCAGAATTTCGTCAGCACTTGTTATTTGTATGTTTGTTCTGTTCAGTTCATGTGATAAAACTGGTCATATTAAACGAATTAGGTGCTACGAAGGCTGGCTTAAGGCTGTTAAACATGCACGAGCCAGTAAAGTATTTGTAATTAGTTTGTTATGATGTTAAAATTGGAAATGATCAGTCTCAGGAAATGAACTCTTATGCTACTGTTCCGTTGTCGATTTCGGCCGCATAATGTTAGAGGTAAAACGTAGGCTAATAACCCATGACTAAACCGGTGCCGATTTTTTTTATCCTGCAGACAAAGTTCCTTTGAAAACTGACCCTGTTAGTTTTGTATTTTTTTCCACGCAGTGAAGAGAAAGTGGTGAGTTGACATATTGCATTTAGGCAAGGGCAACGCCTATACAATATATCGAAAAAAATCTTTATAGTTAAGTGTGCTGTTGGATGCTTTTTAACTATAAGTGTTAATAATAAAAAGGAAAAAATAGATAAGAAAAAGTGCAATTTCACTGCACATTACTTATTTTAAATTAACACTGTTATTGTGTATTCAAAATTCAGTCTAAATCGAGAGTTTGTCCCATAGTTAAAGAATTTATTTCATCGTGCCCTGTACAAATGTATGGTACTTTACATTCAAAATTGTATTTTTTATGGTACCTCGTGTACAAGGCTAGCGGCAAAACTAAACAACACAACATGATTTAAATAATGAGAAACTACAACTGACTACAACTAATCTCTCAGTTGGATTTTGAAGACAGTCCTGATTTCGCCTTCTGAATATTTCAGTTTTTGAAGGTTGAAGTACTGAATAATTACGTGTCCTACGTTTCGTTTTTCCTATAAAAATAAAAATCATTACTTTTCTCGGTGTCCTCAAGGTGAAGCGATAATCTTTTTTATGATAAATAAACTTAATGCTAAGGGGAGCTGTTATTCCAGTGAAAGTTTTGAAGTTGGTTACATTCAGATTAGTTGCCGAGTGGTAAGGAAAAGAAAACACAGACGGCAACCAAATTGTGTCCCGTGACTTGAATTAACAATGAAAACTGAAACAAGGGGAAAAGTGAGACGTGTAGCAATGATATGCAGATATTAAAATACGCAAAAAAGACGCGATGTAAATTGTCTCCTCAAATTTAAGCTCGATTTTAGATATTCCTAGCCCGTTCCAAAATAACAAAAGAACTTCAGTCACAATGATGTCAATAATAATTGATCTTTAGTAGTAAAATGCTAATTTTAAATACCATTTTATAGGTTAGTGTTTTAGTTCTTCTTCTCAGCGTGATTTTATTTATTATAATTGTAAATCAGAGGGTCACAGTTTTGTTAGCTATGCTATTTAGTGTAACCCTCAGAAAATAAAGACGTTTCTTACCAGCTTGATTTCTGCTAATGCCGGGTTACAGCCCTACATGCCAGTACGCTGCCGAACCTTATCCCGGTTTCCGTAGCATGAAGCAGCTAGGAGCGTTGTTACTTCCCTAGATAGGATGCCGGGGGGGGGGGGTACTCCCTGTAATGTCCTATACGGGGAGGCTCCGCCCGAAAGGGGTACCTTTTTCGGGCTTCAGGTATATAAAAGGGTAGGAATTTCGCAAGTTTAGGTATATGATAGGGTAGGAAATTCTGTCATTAAGATATTTATAAAGGCCTTTAAATTAAATATTTCGAACAGACGCAACTAGTGACTGTATCGTCTTAATTTATTAAGCGCTACATAAAAATGTCAAGAAAACGTCTTGTTTCAAGTATATGCCGTGTCGTGTAGGTATATGAAAGGGGTACCTTTTTTCAATAAAAGGTATACGAAAGGGGTGCCTTTCTGTCAAAATGGTATATAAAATGGGTAAGGGGTTGGACCTCGGGGCGGAACCTCCCCGTATAAAACGTTTTTTAGTACCCCCCCCCCCTCCCCGGGTGTCGGGATAGGATGATAATCTACTTCACTCAGCTTAGCCCCTAGTTAAATTTTTAAGAACTTAAAAACATCACCATAAATTGTGATCTGCCGGTCAAACGACATTCATGATGTAATTCATCATGTCCGGACCAGTATCCCTGATAGGTTCTAGAGGAATCGACTTTTTATAATTCAGAGAATTGAAGCGTTATAAGATAACGTTTACTCAAGAAACGGTTGCTGTTGAATCTATTAATGAGTTAGGGGCCAGATGGCTTTAAGGTACTCTTTATCAGAAAACACAATAAATATCATTACTATCATTGAGAACTTCTTTTCTAAATCACTTACAAAAGCATAAACAAATTCTTTTAACTTGTATTCTTTCGTTATTTTGACAGACGTGCTCGACATGAATAACATAGGTGAAGTTATACAAGCAATCTCTATCGGCCTTGTTGTTGCCAATTTCCTTCTCAACACCTGTCGAGTTCTTAAAGTCATAGAGTTATGCAAGGAAGGCTTGTTCATCCTCGACAACAAAGCGGTCATGAAAAAACAGCAGTTAATTACATCACTTTACAAGGGGATATTTATGACTATGTTACAGGCGTATTGTATTGTTAATGATTATCCAAATGCGATAAAATACGCTAGAAAAGTTCTACACATTCACCACAGATGTGGTGAAAAAACTGAAGAATGTGCTGTTAGCCTAAAACTAGTGACATGGTATGTCCGTCAAAGCAAGTACGTAGAAGCAAAAGAACTATGCGAGAAAGCACTACTAATCAGTAAAGAAATTGGTCACAGAAATTTAGAAGCCTACTGTTGCGAAATCCTTGGGAATGTGCATCATTCAGTTGGCGCATACGACAATGCTAGAGAATATCACGAGAAAGCACTTATGATTAAAAAAGATATTGGTAACAGAAAAGGCGAAGCCTCATCCTACGGAAACCTTGGAACTGTGTATCAATCTGTTGGTGATTGTAAGAAGGCGATAGAATATCACCAAAAGGCATTTGCGATCACAAAAAATTTTGGCGACAGAAACGGAGAAGCCTCATGCTACAAAAACCTTGGAAATGTGTTTAAATCTCTTGGGGATTATAAAAACGCGAGAGAATATTTCATAAAAGCACTTGCGATTGCAAAAAAAATTGGTAATAGAAATGTAGAAGTCTCCTGCTTTGGAAACCTTGGAACTGTGTTTCAATCACTTGGCGACTATGAGAAGTCTAAAAGATATCTTGAAGAAGAACTAGCCATCAGAAAAGAAATTGGTGACAGAAAAGGAGAGGCCTCCTCTTACGGAAACCTGGGAGCTGTTTTACATTGTGTTGGTGATTATGTCAAGGCTAAAGAATACATCGAGAAAGCACTTGCGATCAGAAAAGGAATTGGTGACAGAGAAGGAGAAGAAGCTTGTTACGGTAATCTTGGAGCGGTGTTCCAATCTCTTGGTGATTGTGTTAAAGCTAAAGAAAGTTTTGAAAAAGCGCTTGCGATCAGTAAAGAAATTGGAAACAGAAAACGGGAAGCCTCCTCTTACGGAAACCTGGGAGCTGTTTTACATTGTGTTGGTGATTATGCTAAGGCTAAAGAATACATCGAGGAAGCGCTTACAATCAGAAAAGATATTGGTGACAGAGAGGGAGAACGAGCTGATTACAGACACCTTGGAGGCGTGTTTCAATCTCTTGGTGATTATGTTAAGGCTAAAGAACATCTTGAAAAAGGCACTTGCTATTAGCAAAGAAATTGGAGATAGAATAGGAGAAGCCACATCTTATGAAAAACTTGGAGCTGTGACTCGATCAGCTGGAGAATATGGGAAATCTGAAGAATATCTCGAGGAAGAACTGGCCATCAGAAAAGAAATTGGTGACAGAAAAGGAGAGGCCTCCTCTTACGGAAACCTGGGAGCTGTTTTACATTGTGTTGGTGATTATGCCAAGGCTAAAGAATACATCGAGGAAGCGCTTACAATCAGAAAAGAAATTGGTGACAGAGAGGGAGAACGAGCTGATTACAGACACCTTGGAGGCGTGTTTCAATCTCTTGGTGATTATGTTAAGGCTAAAGAACATCTTGAAAAAGCACTTGCGATTAGCAAAGAAATTGGAGACAGAAAAGGAGAAGCCACATCTTATGGAAAACTTGGAGCTGTGACTCGATCAGCTGGAGAATATGGGAAATCTGAAGAATATCTCGAGGAAGAACTGGCCATCAGAAAAGAAATTGGTGACAGAAAAGGAGAGGCCTCCTCTTACGGAAACCTGGGAGCTGTTTTACATTGTGTTGGTGATTATGCCAAGGCTAAAAAATACATCGAGGAAGCGCTTACAATCAGAAAAGAAATTGGTGACAGAGAGGGAGAACGAGCTGATTACAGACACCTTGGAGGCGTGTTTCAATCTCTTGGTGATTATGTTAAGGCTAAAGAACATCTTGAAAAAGCACTTGCGATTAGCAAAGAAATTGGAGACAGAAAAGGAGAAGCCACATCTTATGGAAAACTTGGAGCTGTGACTCGATCAGCTGGAGAATATGGGAAATCTGAAAAATATCTCGAGGAAGAACTGGCCATCAGAAAAGAAATTGGTGGCAAAAAAGGAGAAGCCTCCTCTAGCGAAAACCTTGGAACTGTTTTTAACTATGTTGGTGATTATGCCAAGGCCAAAAGAAATGTCGCCGAAGCAATTGCGACCAGAAAAGAAATTGGTGACAAGAAAGAAGAAGCAACTGATTACGTAAACCTTGGATATTTTTTTCATTCTCTTGGTGATTATGTTAAGGCTAAAAACCATTTTGAAAAAGCACTTGCGATTAGCAAAGAAATTGGAGATAGAATAGGAGAAGCCACATCTTATGAAAAACTTGGAGCTGTGACTCGATCAGCTGGAGAATATGGGAAATCTGAAGAATATCTCGAGGAAGAACTGGCCATCAGAAAAGAAATTGGTGACAGAAAAGGAGAGGCCTCCTCTTACGGAAACCTGGGAGCTGTTTTACATTGTGTTGGTGATTATGCCAAGGCTAAAAAATACATCGAGGAAGCGCTTACAATCAGAAAAGAAATTGGTGACAGAGAGGGAGAACGAGCTGATTACAGACACCTTGGAGGCGTGTTTCAATCTCTTGGTGATTATGTTAAGGCTAAAGAACATCTTGAAAAAGCACTTGCGATTAGCAAAGAAATTGGAGACAGAAAAGGAGAAGCCACATCTTATGGAAAACTTGGAGCTGTGACTCGATCAGCTGGAGAATATGGGAAATCTGAAAAATATCTCGAGGAAGAACTGGCCATCAGAAAAGAAATTGGTGGCAAAAAAGGAGAAGCCTCCTCTAGCGAAAACCTTGGAACTGTTTTTAACTATGTTGGTGATTATGCCAAGGCCAAAAGAAATGTCGCCGAAGCAATTGCGACCAGAAAAGAAATTGGTGACAAGAAAGAAGAAGCAACTGATTACGTAAACCTTGGATATTTTTTTCATTCTCTTGGTGATTATGTTAAGGCTAAAAACCATTTTGAAAAAGCACTTGCGATTAGCAAAGAAATTGGAGACAGAATAGGAGAAGCCACATCTTATGAAAAACTTGGAGCTGTGACTCGATCAGCTGGAGAATATGGGAAATCTGAAGAATATCTCGAGGAAGAACTGGCCATCAGAAAAGAAATTGGTGACAGAAAAGGAGAGGCCTCCTCTTACGGAAACCTGGGAGCTGTTTTACATTGTGTTGGTGATTATGCCAAGGCTAAAAAATACATCGAGGAAGCGCTTACAATCAGAAAAGAAATTGGTGACAGAGAGGGAGAACGAGCTGATTACAGACACCTTGGAGGCGTGTTTCAATCTCTTGGTGATTATGTTAAGGCTAAAGAACATCTTGAAAAAGCACTTGCGATTAGCAAAGAAATTGGAGACAGAAAAGGAGAAGCCACATCTTATGGAAAACTTGGAGCTGTGACTCGATCAGCTGGAGAATATGGGAAATCTGAAAAATATCTCGAGGAAGAACTGGCCATCAGAAAAGAAATTGGTGGCAAAAAAGGAGAAGCCTCCTCTAGCGAAAACCTTGGAACTGTTTTTAACTATGTTGGTGATTATGCCAAGGCCAAAAGAAATGTCGCCGAAGCAATTGCGACCAGAAAAGAAATTGGTGACAAGAAAGAAGAAGCAACTGATTACGTAAACCTTGGATATTTTTTTCATTCTCTTGGTGATTATGTTAAGGCTAAAAACCATTTTGAGAAAGCACTTGCGATCAGTAAAGAAATTGGAGACAGAAGCGGAGTAGCCTCCTGTTACAGAAACCTTGGAACGGTGTTCCAATATCTTGATGATTATCTAAAAGCTAAAGAACATTTAGAGAAAGCACTTGCGATCAGCAAAGAAATTGGTGACAGAGAAGTAGAAGCTTCCTGTTATGGGAACATTGGAGGAGGGTTACAATTTTCTGGTGACCATGTTATGGCAAGAGAGTATATTGAGAATGCACTCGCGATCAGAAAAGAAACTGGTGATAAAAAGGGGAAGCATCCTCTTACGTAACACTTGGAGGTACCTTTCAATCTGTTGGTGAATATGTCAAGGCTAAAAAATATTACGAGAAAGCAGTTGCGATCCACAAAGAAATTGGTAACAGAAAAGGAGAAGCCACCTCTTGCGGAAAACTTGGAATCGTGTTACTATTCCTCGGTAAATATGCTGACGCTAACGAATATCTTCGGAAAGCACTTGCAATCAGAAAAGAAACTGGTGACAGAGAAGGAGAAGGATCGGACTACTTAAACCTTGGATTAGTGTTTCAATCAATTGGTGACTATGAAAAGGCCAGAGAATATTACGAGAAAGCACTTGCTATTGCAAGAGACATTTGCGACAGCAGTAAAGAAGCAGTAAATTACCTAAACTTGGGAAGTAGTTTTCTATTACTTGGTGAAAGTGTTAAGGCGGAAGAAAATCTTAAGAAGGGGCTGGCATTTAGTGAAGAGATTGATGATGTTAAGACACAGTTCATGTCCCTTTGTAATCTTGCATGTGTTAAACTTATCGAAAGAAAGATCCAGGAAGCCGCGTCGTATCTCCTGTCAAGTATTCAGAAGTGTGAAGACTTGCGAGGTTGTCTCCGAGACAATGACCAATTTAAGATATCTTTTTCAGATGGACATGTTTATCCTTACCGGATACTCAGTGCAATGTTCTGTTCTGCCGGAAGTCCTGAAGAAGCTCTGTATGTTTCAGAACTTGGGCGGGCCAGAGCCCTTGCGGATTTAATGTCAGCTCAGTACTCTGTGGAGAATCAAATCTCACCTAATCCACAAACATGGGTTGGTATTGAAAGTATCATGTACAAAGAACGTAATTGCACTTGCCTATACCTCTCTTATTCCTTTCACAAAATATTTTTGTGGATTCTCAGAGCAAGCGAATTAACCCATTTCCGAAATGTGCAGGTAGATGAAACTGTGCGCACCGTCCACGAAAGATTAGATGCACTCGATGCACTTTTTATTAACGAGAGCTTTAGGAGTTATGGCATCTTACCTGAGGAACGTTGCGAAGATCGATCTTTGATTGGCTTTCAAGAGAAGCATAAGTCATGTGAGGAAGATAGTCGTAGAGCTTTGCATCTTGGAAAGGATTATACAGCTAACCAAGGACCCAAAATGAATCTTTCTCTGTGTTACAAATTGATCATCGCTCCTGTGGCGGACTTAATCGAGGGCTCTGATGAAATTATCATCGTTCCTGAACGCTCTTTGCATAACGTTCCATTTGCAGCGTTAACTGATGAAAATGGAAAGTATTTGTCAGAGACTTTCAGGATCCGCGTCGTCCCTTCTTTAACGACTCTCAAGCTCATCCAGGACAGTCCAGCAGACTATCACAGTCAGACTGGTGCACTCATAGTTGGAAATCCTGATGTTGGTAAGGTGCTTTACAAGGGGCGTCTTAAGGACATTTCGCCACTGCCTTGTGCAGAAAGCGAAGCAAACATGGTGGGAGGAAAGCTGGGTGTCAGGCCGCTGCTAGGACAGGAAGCAACTAAGCAAGCAGTACTTCAAGTGATAAATTCAGTAAGTCTGATACATTTCGCTGCACACGGTGATGCAGAAAGAGGAGAAATTGCACTTGCCCCTATTCGTCCTCTTAACAGGATCCCACGAGAAGAAGACTTCTTATTGACAATGTCTGACATTTCAAAAGTTCAACTACGTGCTAAACTGGTAGTACTTAGCTGTTGCCACAGTGGACGTGGACAGATTAGAGCAGAGGGAGTTGTAGGAATAGCTCGAGCATTCTTAGGCTCTGGTGCACGCTCAGTGTTGGTGGCCCTCTGGGCTTTAGAGGACAGTGCAACAGAGCAGTTCATGAGTCGTTTCTATGAGCACCTTGTGTGCGGGGAAAGTGCCAGTGAATCTCTTCACGAGGCCATGAAGTGGATGAGATGTAATGGCTATTCTGAAGTGAGACAGTGGGCCCCCTTTATGCTAGTTGGCGATAACGTGACATTTGATTTTAGAAAACGAAGGTAAGTTTCATAAAGGAAGAGATCATATTTCCTTACAAGCGACAAACGTTTATTGAGACTACTTTTTTCTTGAGACTTAAAAAGTACTTATATTTAAAACATGAATATGTTTTATAGTTTCATACCGTTTCTTATTCTATTCTGAGTTTATTAGTATGAATGGTAAAGAGATTTTAGAAATTCATCACCGCTTGAGATTTAAGGGTTCAGGACACTATGATTGTTGTAACAATAACTTGGTTGTATGGTATTTCAATTTGATTTATTTTAAGAGATGTGTTAAATCAGAAAGAAGTATTGTATTCATCATGCTGAGCCACCCAACTGGAGCTAAATTGTTTTAACTCCTCTGAACTGTTAATCTTCATTAATGTAAAATAAAAAACCTTTAGGGGCAATGTTTTAAGTTGGCGGTCAATTTTTTTAATAGATATATACAGCAAGTCGTTAGGTCCCATCTTTGCCATCAGGAGAGAATAATCAGTGTTTGGAGTAGAAATTACCAGGAGCTAGCATGGTTATCAGTTATCAATTCGGAGGGAGGTGAGAGGGGGGCGGTGGGTATGGGGAAGGGGAAAAGGATGTGCCGTGGAACAGAAGGCCAAGGCTTACAGTTTTGATAGCCACGTTGTCTCCTTTTGTACTCCGGCATTGTACAGAAATTAGGAAAGGGAGATCGGCCAGTTCAAATATTTTTTTTGTTTTGTCTTTTAGCTGAATGAGCAAGGAAGACCTCATCAGTCTAATCCAAACCCTATGCCGACCGGTCCAGAGGAAGGCAAGCGGAGGAATCTGCCCCCGCGGACTTTAACATTTAATAACTTTTTTGATATATAAACATATGCCTTCAGGCTATGTGATTTTTCTGAAATTTATCTGAGAACCATTCGGAAAGACCTAGTCATGAATGTTTTCGTGCCTAGAAATTTGTAATTATCACAGTTTTTATCGATAATTTTGAAATGGATGGGAATTCTAGGGCTAAGAACTGTTACCTGCACAATCTTCCAATTACGAAGATTTGCCAAAGGAACTTGGTCCTCGGACGAAACTGAAGTTCAGGACATGCGGTCGACAAATCATTCGTGATTCTTATCTTTATCGATTTATTTCCTTTATTCTAAATTGAAAATCAGTTTTCACTATGTTACTGAATGTTACTTTTTTCTAACTTAAATATGAAGTTAGGTTATGAACTTCCACAGAAAGAAAACTATGTGGAAATAGAGTAAATATTACGGGAGAAATGTAATATACCTGAATTTTGGAACTTCATGAACAACTTTTTGTACTTATCATTTCAATGTCGATTTCTTAAATCAACTAATGTAAAAGGTTAGTGTTACTGGGAATTGTGACAGAGTATTAAGAGCGTGAAATATTAAAAAAGCGAACATTTATTAAAAGTCCACTATGGCAGGTTGGTAGTCAAGAAATTCAGGGTAAAACTTCTTGAAGACACACCTGTTGACAAATGGTGTAATATCCTGCCCTGGGTATTGTTATCCATGACCTGTAGATAAGCTATGGCGAATCGTTCTGGACTGGGACAAGCCAAAACCAGGCTCAGTAGATCGCCAGGCTGATCGCGGAGACTGCAAACCGGCTTCCTAGCAGGGAGGGTGCGCGGAGTGCAACCGCTCGCTGCCGCGGACTAGAGTAGAGTGCACAAAGGATAGCACGTGTTTGTCTTTGATACAGTTATTTGGATATCATTTATTCATCCCGAGGGTTTTTATTACCAATTTAAATTGACTTTGAATAGTGAAAAACAACGCAATTAATATTTAATGAATGACGTAAGTTTCTCGCACGTGCACATGGAACATTTACCTAGTGTCCGCTGTAAAGGAAATGCTACTTTGACAAGGTGGTAAGCACAGACTAGAAAAACGCAACGTACGATCGTAACGAGACGGGAAAAGTAAATCTCATTTGAATTGCATACTTTCAGGTTGCCAGGGCTACTTCATATAAAAGAACGATAATTTGTGATAACCTTACAACTATTTTTCCACATCAGGAGGCCAATAATTAACCAAACAAACAAAAAACAGGCCAACAAACAACAACAACAAATAAACCTTTTCCCTTCAGGACGTACCCCTCCCATACCCCATGACTTTTGTCACTGGTCTGGTTGAATATTCCGACATAAAAACATGTGACACAAAAAACAAATCCTGGGCTGGGAGTGTCCCTCTCTGTCTCCTTATTTTCTATTGTCGTAAAAAATGTGAAGAATTTGTAGTCAAAGACAAACAGCAAGTAAGGACAGAAAAGTTCGGGTCAATTTGAGCTAAAATGATCCCCATACGTTTTAAAGACGAACTCTTTGTGGTTAATATACTCCAGACAGAAAGCAACTTGTTTAACTTCTCCTACATTTTGTGGATGACAACCACAAAACCTGCAAAATGTTACATTCTTCAGCGCAAAGTAATAAGATGGAGCTGAAGTTTCCTATAATGACAGAAAGAAGCAACAGCGGTGAAGCATTATATTTGTTTTTTTTTTATAAGGGATGAGACAATGATATTGTTTGCACTTCTGTTTAATTTCAATGGGTTGCTACATGATTTTTTATGATTAATTTGATGGAATTCCTGCTTGTTTTGAGGATAAATCCAATCAATTTAACTAGAAATCCCAGAGAAATGGTTAGATTGTTATATTGAGGATTTCACTGCAGCTAATAATTATGTAATTGTCAGTGACCGATAGGCAAGATGATGTGATTGCAGTAGCTGAAACAATAACTAGTTGAAAATTATCCTTAAATACAGTCAAGCCGGAAAATGGCATCCCCGAGCCTTCAGGTATCAAAATTATCTGGAGGAGTAAAGGAGGGAAGGAAACAGAAGGGAAAATGTCCCTGACCTGGAGGGTCGGGCTTTTTCAATAGGGACCCCTTTTCTCTCCCACCCCACCCCAACTAAACGATGGTCAGTATTCTCGAAAATTGCTAATCGTGTGAGTCATAGGTCTACGCACAGTTGTAATAAAACACACAGGGTAACTACTATGCTCCATGACTTGAATTACGACGACTGAAAACTGAAACGCAGTGGAAAGTGAGATACGACGCTAGAATCATGCAATCAAAGTATCTGAGTGTAGCAATGACCAAAAGTCTGCTCCAACTCTGCTGAATTACTCAAACTCAGTGATAGTAAGATATCAAGCTCAGGGAAATTTTCAATGTGTTCGAATGTGTAGGGGTTGCGTTTGAAATGTCAAATAGCTTCTCTTTTCTTCCCTTACAGTGATACCTTTATTATGTATTGACAAGATTCCTGTCGAAATCGAAATTAAATACACGGTTAGAAACTCTCAGAATTGCTTGGGTCATTATTATTTTTGAAGGAAACTCGGGTTTAACTGACCGCGCAGATTAACTTGGATTTCATTTCGACTTGGACTTTTCACAGAACGGTAAGTTCAGTAAGTTTAAGCCAAGATCCCAAGCAATCGATGAAAAGTGTTTATACAGTGGAATCCAGATTTCTCGAACCCCCAGGGGAAACGAAAATTAGTTCGAGAAATAGAGACTTCGAGAAATCAGGAGGCAAAACTGCGGTGTTCGACTGAGCGAAGCAAATCTAACGGAAACGACTTTTGGTTCGAGTTATCAGAAGGTTCGAGAAAGCGAGAGTGCGAGAATCGGGATTTTACTATAATTAACATTTATTCTGTTCCGTTATTAAAACTGAAGCAATGTTCGGGCAGGTGCTTGTAACTATAAGAATTTATTTTTCGGCTCCCAGACCTCGCGAAGGTAGGATTTTGTTATGTAATGCTCGCGGTCTCAACTCTATAATTTTCTCTCATGCAGTACTGTTCAGTTTCGGTATCTAGTTTACCTGTACCTGCACAAACACAGACGCTGCGTTAAGTTTAATATGCACCAGTTTTGAAATATTTATAAATGAACCTGTTATATTAAATTGGGAAAGATCAGCCTCAGCAATTTAATTCTGAAGCATCCTTCTTTGGTTGCCCGAGCTAACAAGTTATAAATAAGGATTTAGATTTTTATCTTCACTCAAATAGATGTCAACTAATAGCTACTGTTCGATTTTGGTCGCGTAGTGTTAGAAGTTAAAATGTATACTAAAGAACCCTGGATTTACCGGTGCCGCTTTGTTCTTATCTTTCAGACAAGAGTGTTGCTGTTGTAACTGACGATTTTACTTTTGTAGTATAGCTTTTCACACAACGAAAAAGAAGTGGTGAGTTGACACAGTGTTGACATACGCTTAATACAGGGCAAACCCCTCTTCAATGTATCTGAAAACTCTTCTTAGGTGAGAGAGTTGTGGGTTGCGCTTCAACTGAAATGTTTCGAATAGTAATAAGAAGCAATATAAATCACAAGCAATAATTGGGTTCGACTGCGAATAGTTTTATACAACGTAATGACATTTCAATTTCTTACAGCTGAGTTTTGCTTTCCAGTGGCAGAGAAAACCGATAATTGCACCAGTTAATAAGCTGTGTGCCCCTTGTCGTTCTTTTTCCAAATGTAACAACAGCCATATTTTTTTTAATGATCTCGAGAGTCATCGCACATATGCCAATTCGAAATATCTTCCCGGCAAACTAGGACACATAACACATAATTATAAAAACTCAAAAAAGTTGCATATTACCACTCGTTACTCCTTTTAAATTACTGTTGTTACTGTGTGTTCAAAAGATTGCAGTGGAAATCGAAAGTTACAGTAAAAACCCGCGGGTAAGTACCTAATTTTTAAGAACCTGTTAGGCCAAAATTCGCTAGTTAGACACCCTCTATATAAGAACCTCTTAAGCGTAAAATTTGAAAATAGATTCTTATACTCTAAAATCGATTAAAAATATGTACTTTTATAGGTAAATACGAAAAGTTGACATTCTGGATCCTCTTTGGAGACACCAACGAGCCTTAGCACTCCAGTTGCAATGTAAATGCCAATGTTGAAAATCAAATATATATACATTATTGATAGAATCACATAAATGTAATTAAAGTGGAATTTAAAATTCTTATAAGGAAAAGGCTGAATACCACCCAAAATTTTATAAAAGCAATACAAATTTTTCTTCAGAAATTAAGGACCTTCTCAGGACAATTAAGGCATGGGACAGGGTCTCCCATTATATTTCACCAACAACTGAGGGGGTGGTCTATCTTCTGAGGCTTTAGCCATGACAGTCTGAAACTTTGGCAAAGTGGCAAAGTAATAAGTATGGAAATTTTGTTCAATTTATGTGAATGACGTGTTCACATGCAGGTTCTGACTCGCTGGTTTTTACTGTAGTCTTTCACACAACCAATTTCATTCCACCATAAAGCATAGGTAATTTTGGCTTTTCTCGGTTCCTCAAGGTGAAACAATAATTTGTATGATCAATTAAATAAACTCAGATCAAAACTGTTAAAGGGAAACAGTTCTTTTCGCCTGTATCACCAACACTACAAGACTAAAATATACGGGTGGACTAGAAAGTCGTTGGTGATGCGTGACGCTTGGTTGAAAATGATTGAATTAATATTCGAAGCAATAAATATCAAAAAAATGTCAGAATTGTCTCAGAACACAACGGGGAACGGTTTTTATTCACACTGAAGAAGGGTTCAATATTAAAGTGATATAACTACAACAGTACTGAAGCATAGTTACTGGCAACTAAGTATCTAACAAAACACATGTACAGACGGTACGGAAATTGTATTCTGACTTAAATTACGAAGAAAACTGAAACAAAGAAAAAAAGCGAGACGTGAGACTAAGTATTCCAATGTATATGAGTTATGTTGTTTATGTTAAATTACCAGCTTTTCTTTGATTTTTTGATACCGAAGGTTAACCACTCTCCTGGATAAGATGTCAACATATCGCAGGTTATCTCCGGTATTTTGTCGAGTTTCCCTAACGGAAAGATAATCGGTATCCATTAATACTCTTGGGTGGAGAGAGGCACTGTGAGAGTAAAGTGTCTTGTCCAAGAACAAAGCACAATGACTCACCACTGTGCCATGAGCCAGGACCGCTCGATTGCAGTCCGTCACACTTTAAAAACCATTAGTGACCACTGCGTGTGCTATATTGAGAATAATAATAATAATAATAATAATAATAATAATAATAATAATAATAATAATAATAATAATAATAATAATAACTTTATTTAACTACGGTAATAAGTATAAAGCTAAAAGCTTGTGGGGCCGTGTACAAATTAAAAATTTAAAAAGACATATAAAAAGACATCCTAAAAATATTAAGAAGATAACAAAATTCACTATTATAACAACAATTTAAAAATTCAATAAAATTTGAAAACATCATCGTTCAGTATGACAGTCTGCGCGGATAACGCCTCGAAGTCATAGAACACTACCTGAAAGCACAACAAATGTCATTGCTATCATTAAAAATTTGTTTCGGTCGCTTACAAAAGGAGAAACAGACTGTTTTTAATAACTTGTATTATTTCCTTATTTCGACAGAAGTGCTTGACATGAACTGCATAGGTGAAGTTATACAAGCCATCTCTATCGGCCTCATTGTTGCCAATTTCCTTTTCAACACCTGTCGAGTTCTTGAAGCAATCGAGCTATGCAAAGAATGTTTGTTCATCCTCAACATCAAAGAATTCATGAAAGAACATGAATTAATAAAATCACTTTACTTGGGAATATATTTGACAATGGTACAGGGATATTCTATTATCAATGATTACACTAATGGGATAAAATACGCCAGCAAACTTCTTCAGATTTTCCGCGAATGTGGCGAAAGAACAAACGAATGCACGCTAAGCATAAAACTTGCGACATGGTATATATGTCAAAGTAAATACGCAGAAGCAAAAGAACTCTGTGAGAAAGCACTTCTAATCAGTACAGAAACTGGTCACAGAAATTTAGAAGCCTACTGTTACGGAAACCTTGGGACGGTGTATCAATCAGTTGGTGAATACGAAAAGGCTAGAGAATATCACGAGCAAGCACTTGTGATAAAAAAAGAAATCGGCGACAAAAAAAGCGAAGCCTTATCCTACGGACACCTTGGAACTGTGCTTCAATTTCTTGGTGAATACAAGAAAGCAAGAGAATATCACGAGAAGGCACTTGCAATCATAAAAGATTTCGGCGGAAGAAACGGAGCTCCCAGCTATGGAAATCTTGGAAATGTATTTCAGTCTATTGGTGAATATAAGAAAGCGAAGGAGTATTACAAGAAGGCACGTGGAGAAGCTTTGTGCTACGGAAACCTTGGAACTGTGTTTCTTTCCCTTTGTGATTACGTTAAGGCTAAAGAACATTTTGAGGATGCACTTGAGATCAGTAAAGAAATTGGTGACCGAAAAGGACAAGCGACATTTTATGGAAACCTTGGAACTGTGTTTCTTTTCCTTTGTGATTACGTTAAGGCTAAAGACCATTTTGAAGATGCACTTGCGATCAGTAAAGAAATTGGTGACCGAAAAGGACAAGCGACATTTTATGGAAACCTTGGAACTGTGTTTCAATCAGTTGGAGAATATGAAAAGGCAAAGGAATATCTTGGGAAAGCACTTGCGATCACAACAGAAATTGGTGACAGAAAAGGTGAAGCCTCATTTTATGGAAACCTTGGAACTGTGTTTCACTCAGTTGGAGAATATGAGAAGGCGAAACGATATCACTGGAAAGCACTTGAGATAACAACAGAAATTGGTGACATAAAGGGAGAAGCCACCTCTTACGGAAACATCGGCAGCGCGTTTCGATTATTTGGTGAATATGATAAGGCTAAAGAATACCTTCGGAAAGCACTAGCCATAAGAAAAGAAATTGGGGATAGAGAGGGAGAAGAAGCTGATTATGGGAACCTTGGAGCTGTGTCTCTATCTCTTGGTAATTATGTAAAGGCTAAAGAACATTTTGAGAAAGCACTTGCGATCGGTAAAGAAATTGGTGACAGAAAAGGAGAAGCTAACTCTTACGGAAACCTTGGAGTCGTGTTTCAGTTAGTTGAACAATACGAAAAGGCGAAAGAATATCAGAAGAAAGCACTCGCCATCAGAAAAGAAATTGGTGACAGAAACGGAGAAGCCTCCTCTTGCGGAAACCTTGGATCGGTGTTTCTTTTCCTCGGTAAATATGCTAAGGCTAACGAATATCTTCAGAAAGCACTTGCGATCAGAAAAGAAATTGGTGACAGAGAAGGGGAAGGAACTGATTACGGAAACCTTGGAACCTTGTTTCAATCAATTGGTGACTATGAGAAGGCCAGGAATTATCACGAGAAAGCACTCGCTATTACAAGTGACATTTGCGACAGAAATAAACAAGCAGCGAATTACCTTAGCCTAGGAACTGATTTTCAATTCCTTGGTGAATGCGTAAAGGCGGAAGAAAATCTTAAGAAGGGGCTTGCATTGAGTGAAGAGATTGGGGATGTTAAGACACAGTTCATGTCCCTTTGCAAACTTGCCTGGGTTAAACTTTTCGAAGGAAAGATTCAGGAAGCCTTGTCGTATCTTCTGTCAAGTATTCAGAAGTGTGAAGACTTGAGAGGCTTTCTCCGAGACAATGACCAATTTAAGATATCTTTTTCAGATGGACATGTTTATCCTTACCGGGAACTCAGTGCAATGTTCTGTTCTGCCGGAAGTCTTAAAGAAGCTCTGTATGTTTCAGAACTTGGGCGGGCCAGAGCCCTTGCGGATTTAATGTCAACTCAGTACTCTGTGGAGAATCAAATCTCAGCTAATCCACAAACATGGGTTGGTATTGAAAGGATCATGTACAAAGAACGCCATTGTACTTGCGTTTACCTATCGTACTCCTACGATGGTATATATTTGTGGGTTCTTAAAGCAAGCGAAGTCGTGCATTTCGGGAATGTAAAGGTAAATGGAATGAGGACTGAAGGTTTAGATGCATTAGATGCAATTTTTGCTGACAAAAGTTTCAGAGGCTTTGGCATTTTACCTGAAGAACATTGCGAAGACCGAACTTTAAAATGTATTCAACAGAAGCCTGAGTCGTGTGAGGAAGATAGCCGTAAAGCTTTGCGTCTTGGAAAAGGTTATACAGATTACCAAGCACCCAAACAGTATCTTTCTTTGTGTTACAAATATTTCATTGCTCCTGTGGTGAATTTACTCGAGGGCCCTGAAATAATCATTGTTCCTGAGCGCTCATTGCACAACGTTCCATTTGCCGCGTTACTTGATGAAAGTGGAAAGTATTTGTCAGAGACTTTCAGGATCCGTGTCGTTCCTTCTTTAACGACTCTCAAGCTCATTCAGGACAGCCCAGCAGACTATCACAGTCAGACTGGTGCACTGATAGTGGGAAATCCTGATGTTGGTAGGGTGCGTTACAAGGGGCGTCTTAAGTACATTTTGCCACTGCCTTGTGCAGAAAACGAAGCAAACATGGTAGGAGAAAAGCTGGGTGTCAGGCCGCTGCTAGGACAGGAAGCAACTAAGCAAGCAGTACTTCAAGTGATAAATTCAGTAAGTCTAATACATTTCGCTGCACACGGTGATGCAGAAAGAGGAGAAATTGCACTTGCCCCTTTTCGTCCTCTTAACAGGATCCCACGAGAAGAAGACTTCTTATTGACAATGTCTGACATTTCACAAGTTCGACTACGTGCTAAACTGGTAGTACTTAGCTGTTGCCACAGTGGACGTGGACAGATTAGAGCCGAGGGAGTTGTCGGAATAGCTCGAGCATTCTTAGGTTCTGGTGCACGCTCAGTGTTGGCGGCCCTGTGGGCTCTAGAGGACAGTGCAACAGAGCAGTTCATGAGTCGTTTCTATGAGCACCTTGTGTGCGGGCAAAGTGCCAGTGAATCTCTTCACGAGGCCATGAAGTGGATGAGATGTAACGGCTATCCTGAAGTGAGACAGTGGGCACCCTTTATGCTGATTGGTGATAACGTGACATTTGATTTAAGAAACAAAAGTAAGTTTCATAAATGAACTAATGACACAGGTCGCTATTCTTGTTGTAGTATTAAATTTAGTAAGTTGTTGACCTGGTTCTTATACAAGGAAAGTGACCTTTTTTAAGAGAGAGAAGAAATATTGTATTCTCTGTAGGACACAGTCAGGAAGAACCGTGTGGCGCATGTCATCGGATAATGCAACATTTAAACAAAAGTATTGTAAATGCGCTAAAAACGATAAAATTCTCGTCATCAACTTTTAAACATGGTGTTAACCAACAGCACACGCTTTTTCGTTTTTTAAATGCGTTTTCGACATAAGCAGGCGCTTGTAATGTTACAAGAAAGCAAAGTCGATGTTCATCCGCCTTGGATGGAGGGTCTTGTGCTTGAAAATTAACCTTGCCTTTTTTGTTGCGTCGATTCCGCGAGCTTTTAAAACGCAGGGAGTGCAGACCTACATTTCTCTTCCGCTGGCCATTTTGTTTACATGTTGGTGTCCGTTATCTGCCCGGGGTTTAAAAGCACGGTCAACAGTTGCAAGAGTTTGTGTTCAGATTATGTAAACTGACTTTTTACCAAATTCCTCTTAACTCCAGTAGTCAAATAACAAACTATTTAAGAAATGTTTTGTTCACTTTTTCTTTTTAGGTGTTTAAGCAAGAAAGACCTGATCAGTGCAACCTTAACCCTTTTTAGGCCGGGGGAGGTGGCCAAGCGAAAACTACCTTCACGG